>NC_134834.1:91330621-91655987 GCF_004210375.1 Tachypleus tridentatus
AAAATTTGCACAAAACAACACAAGGGCAATCTACATTAGCTATCCATAATTTAGTAGTGAAAGATTAGATGGAAGGTAACTAGTCATCACCACTCACTGCCAACTCTTGGGCTACTCTTTTACCAACCAAATAGCATGAATGATCTTCACATTATAATGATGCCACGGCTGAAAGGGCAAACATGTTTGGTGGAAGAAGGGTTCGAACCCATGACACTCAGCCTGCAAGTCAAGTACCCTAACCACCTGGCCACACTGGACCACTTAGAGAAAGTGGAAAATACCTTCAATTACACCTGGATCAGTCCTTTTGTATTTACAGTTTTACTCACCTAGAAGTGGGGAAATGATTAATGTAATGCAGTTAGTCAAGTATTAAAAGCTTGTTTATATCACGTTGAAACTATTTATCAGGACAACTTATTACAAAAACTTATGGAACACCAATTTGTTTTTTCACTTCATTAAAACTTCAATTTCTAACTCATTTATTTTTGCATCAAATGAGATTCTGCTTACTGCTTGATCGTTGTCAATGAAAGGATCTGTTTCATCATACCCCATGCCTCTATCAACGTAATCCTCCCACTTTCCAAAGTTCTCCTTCTTTCTTCCAACTTTGGGACCCTGTTAGCAAATTCAGGTTGAAAATTAATACCAAATATTAAAAGCCAGATGATAAATATACATGCTATTAAAGTAATAAATGTACAAATACAGCAGACGCGACTACAGCCCAAGCATGTACAATATAAAAACATACAAGTTCAGATCACACACCCACTTTAATCATCAAAATAAAGTTATACATATCGTCCAATCTGGTGTGGACAGACTATTACAAAGAGGTAAAATTTGATCTGAAAAGAAAAATCAAGAAGGCTTTTTTTTTTTTTTTATTAAGTACTAAAGAATGCTACTGTGGCAAATTACTAGAAATGTAAATCAAAATAACCATAAATAAAAACTTGCAAAGTTTAAGTGCACTATATATGAGCAGCAATGAATAGTAGTTAGTACACAAGTCATACTGAATAAACCTCAAGATGGCTGCACACAGGTATGAAAGAATGTGAAAATTCAAAAGACACCTATTAAATGCATTAATTCATTCAAATTATAGTTTCTTAAGGAACAAAAAGAACAGATCATGTGTACAATTTATTGATGAGTACAGATTCTTACTTAAACAAATGAGTCCAGTGTGTATCTCTATTATCATGTTTATATTAGTTGTATCAAAACACATCAACTGTAATTAATGGGGCATTTATTATAAATAAAAAGTTTGACTTACATATTTCTCTTCAAACTTTCTAGCAATTTCCATCAATTTATCTTCATCTTCTTCATACGGATCACCCACCATATTAGTTTCTCGAACCTCTGGCTAAATTATAATTATTTTTGAGATAAACTGCACAGTTAAAAGGTTAAATTTTTCAAACTTCTCACACAACAAAATTGTGTTTAATTTCATTACTTTCTAGTAAACATGAGTGTTAAATAAAATGTAAGACAACCAGTAAAAACAAGCACTTACCAAGCCTTTTCCCCACATCTAAATTACAACTCAGCAATGTAAATTGCAAAAAACTAACACAAATAATTTTAAGATAGCATTAAATATTTCTAAAAACAAAAATTAATATACCAAAACCATTCACTCCATTGAACAATCACTAATAAGTGAAAATAATAATAAATGTTTAATAATAAACACATTTTATGAAATCATTCTTCATTAGCCAAATACATTATACAATTTGCCTAATAAACAAATTTTTACAGAATTAATGTCACTAGAAATAAAAAAAATAGTCAACACCAGAAGTAAAAATGTAGAAAAAAACAAAATTGAAACAGAAAGTTAGCATAATCTTCTGATAATAATAACCCACTTAAAGCACAGTTTCTCCAGTTAAACAAAGTAGATAACCACAAAAACAATGCATCATAGTAAGCATCACACAAAATTATGAATAATTATTCATGATGCTCAAAACTTATTATCACCACTACACTTGAAAGACTTGTCCAGTTAGCAATGGTTATTCTTTACCTGCTCTTAAATAAGTCACTTAACTTTTTTATAATACACTCAAATTATCTTTAAGAAGTCCAATGCCAATTAAAGAAAATTAGAAAACAGGTTTACTGTAAATTAGAAGTAATAAAAGTTTCTTAGTACAAAGGTTTAACAAGCAGTTATATCAAAAATTTGTTCTGAATTTCATGCAAAGTTACACAAGGGCTATCTGTACTAACCATCCTTAATTTATCAGTGTAATATTAGAAGGAAAGCAACTAGTCATCACCACCTGCTGCCAACTCTGGGGCTACTCTTACCAACAAACAGAGGAACTGACTGTCACTTTATAATGCTCCTGTGGCTGAAAGGACAAGTATATTTGACATGACAGGGATTTGAACCCACAACACTCAGATTACAAGTTGAACACCCTAACTATCTAGCCATGCTGGGGCCATACTAAAAATATTTTGAAAATGGTCATAAAATATACCACAAGTTTATTTTGTTACAGTTTTGTTTGAATTAAACGAGTACTATGTTCTATAAAAACAGCATAGCAATAAACAAGGTTTTTCATCAACAAAAAAACTTTTAATAAACAATCAATAGATGAATAAGCCACAAACAAAAGGAATTTTTTTCCTATAGTTCAAAATATTTTGTGATGACAGAATGACAAAAAGTAACACCCTACAAGTTATCCTCAATAATTAAGGATGTAAGATATACAGTTATAAAAACTAACTTTCAAACAACATTAGTTTATTATTAGTTTTGAGAGCTTACTGAAAAAACCATAGCCTACAAGTGATAACTAATAACGACAAAATATAAGTGCACAAAAATATTTTGCTGAAAATCAAGATTTTGGCACATTTCTTTTTATCAAGGGTTCACAATTTTAGTGCCTACATCTTGTATTTTATTTCAAGAATTAGACAAATTATTTGTATTCTGTGATGTTATTCACTCTTGGGAAAATAAAGTATGGCAAAACATAAGGTTTAAACAAATTAAATGTCATCGTTTTTGTTTTATAAGTATGTATAGCTAGATACTGTGTAACAAAAACAGACAAGTAAAAGCTACAGAAAAAAAAAAACCTGAGGTAGCAACAAACACCTTTACTTTAAAAACAAATATCACATTCAGACTTATTCACTTCAAAACAGCACAGATTTTATAGCCGTGATAGTGAAATGTGCCATTTGCTAGTACTGGGTTCAGCCTTCTTTTCAGTGACAACATAACACACATATGAATTTTTTTCCACACCATTAAGACTTGAAAATTATTTTTGCAAATACTTTTAGTTATTATGAAGTTTAAATCACACCCACGTTAAGACTCCTTGACACAGCTAATTGGCTAATATCAAATAACACACTAACAGCTTCTTCAAATATGACAAAGTCTCACTTGAAACAAAATTAACTAATTAATTGGGGAAACATAACTGTTAACAAACTAAATTTTTTTTTTAATTTTAAAAACAAATACAAAACAAATTCAGTTAAATTTAAATACACAATTTACTTTGTACTTAAATGACAAAAGCAAACTACTTTAACCTTGCTCTAAAATTTCCATACAATTTTGTAATTCTGAAACCAGATTCATAAAATGGACCAAGAACACAATTACCTGTTTGAATGGCAACTTCTTTAAGATTAGCAGTCACTAACAGATGAAGTTGAACATGTATATGCTGGTATTGGGGAACGAAGTGAAAATATTTGTTATTTAAAATCACAGTATTTGAATTTGTCAAGTTAATAAAATACTTTTAACTTCAATGTATAAGGGCCAACACAATGGTTGTTTTCCAAATGTACAAACTGGTCTTTAAAATTACAAGAATCAAATTTTTATTCCTCGACAGGCATGGTAAAATATTTTTATTCACAAATGATAGTGGGGGTTAAAATGACCCATATGTAATAAGCTTTATCACAAAGTGGGGTCAGAAAAACCCACAAATGACAAACAACTACAACAGTAAGAAAAATAACTGTAACATCACTTTCACTCCACCCAACACTCAGAAACTGATTACAGATAAAGTTTGTCTGGAGAGTGATACACACACCTATTTCTTACACTACTTTTAATTTTTGTATTGTCTTGAAAGTAGATATTAAGAATTGTAACAGTTACAAAATCTAACCAACCTATTACTAACATAATTTCAATTTGATATTCGACATGCAAAGACACAAAATCAGCTACGGGGATTTGTACAATGATCACAACTTTGGTAAAATGTATTTTACTAATCAAAAATAGAATAATCATTTATATACCTAATATTCATACTTGTAATGCTTGACATTAACACAAACACAGTAACCTTGAATAAGTACAAAATGCATTCAGATGAGTTGCTAATTTGACAGACTAGACCCATGGGGCTAGTGGCTTAATATTGAGTATTGATTTTAACTTTTTGATACACTCAAACACTGAATTTGTTGCTTTCTTGTGGAAAAATTGTGCCATTAGGTTTTCAAACCCGACATGCTCAAACTGATTATTTTTGAAAGCATAAAAGGAAGTAATTCAACAGACAAGCAAAATATTTTCTCTCTCTGTTGATCAATACTGATACACTATTCACGAGATTATACAAATATTCTGTTATTCTGATCCAAATCAATTTGTTATATTCATAATATTTAATGGTCCCCCACTAGTACAGCTGTATGTTTCTGGATTTACAAAGCTAAAGTCAGGGATTCAATTCCCCTCGGTGGGCTCAGCAGATAGCCCAATGTGGCTTTGCCATAAGAAAAAAAAACACAATATTTAATGTAATTATTTATTAAAGTGATTAAATGATCTTTACTGATTATTCACAATTACTTCCATTCTGAACATAATTGTTTTATGTTTGTAAGTTACGGATCTTGGAAAGAAAAAAGCATCATCAGCCAACCAACTATGGATAGTCGACTTGCTCTCGACTAGTGGCTTAAAAGTTAATGAAGAGACCCTAGTGTATGGTAAGAAAGTTACATGTTTTAGAAATCTTTGTTTTGGTTATTATGTAAGTTTGTAAATGGGATTCTACTTAATTCCATTAACTTTCACTTCATACTCATTATGTTTAAGAACATACAAACTACCAGAATTCTTCAAATTGTGTATGATGACAAAATGTACAAATAATTTGGCCTATGAAAGTAATCAGTGGTTCACTCAGAAGTCATTTCAAACTTGTACACCACACGATGAGTACCCAGAAAAAACTAAAAGTTCCAGAAAGGAAGGATAGTTAGATGTCATTTGGGGAAAATGTGTGCATGACCAATTGTGCAACAATTAAACATTCCCAACTTTACAACTGGCAAGAAGCCCAAGAAATGACCAGGTAAGCATAAAGTACTGGCTTACAGGACCCAGCACACCGTGAAAAGGCTGGTTAACTCATCTTGCCATTAAACTCTAGACAGTCTGTGTTTGAAGAGGCGAGCAGCCATAGGCAATCTTACAAGTTTCCATGACACACAAAGAGCTGCATGCCATGAAATTTTACAGGTGATTGATTACAAAAAACAAATGTACATCACTGATTGGCATGAGACAAGGTATGCTGAACCCAGACCACAGGTCAATGTAAATTGGCCCTGTGGATTCCACTATGATGGATGTGTTTGGGTATGGAGAATGCACATTATCCAAGTGTGATATCCAAATAGTGAAGTTTGGAGATGGTATTATCATGGTCTGGGGAAAAGGTCTTCTCATGGTATGGATTAGGTCCACTGGTTGCAGTGCATGAATCCATGAATGCTGAATCCTACCTATTGATGTTCTAAATAATTCTCTATATCCTAGGTTTAACCAATTTTATGGTCCTGTCCCTCACACCTTCCAACATGATAAAACTTTGTCACAAAGCAAGGATCAATGTGGTTTATTTTTTGTATTACAACTCTTAACTAGACAGGGTTGCCATTAAAAATATAAACATTTCTCTTAATGAATACTATACAATTATGAATAACTAACTGCTGGTAATAGTTTATACTTTCTACAGGATCTACATTACTGAATACAAGAAATTAAAAATTAAACATTCTTTAAAGACAACAGTATAGCTCATGTAAAAATAAAACTAAACATACAATGAACATTACCAAGAATTACAGTGTATCAGTGATACGTAAGTTTACAGTACAGTGGTAATAACAAAGATTTGTCAACAGTATAAATTTCCATGGCAGTTCAATTATGTTAATTTGTGTGTTACAGTTTGAATAAAATGCAAGGAATACCATTGTTTATTATAATGTTCCATAAGACGGTTATTTTAGTATAAAGAGAAAGAACAGATGTTAGACGCTCTATGTAGAAAATGGAGTATAAGGTTACATTTTTAACAAAACTGAACACCCTATGGAAACCATATATATATATATATACCTATTAGACTAGTCATTCCTTTCCTAGACAAACACAGTTTCAAACTAAAGTCATAAATTGTACAAATGATTAAAACATTTTATCCACAGGTTAAACTACAAAAAATATTTAAATTGCCTTTCAAGATTCAAAATTTATATAGGTCCAAAGGCCTATTACATACTCTTGTGTGTTCCTGGATAGTGTACAAATACATATGTAGTAGTTTTAATGCCATTTATATTGGAGAAACAAGGTATCAATTAAACCTGCAAACATACAAGAAAATCGAGCAGAAATATCAAATCCTGCAACCTTTGCAATTCACATAAACAGCAAAACCAACGACCATCCCATCATAATTAAACATTTCAAAGTCATCTCAACTGGACCATTTAATATTTAACTTTTGATTAAAGAAAGTCTTCCTATTATTGGCCCCCAGTAGCACAGTAGTAAAACTGCAAACTTATACCACTATAAACTTGGTTTAGATACCTATGGTGGGCAAAGCACAGATAGCCCATTATGTAGTTTTGTGCTTAATTCCAAACAAAGTTATTATAAATGAGCTTCCAACTCCAAATAACACAACTCACTACAAATCAAGTTTGTTTTAAATAACCTGTGCAATTTAGAAAAAAAATAAAAAACTTTCTTACAATTGAACTTTGAACCTTTATATTCCTCTCCTTTACTTAATTTCATCCTTTAACCCTTTATTTTAATTCCTTTTGTAAAAAATGCTTTAAATTTAAAAATCTTTAATATTTGTACCCATTTAATATAATTTGCTGAAAAGGGTCTTTTTGCCCTCTTCAAATTTAGTTTTTAACAATTCCAATTATCTAAGTAACCAAAATATATTACTATTATGCTTTCTTATCTTCAATTAATTCAAGGTTCATCAGCTTAATTAGTGTTAAAAGTTGCGAAAATAATCATCTGATCAAAATTAGTTTTTCCAGATTTTTAGAATTTGATCATTCCAACTAACACAATGTTTAATTAATTAGCAATTTCTAATAATTGCCAAGCTTTTACAGAGATATTTCAGACACTTGAGTTTTGTAATTATTAATGGTTAGTCATGTAGCCCTATTTCTTAATTTCATACAATTTACGTTTTCATGCATCTCATGTTACACAGTGTTATATGTAAAATAACTTTACCCAACAAAGTTACAATCTGCCAGTAACCTTAAGTTTATTTTCCTATGGTTTTCTTTCCATAAATTTTACCATCACTTGTATGGTTCAGTAATTTCTAGTATGCAACTGTAAGAATTGTTTATTTATCAAAAATAAATCATTTTTACACTGTGATGTTACTTTTTAAAGTCACCATACTGTGTTATGATGTCAATGATGTCTCACTTGATGGCTGTTGCATCATGCTTAAAATATTCAATATCAGGTACTTTACTCAGGTATATCACTACTTCTAGAAATGTTTCATTATTTTCTTAATAATCATGTCTCCCAAGTTCAGTAAATCACATGGATGACTGTATACAAACATATTATTATAACTCTAGGTTGAAGTCTACGCATACTTTTTGTGGTTGTTAGAAAAGTATCATAGCACAGTTAAAATGGATTGACAAACATTACTACCACTACTTGGTAAATAGCACTAGTAACTGACTTTGAAAAGTCTTATATATGATACAGGCATAAATATGAATATTTATTTCCTAGTTATTTTTAATTATTCTATGATTTTTAATGACATCTTAATTCCTCAATTGCATGTGGTTCAATTAAGATAATGGTGAAAGAACATTATGCAATTGCCACCACATTATCATCATAATATACTTACACCATTTATATTGTACTGTAATGTATTGTAATTACATATCCAGATTCTTGAATCAACACAAAACATGTTGTGAGGTATTTAAAACAACTTAAGAGACTGGAAGTATTTCAAAATCTGTAATACTGAATATGTTTGTTCATTCTCAATCAAAACAATTCTGGAACTTTGTTTATTTGCTTGACACAATATTCATTGGACTGTGTCCATCTCTATCTAAATTAATTTCAATCTAAATGATATCATAGAAAAAAAAGTACTATAAAAGAAAAATGTCTACCTAAACAATTGGGTGAAAAATATATACCCTTTTTGCATTTGATTAAACAACTTAAAACGTAAGTCTATGATGATTATTTTTAATCATCAGCAATTACACTTTGAATCTGAGTTTGTACATTTCTGACATATTTAGATACCTTCAGTATCAAACTATTTTGTGATTGGTTGGTTGTCTGTTAAACATTTAAAAGGAGCATCACAAACTAATTACATTTTAGCATAAATGTCAGGCAACCTCAAATTGAGCCTACTAGTACCAGTGTTTTGTCTGTTGCCTGATCCAACCCTTCCAACATTTTTATTAGCAGATTTGAACAAATTGAGGTGATAGCAAATTCTGCAACACAATTGGCAAATAAATTATAAGAACTAGGAATTAAATATTATGGTAAAAATTTCATACTATGTGTTTATAATAGTTAGAAAAGTAGGAATTTCACAGGAGATACTGGGTAAAACAAGAAAGCTAATGGCTAATTCTCAAATCATCCCTGACAACAGCAAAGAAGTGACAGATGAAACATTTTCAGTTACAAAAATCTCATTAGGTGAATCATCATATTTGAAAGAAATATAAAAGATGTTGCTAGCAAAAAAATATTAACCAATTTAACTTCAGCACAACATTTCATAAGTACTTCAAGTACAGTTTTCTTTATGGTGTGAAACTTAAAGTTCTACAATTACAGTATACACAAATTAAGGGACATAATATAAACTTACACTCATTTACATGATTTCACACTACAGCTAGTCCCTTTTAAGCTTTAGAAAAAATGTCAAGCAAAAAGTTATGATTAACTAGAGAAGAGGACTTTACATAACAAAGTTAAATCTCACTTCACCAATGAAATTTCAGTCACAATTCTAACACTACGTGTATACTTGCTTAACAATGGCATGTCACATAATTTAATGTACAATCAGAATTGGAAGAGGAGAATCAGCTCAGTGCATGAGCTCTGGTTTTTGCACTACATACATCACTTTCACAAACACAAGAGCTGGCCAATGAGTTCAAGGACTAAAGTCCAACTATAGAGAGAAGTTAGTATAATAAATAAATAAATCATCTAAAATGAAGCAAGTCTCCAAATTGTCCACAGCAAAAGAAAATTAACATTACTATACCTTGAATTCTTCAAATATCTTCTTGATTCAACAACTAGTATCCATATGCATATAATTTTGATATACAAAAAAAAAACTTTAAAATGAATCAGGATGGTAAGAAACCTGTTTTAACCAAGCTAGTTGATACTTGCACACTATAATTTTCTTAAACAAGTACTCTTACCAACAAAGCTGTTAGAAGTAAAATCTCATACAGGTAATCCCTATTCTAACTATTGCAAAATGTCCCCTTCATTTAAACAAGGATCATCTTAAGCCCACAAAATAATATGTAACATAACCAGGCACCTTTAACTCGTCAACATATTACACAGCACCTCTACACACACACAGTATAAATTAGAGCAAATACTTAACCAGGTACATTCATAGGTTATTTTACAATCATCTCAATTATCAAAATCAGAGAACCTCTAGCTGCATGCTATTATAATGTAATAGGGTATTCAGAAATCTGCTCTATCACAGTTTGAACCCAGAACCCAGAGCTAATAACTTACGTAATCCAAACAATCCCAAACATGACCATTACAACATGATTGTTGTAGATACACAACAGGTTTCATAATTAAAAAACAACAAAACTTTAATGAGTTGACACTTCAACAGCTGCTAGAACTGTGCACCAGAGTGTATGATGTCAATTAGCATTTAGAATAAGTAACACATCAACTGCTAAGGAATAACACTATTTACATCTAATTCTTATTACCCTGCTTTCTACTATCAACCCAATAATCTACATTCACATCTCAACTTTCCCAACAATTCAAAACAAATTAAAAAATTTTTTATGAATTTCTAAACATAAAAAAGTTATGCTAATTATTGATTTCTGTCTAAATTAAGATTTTCTAAATAATGCTTGAAAGTAAAATCAAACATTCTGCTAACAATAGATGCCAAACAAATTAGCCTATAATTCCAAGACTTCCCCAAGAACCCTTGTTTACAAAAAATCTGCATCATAGATCACACAGGTAAACTCCTATTATCAGGAATTTCTTTAATCCACAAAACATGGGTTCTTTCACAATTAACCTCCTATATAATGACCACTTTAAACATTGACTGAAGAAGTTGAAATATAACCACATAAAACTACTATAACTGAAATTAATGTGAAATCTTTGGAACAATAGTGTTATCTGGTAAAATTTTATCTTTCTACATAGGTCACACAGTATATGTATACTACAACTGCTTTTAATACATAAGCACACAATGCATGAGCCAGTCCCTGGAATGCATTGCATTTCAGTGTGTAACACAGGATATAATTGATAATACAATAGATAACTAAATTTTTCAATCAAATGAAAAATTGTGGCCTTTTAAATAGCCAGTAAAATATGACAAAACACAAGTAAGTCATAAAAATTCACAAGTTAAAACTCTGACACAAGTATAACAGTAAATCACAATTAAATTTTGTGAAAATTAAACCTAAACCATAATCAGGTAGCAAATAAAGTTGTATAAATTTCAGTTGAAGTCAGTTATAAAGATTTAATTTGAAATAACTCTCTAAATGGTTGGAATTAGCACAACAATGTTCATGATAAATACATATATTTTATAATGTAACCTGCTAAGAAATTTAAATGATGCATAATTTATTCTTCAAATAGGTATTTTCATGCATTAGAGTGATATAGTTATTCAGTTAAAATAGTTTAATATAGAATATTTCAGGAAAAAAGTTGTTTCTGTGAATAAACAAATAAAAAATGATAGGTGGACCATTCTGTTTTCAAAATATGTTTACTGACATTCAAGGTAAAATTCCAGATTCTTTCAAACCTAACATGTGTCCATCTAATACACTGATATTTCAACTTTTCTTATTACACTAGAGAATAATATATTCAAAAAAGAAAGTACTTGTGGTAAGGTTGTAGCAACTGACTATTAACCATCTTCACAGTTATCTTACATCATCTAAAGATGAAGTAGTTATTTTCTTTAATTACTATATACTAATACTAACCATATATTTTTATGTTAGTATTTTCAGGAAACTCCTAAGAAGGGCTTTCTGGTGTGGTTGTAACCAAGATTTAATTCCAAGTCTTCTTAATAGAAAAAGCTGTTGTTCTACTATTCACTCATTTGTGGTCTCTGTTATTAAGATTTAACTGTGTGAATGTTTAAAAAAATAATAATAAATGTCAAGTTTTGATGATTTCTGTGCTGAGTTGGTCAAATGTTTTATCTGTTAAGTCACTTGAAGAAACTTCTTTTATTTTCTTTTTATCATATATGATCTTATTCTGTTAGTGAAATATTTTATGAGTTTCTCTATAATTAAAAGCTATTCCAAACAGCAATTTATTACATTCTTATGTTAATTATGCTCTCCAGTTATGACTTCTGTTGTTCTTGTTTCTCCAATTTATTACAGTACATATTCACAGAGAATGGGTTGGCATGTACTAAATGTAATAATAGTGTTGTAGCTTTTTGAGTACTGTAGCGACTTAGTAGTTTACATCAGGGTTCAATTATTTTTTTTAAGGTGACCAAATTGAAAAAAAAAAAAAAAGGAGTAGTTGGGATAGAAGTTCCTTAATATGCATATTTTTAAGCAACATAATAAATATTATGTAATCAGAAACTGCTCTGGAGTCTAATAAAATCACTAACCATAAGCCAATTTAATTATTTTACTAACTGTTAAAGCAACAGTTACACTGCATGTCTAAATAGACAAAATTAACTACATGTAATTTGACTTTAACATACATCACATTGTAACTAGGGTGTGAATGAAAGAGTGTTCATATTTTACTGCCATAAAATATTATTGTTCTTTTAAGAAAAAAAGCTACATCCTACAATTTTCTCTTCAACAAAAGTGAGGAAAATATCACAAAATATGATTTTTGTGAAATTCAGAATGGAATACATGAAGTATTTTTTCAATATAAAATTAATACACATTTTAATACCATTAAATGCTTGGTATATTTTTGTACATCTGTAGTGTTTTAACTATGATTTTGTAAATATCTCAATCACAAGTTAATTTATGATGTCAATGATTTTTCCCCCACAGTTTGTTTAGTTACTTTTCTATAATTTTTCACTGACTACTGATGGACTACTTGGTTGCTCCTTGTAGACCTGATGTGTCTGTATACTGACATTTTAAGAGCCCTAGCTTTCATCTCTGCATGCTTTAAGGCCTTTCGCCTACATATATTAGGGAATATGATTCTATATCTGTAGTTTTCTTTCTGATTATTCTTCTGTGTTTACCTTCTTTATTGAGTGTTTTAAGTGCTCTCTTGTAAAACATTATCTTTAAAATTCAAATCTGTATTTAACAAGTTCACAATTCACTAACTCAATAAATCTTAAATAAGTTGGCAAAAATTGAATATTCCTTCAAATGAAACCAACAAGACTTAGTCTAAAATATTAACCAAGTATAATAAGTACAAATCTACACATATAAATAATGTATCAAAATATTAAAAATATATCTTTATCAGACTTGATCCCATAACCCTATGTTGAAACTAGTGTAATTATCAGACTTGATCCCATAACCCTATGTTCAAACTAGTGTACTTATCTGACTTGATCCCATAACCCTATGTTCAAACTAGTGTACTTATCAGACTTGATCCCATAACCCTATGTCCAAACTAGTGTACTTATCAGACTTGATCCCATAACCCTATGTCCAAACTAGTGTACTTATCAGACTTGATCCCATAACCCTATGTCCAAACTAGTGTACTTATCAGACTTGATCCCATAACCCTATGTCCAAACTAGTGTACTTATCAGACTTGATCCCATAACCCTATGTCCAAACTAGTGTACTTATCAGACTTGATCCCATAACCCTATGTCCAAACTAGTGTACTTATCAGACTTGATCCCATAACCCTATGTCCAAACTAGTGTACTTATCAGACTTGATCCCATAACCCTATGTCCAAACTAGTGTACTTATCAGACTTGATCCCATAACCCTATGTCCAAACTAGTGTACTTATCAGACTTGATCCCATAACCCTATGTCCAAACTAGTGTACTTATCAGACTTGATCCCATAACCCTATGTCCAAACTAGTGTACTTATCAGACTTGATCCCATAACCCTATGTCCAAACTAGTGTACTTATCAGACTTGATCCCATAACCCTATGTTGAAACTAGTGTACTTATCAGACTTGATCCCATAACCCTATGTTGAAACTAGTGTAATTATCAGACTTGATCCCATAACCCTATGTTGAAACTAGTGTACTTGTCAGACTTGATCCCATAACCCTATGTTCAAACTAGTGTACAGAAACTAATGCCCTAACCAAAATATAACACAGACTGATTGTCAAATAACCCCCAACTATAAACAGACTTGTCCTTAAGTTCAAAGACCATTAACAAACAAAAGAACCATCTTCAAGTAGTCATTCTACAACACCAAACAGCACAATCAAACACACATACATTAAACTAGGCCAACAGTTAAGCCAAATGTGTCCTGCTTTACTTACTACTTTACTATTTATTCAGCTCAGGTGGTCCTAAATGCTACTGGATAGGCACCATAATAATGAACAATGGTGTTAAAACAATTTGTACAGAACAGAGTGACTTATTTTCTACCACCTAAGCTATAAGAAAAGTCCTGTGAAGAAAACCTCAAACTCAACCATGACAAATGGTTTGAAAAGTCAAATTACTTTTAATTCTTAATGAAGCAGTTCATATTTACAAAGAAATAACTTGTAACCTAATTCACAAAAACTTTAAAAAGCTTATTCAAACCAAACAGTGTTAAAAATGCTTTATAGTACTTTATACCCAAAGTGACTTAACCAGAGGAGAATGGTTCTGTGTACTAGGGTTGTCTCTTTCTTAAAATATTTTGCATATTGAAAGTCTGGCAGCTGTATAAGTTATCTTAAATTTAACTCATCTGAGAGGCACAAACAATTAAATTAACATAATTCATTTGAATCAGTGTGCCTTTGTGCTTCAGACTCATAGCAGGGTGGTTGCAAGTTTGAAGATTACTTGCAACATGCTGTTGTGTTCTTGACCAAAACACTTGACCCCAACTGTTTTGATCTATCAAGCTATAGGATGGGTACCAGTTGACCTCTGGTAGGTTAAACTTGCAGAACAGATTGCAATTCAGCACCAGTTCTTCAGTGCTATTTCAGCAGAGAATGGGTTTAGCTTTTTTTAATTGATTCTAGTTTACTTCTTCATAAGAAGAAAATGATAACATGACTCATTTAAAACCAATTCATTTAATCTCAAAATGAGTGTCACCCTTGTAATAAACTATGCTGTCAAGTCTGCAAATATTTAAAAACCACACACTTTTGTAATAAAGACAAAGAAAAATTATGTATACTGTATTCGTTTGAGAAAAAAACTTTGACATATGGGAATCATTAACTTTATATTATGCTTCTTAGACAAGTCCAAACAACATACAGTGGGAACAATTTTTGATAACTACAAGTTTTCCATTAATACACATGAAAAAAGGCCTCTCCATTGTCCAAACACTACAAATAAACTGTCATTGCTAACAAGACTTTCTTTGGTATCAAAATTAAGCTTATGTATAGAGCAGATCAAAATAAAAGAAAAGCATTTGTTAACTGTTTGAATACTGTTCACTTCCACAATAGACTGTTTCTGCTATTAGCCCCAGCTTTAATATTAATGCCATTAAAAACTGTCTTTACTTGTGTACATATGCTACCAGCCATTATAAAATTGCTACACGACAACTACTTTTTCTCACTTATATTAATTTTCTGTTAATTTCTTTTTAATAACTTAAATGTGTATAACTTTCGGTTATGATTAAATTTGAATCCAAATGTCTATATGTTCAATTATGACATCACTTCTCTCTTTACACAAGTTCCTGTCCAACAAACTAGTATTGTCCTTCCTCAAATTAAACATTATTCTCTACATAGAACATTTTCTTGTCTTTTTATTAATGAATTGTTAAATTTTGCTATACAACATCACCAATTTTCATGTCAACTATACAAACTATGCACCAGAATGATGGCATAGCTGCAAATAACCTATTTGTCCCATTGCTTTGTAATTTATAATTTCCATTAAACAGCCAAACCCCAGGTTTCCTATAAAATTCGTCACATAATAAGAAACACATATGATTATCATTTCTCAATGTTGTTATACATTGATCAGATAAAGACTTATCAAGTGTTTATCACAAAAGTGACCAACACAAGGCTTAACCTGGAATTAATCTCATTACAGATACAAAATCAATACATATAAAAAAAACCAAATTTCTAATGCTACAACAATTTATAAATCCAAAAGACATTATAAATTCACAAATCCACTTTCAAAAATTTTTTTCTCCACATCAACAAATTTCCTATACATCATCAAAAATACAGTTATGAACCAACACTTGTATGCACGATCAGTGTGATGTCCCAGATAATCTGAACTTAAGCGGACACACCAGCACCTGCTCTTTAGCCTATATTTCTGAGTCTTTCTCATGCCCTAAAAGTATTAGTTTCAATTATATAAACAGATACTATTAATTTAAAAGTTGAATATAGTTTATAGTTTTACTCCTGGAACTAAAATAATGCAAATAATCATTCTACCAGATAATTTTGTTGGCTTTTAACCCCCCCCCCTTTTGTTTTTTTTAAATATCATTTACCACAATAACATACAACATACTGTAATAGGTATTAGAAAGCTACAACTAATTTACTAACACACAAAAGATTAATTAATCAAGAATAATATTAATGCTAATAAAATTAATTTGTTTAATTAACATTATAAAAATTATGAAAAAAAAACTGTATCAGTAACAAATGTGTTTGTGTACTCAAATCATTCATATAATACAAAGTATACAGTCTTAATTTCTAACACAAAGCAAATACACCTTCTTAAACCCATGGAAATTAATACAATTTTACTACACTAAGTGAATATTATGGGTTTTTAATCAAACATCTTAAACTTCATAAGTTTAACTTAAGTTGTTTTATTAAATAACTAGTTATCAGCAATTCTAGGCTATTAAAGGAGTTTAATATTCAAGTTTATTTTTCTTAACTGAAGGTACGACTTATTAACATACACTTATCAATTAGTTTTATAAAAATTAATAACCAGGTCTAGGTATTTGTTTTACATTCTTGTTAGACTCCATTTCTTTTCTTCAACATAAAAATTTATACTTATCACTATAGTTACTGAAGATTCAATGCAATTTTCCCTTTTCCATTAGTTTTTCACTCACATACATTTATTCGGTTCTTAATTTAAGGTGCTCGAGTTCATCATGTAAAGATAATAGCTGCTCCGTATTTTGAGCAAGTAACTGAATTCTCATTGCCTCATGATGTTGCCAGCCTACTGACAAAATCCACTCATTACTACAAACTATACTGCTAGTTGCAGTTAATAAATATCTCCATGCCAACTAAAACGGTTCTGTAAATTATTTTCTACCATGGTTATAGATATTATCATTATTAAAGTGGTAAAGATAAATAACTTAATTTCAGCAGAAACAACATTTATGTCAGACTGTTTGACAAATATAATTACTGCCACAGGTGCCTACAAATGTTTCACTATAACGATCCAAAAATCAGTCGTATCTCATACCATGGTGGTGCTAATGGTAAGGAGTTATCTGTCACTTCTACACTCTCTGTCCTCTATCCTGTTTCATTATGAACTTGGTATTCTCAGTACTTTCTACATCAAACTCTGTTTCATTGATTGGTTTTGGAACTCTTTGAAAAAATGCTACCTTAAGGCAAGAATTAAACAGTAGCCAAGATGAGAGATTGACTGCTTTGTACTCGAACAAATCTAATTTTAAGACTCTCTCTCTAATAGGAGCATCACATTTTAAAATGATGCTAACCAGTTATCTTTCATAGTTGAACTAACTTAGTGGTTTGACTAAAGTCTATCAAGATACTGATATCATGTTGTGGAACTAACACAGATCACAGGATTAAATAAGTCCATGATTTATATTGTATTAGGTTTTTGTTATTCATTTGTGCATTAAAATACAAACTGACTATTAAATCAGTTCTCTATTTCTAAACATAATATAAAGTAATTCAGATAAACAAATATGTTTAAATTACTGCTTTGGCTCAAATAGGACAGGAAGCAAATCCTTCTACAACCAGTTTATGTATTTCCTTGGATAATGTAATGCATCTGAAGTTCTAAACTTTCATATCCACTACTTTCTATTTGTGCTAAGGCCATGCAAGAAAACTTTGACCATAATTACATTTCAGTGTATGTACATTATAAAAGTTTCATACAGAAGGACTTTAAAATCAACTCTGTTTAAAAGTAATCCCACATGAGTTTTGTTTTTTGTACTTTAGATCACTCACAATTATAAGCAAACAGACAATATCATTGAAGCACTCTTTCTTACAGATATAGTTTGTTTCAAATATACAAGCATAGCTACACAACAGGCTATCGTTATCCATACTAGCCATATCTAATTTTGAACTGAGAAGCCAGGAAGAAGATAGTTTATCAACTCTTGGGCTACACTGATTTAATAGTGTAACTTCTCTCTCACTCTTCTAACATAACTCCAACAACAAACTGTACAGTAAAACTTTGTATTAATGGGATGCAAACCATAGACCCTCCAACTACTAATCACTAGTCAAGCTTGCCCCATCACAGGATGAGAAGCAAGTAACAGGTTTGTACACATACAGTTTATTGACTACTACTTAAACAACATCTAACATGTTAAAACTTGCATATGTAATAAGATTAAATATAATATTATATATATATATATAAACAACAAAACACTGGGCATGTCCACACAATACTAAACTGCTGATAAAGTTCTTTTGTTTATGAAAAAACACAATTACTGGCAGTGGTAGAGTGTTAACCTGAAATGATATGATCCTTTGTTAAATTATTGCATCCTACTCGATCTATAATAGTTACACATTTTATATCCTACTAAAATGTAACATCTTCACCAATATAGAACCAAAACTATTTTCTCTTTTCACCACAGCTAAAAACTTAGAAAAAAAAAGTTTTGCTCACGATTTAGCATTACCACTTAACTACTGCTCTTTCTTCTCCACAACAATACTCTTTTCACGAAAGATGCAAGTTCTAATTTTCTGTAATCCCAAACGCATAACATTGTGTTAAGATCCCTCTTCCTACAGTCTGACTCCTTTTGTTAAAATGTGCATCTCTTCAGATAAGAAAAACATGCTCGACAGAATGTCTTCTCAGCATTTTAGTATATTTTTTATGTATGTTAACACACACATTTTGTGCATGACTATTTTTGGATATAATATCAAACTAGATCACAAACGTTTACTAACCAGCATTACTATTACCTAACCAACCCATAGTAATAAGTCCTGCATAAAACCTAAAGGGTAGGGTATTATAGATTTTATATACTTATTCTACAAAATACATCAATAAAGCAACGTTATTTAATTTTTTTTATTTTTCTCAATTGTTATGTCTAAATAACAGAAGTAATAACTAAACTATATAAACTTATCAATACTGTTATTATAAATGAATTATAAATAAAAAACATCAGATAACATTGAGATTACAAAAAGTAATTTACCATAGCAAATCACTATTCCGATAGTTATTTACTCAAAACAATACATTTGGCTTAACAAGATATGTGCACGTCTATATATATTAGCGCAGCCCTCTACATTCTAATAAAAACTGACAGCATAATACGATTCGCAACTCTACAATTCACAGACATGTTTACACAGACGCTTTATAACTTTCTCTTAACCGTCCCCAGCTCACTGTTTGGGATCTTCCAATACGCCCCACCCTCCTCGACAAGTCGATTAAAATACTATATTTATGTAAAAACTAGCGACGCACGAGAATGATAAGCTCCGCGGATAACCTGTGACACATTACTAGCGTAGTAATCAACACCAACATTTATTACGTCTAACAATTAACGAGTCAAATCCCACAATCGAAAATTTTGCTGCTTTGCTTTATGTGTCCTTGAAGATAGCCTAATGACTCATGTCAAAGCTTCTAACTTATGCCTCCAACCAATACTATACAAATTACACAAGGAAACCCGTTCACAAGTGATATTACATTTCTGTTTTCCACCTCCTTACTCTAAATCAGACATTCTAAAATACATTTACTGATAATAAGTTACATTCACTAGAAGTGTCACAGTCGGAAATGGTTAGTACTAGTAGTAAAAAAAAAGGGTTAATGCTAAACTGCAGACGAGACAAATCCCATACTAAAGAACAAAATCATAATGTTAATAATAACATACAAAACAAAACATCTTACATTAACTTAAATACAGCAAACTTTTGTTTCAGTTACATAGCTCTGTTTATAGTACTTTATTTATACTGTCATAGTTTCCATTAACATTGACGCTGTTTACGTCTAAAGTAGAAATCAAAGTCTTTATATCTTATTACAACACCCCTTTTAACAACATAGACCGATGGTTTTAAACATGTATTTAAAATTATCAGAATGATCGGCTTTAAGGTTCTTCGGATAGTCAGGTTAGCGTCGCCGACCGTAACCGTACTAACAGGCATTCCTTCGACGAAAAGCCAGAACCGAGCACTGTTGTTTTCAACATGGCGACACGCAAATTATAAAAATTATCTAACAATTTTAACATTTAAACATTACTTTCCTTTCATGCAAAAACATAATACTGCAAGACATCTCAAAAGAATGAAGTAATATGATATCAAGCTAAGTGAATATCTACTATCTGTCTTATAAGTGCCAGTAGCAAACATCCTTCATTATCTTTAAAATGCCTACATAAGAAACTAACGTTGCACCAAAAATGCCACGAAAAACGATATGGAAGCCATCATGGAGAAGTTCGACACAGGCAGAATCGTAGCTAACCGTATAGCCTTCACAACCTACAAAGGTAGCTTAACTTCACTGTTCTTACCAGTGCTGATTTCACCAAGTCTGTATAGTTGTATTCCGGGCATGATTTGTCGGTGGTCTCACCAAGCGATAGGCAAAATCGTATGGTTGGTAGCAATTCTTTTGTTTTCTCCTTCGTAAAATTTTCATTAGTTTGAAAAGCTATCCGTCGTGGTTCGGACATACTTCATACCCATCTGTACACCTCAGTAAAATGACGAACTCTTCAACTGAACATTAAACCAGTTTAAAATCCAACAAATTTCGCCGCCGTTTCATGCTAACACCGACTCACAATTCATGCGCAGAACTCATCATAATACGTCTGTGTCATATGTATTCGCGCGCAAAACAAAATCCACGTGGTCTGAGGGCTAGTGTTATTGCCTGAGACGGCCTCTAGCGAAATTTGTCTGTTATCTGTGTAGATAAGTGATAATGTACACATCATAAACACAGAGTCAACTTCTTCGTCTATATGTATGAATTTTGTATTAAGAAGGTTAAATAACACCTAATCTACCAACTGATATATATTGAAAATCTAAAAAAATTGAACTAGAGTCTAGTCTACTTGAAAGGCTTTAATAATGGGGTGTATCTGTCTAGTGAGTTTTTGGAAGTCTTTTCGAACTTCAAGGTTGTTTACCGTATTTTCCTCGTCCTTTAAATAATGTTATTTGTGAAACTTAAAGTATAATTCAGACCTTCCCCAATTAAGAAATGAATCAAGAAAGCATGTTTTTTATTTCAATCTTTAGATTTTCCGTAATACCTGATGAAGATATGTTCTAACTGCTCGAAACGTTTTCCAAAATTTCCTGGACTACAGCAGTCTCTTAACAACGATTTTCAAATAAATATACTTTTCTCTGTCTAAATATTCTCTCCAGCAAGAACTACACATCGTGTAAGAGCATGAAAAAGGCCCCACATGAGTTTCATCCTCCTTAGCATGCTCATCTAACGGTGAGTCAGCGGTAAGCTAAAGAAATTACGACGCAAAATCTGGGGTTCTATTCCCAGAGTGCAAATAGCTCATAATCTAGCTTTGGCTGAAGACAAGCAGCAAATGCTCCAGGACGAAACCGTCATTCTTTGTTGACTTTAATACCTAAGAGCGAATATTTTTGACAAATACATAATTATCTAAACTCATTGGCAATGTAAAACAATAAAATAAGAACCTCGTGATACATATAAAAAATCTATAAAATTCACATATATCAACCAATGATTGGTAGATCATGGACTATATTTACCTAACTACTTAAATTGTATTATAAAACATGGATCACATCTAACAACTTACAACTGTATTCAAAACCCAATTCATAAAAGTTTTATGAAAGCGCTTCAGGTATGTAAGATAACAAATTTCACCAGTAGGTTTTTTTTTTTTTTTCTTTAATTTCGCGCAAAGCTACTCGAGGGCTATCTGCGCTAGCCATCCCTAATTTATCAGTGTAAGACTAGAGGGAAGGCAACTAGTCATCACCACCCACCGCCAACTCTTGGGCTACTCTTTTACCAACGAATAGTGGGATTGACTGTAACATTATAACGCCCCCACGGCTGAAATGGCGAGCATGTTTGGTGCGACGGGGATACGAACCCGCGATCCTCAGAATACGAGTCGCACGCCTTAACCCACCTGGCCATGCCGAGCCTTTACCAGTATCATTATATTAAAATATTGCAGTACGAACAAACAGTTAATAATTTATCACTCTCCTCTAGTACAGCGGTAAGTCTACGGATTTACATCGCTAAAATTAGGGGTTCGATTCCCCTCGGTGGGCTCAGCAGATAGGCCCATGTGGCTTTGCTATACGAAAACACACACACACACACACACACATAACTTGTCCTTGATCAAGCGTTATGTAGTTTGTTGTATGCCAACACCATATGTTCACGAAAATTTTCACTTTCGATGAACCAGTTTAATGTATTCAAAATTTAGTTTATAGTTTCCTTGACACTACTTCTCTGTAGTTTTATTGAAATCAGAGAAAGATACGATGATTATCTTGGACACTTTATATCACATTTGAAGACCGTAAGATATATTATTATTGGCGTTATGATAAATGTTTGTATGAATATTGGAACGTTAAAGTCGACATTAAAGATTTAAGTAGCTTTAGAATTTGAAATCGAAAATCTGTTGATATCGAAAGTTTAGGCACATTCGGGGCCATTTGCTATTTGATATGACATCATGGTATAAAGGTCAAATTATGGTCACCCACAAAAATAAAGTGCTTTTAGTTAAAACCCCGTAAAAAGAGAATTCTGTGGTGGTATCATCATGTACTAAGTTTTGTATATAGTTTGTCCCCAGTGGTAAGTCTACAAATTTACAATGCTAAAATAACCTCGATGGACACAGCAGATAGACAGATGTGTCTTTGCTACAAGAAAACACAAGCACATTTAGTTCAGACTGCTTCCAAGTGGCATAGCACCTATGTCTACGGACTTCCACTGCTAGTAACCGGATTTCGATACCAGTGGTGTAGCTTTGTGCTTAAATATGAACAAATCTCAGAGTGATGGTTCCAAGATAGCATTTAATTAATTCGAGTTAGCTTTGACATCATGTCAGATGTGAGAGAAAAAAATTGTTTTCAGAGCATTGTTATTGTCTGTGGTAACTTGATGGAAAGTTGTCTTCGCAAGAACATTTCTTGTGTGCTCACTGTGTCTGAAGTTTGATGAACGTGAAAATCACTCTATTCAGATTTTTTTTCTTTTACAGAAAATATGTCGGCTGATAAAGGTAATTATTATCATCCAATTCCCAGTTGTGCCAGTACACAGCAACACGAAAAGTCGTAGAATGTAGTACATATCATATGTGGTATTAATGGTACTGTTTCGCAAGATGTAGAGGTCGGTAATTTTAACAATGCTTATTTCTACTCACACATAATAATTCCACAACCACCATAAATGTCACATACATGTATAAAAACGGAGTTGATAATGTTTCAAATTCATCCCAAAATGAGTATAAGCCTGCTATCTGGTTGCATTGTGAAGTACAACTCATTTGTAAAAAGAATATTACTTCATGTGTTTCATGACAAGAAACTTATTTTCAAAGTAATAAGCCTTAGAAACGGCTTGAATGGGAAACTAAAACTATTTTATTAAAATTCTAAGAGTCTGCGAGTAAAAGGAAAGGAGAATATTATAGATATGTCAACAACCACACTACATTCGCCATATCCAATGCCGACGAGGCTTCTCACCCAATACATGGGTACATTTGGCAGAATTGGATGCAACGTTTAACAGGGTAATCAATAAACTACGTTTTAACAAGGTTTTGTCGTCATCAGGTCACATGACCAAAGTATCTAAATATGATTTTTAATTTCTATCTATGATTTGTGAACGATATGGAACACTAAGCACTGTAGCTCATTTTAAAGTAATAAGTGTGACACAATAGAATGAGACCGCTATTACTTAACAATAACTTACAATTCAGATCATGTGATCTATCATAAGATACCTAATTTCTATAATAAAGAACTGAAAGGGATGCTTTACATATTTTATGTCAGTGAATGTTTTCGGCTTGTCGTAGAAATAATGTTACTGATTCAATTTGTCTTTTGTTTGAACAATAGATATAACGTGATATACTTTGGGTTACCTGTCTGACAGACTAACAATATAGTACTGTAGTTAGTAGATTGTGTGAGCGACCCCTCCACATCTTCTTTGGCCCCCTCACGGGAAAATTATAAATTAGTACTAGACTAGTGGCTAAAATGAATATAAGTTAAATTGAATTTTGTTTCATGTATGGAGTTTTAATTGTATTTAGTTTTGAAACAAAATATATTTCAAAGAATGAAGAGCTGTAGAAAATATTCTGTTATAAAATAAATTAGTAAAACACATAAACGCATACTAAAATTAATTTTCTACGATACTATTCTTTTAAGATATAAAGTGGGCAAGTAAATTCATACATATCTGTGTGAGAAATAATGTTATAATCACATCAGAAAAAGGTAATCTTCAAGTTCAAAATTTACAAATTACTTTATATATATATATTTATGTACATGTTATTACGTATTATAATTTGAAATAGCATAAATCTGAGCTAAATTGTAATTTATATTTTGAAGTTATATAAGTGTCGTATGTATCCAATTTGTCAACAAGATTGATACACATAATTTCTTTTTTAATACAAATATATTTTAATATACAAACAATGATACAATTTACGATAATGGTTATTACAAATAATGACTTACGTACAAGAGTTTTGCAAACTTAAAAATAATATTGATTTTTGTTTCTGGAATTTCCTTGATATCTTATCGAGTGTTCACGATGAGTGAGCTAATTTCCAGTTGATGCAGGTACGATTCACTCAACAGGTAGCTAGCTAGCTCTGTACTCGTCTAATTTCGCCGGCCGCACGCCGAGTTATTCGACCACTAAAATTATATAACGTATTCTTAAAACAACTAATGTTTGGTATGAATCTATTGAAGTTAAATGGTTTATTATTTATAAATGTTCCTTGCCAATTACCTGAAGTTCACGATTAATAAGCATTATACCAATCATGGTTGTAACTTCTGAGGCTTATAGTACCATAACTGTAACTTGTTTGTTTGTTTTGGAATTTCGCACAAAGCTACACTAGGGCTATCTGTGCTAGCCGTCCCTAATTTAGCAGTGTAAGACTAGAAAGGCAGCTAGTCATCACCACCCACCGCCAACTCTTGGGCTCCTCTTTTACCAACGAATAGTGAGATTGACCGTCACATTATAACTCCCCCACGGCTGGGAGGGCGAGCATGTTTGGCGCGACTCGGGCGCGAACACTTGACCCTCAGATTACGAAGCACACGCCTTAACGCGCTAGGCCATGCCGGGCCAACTATAACAACCCAATAATATATACTGTCTCCTGGCGCATCTCGTTGGTTAGATTTATAGGCATGAAGACAGTTTCTAGAAATTTCAGCCTGCAAAACAATATTGAAGGTAAAATACATGCATATATTGTTAATTCGTATACTCGAGAATCGTCTATAATTTTAATGAGTAGGCGGAAATTTCACAATATAAATTTATCAGTATAAGCTATGTGCATTCTTAAATATAAACTTAACTTAAACAAATACTGATATTTAAAATATATATATAATAACAAATATACTGACCTCTTTAACAGATTTACTGTTGTAAATTTATTTTAGTGTCTACACTTATCTCTGTATAGTTTTCTTTTTTGCATGTGACGTATATTGTTGATTTTTACTTTCAAGAATCTTCTACAAATTTCGATAACATTTAGTTATAAACTAAATTATATAAATTATTGTATTCAATAAATACAATTTTTTGTTTGCAAAAAAGAAAACTACGCGAATTTGTAGAAATTTCAACAATGTTCTAGCGCGATTCCTATAAAATGCAACTAGCGAGAGAGAGAGAGGATATTATTATTGGACAGCTACAGTTACTATGATATAGGCCTAGGAAGCTATAATTATGAATAAAGCCTATTAATCGGAATAGTACAGAATTGGATCAGGAACGTTTATAGATTTCGAACATTACAAACCGTTCAACTTCAATGAATTATTTCGAGCGTTAGAATTTCTACTAGGACATTAAATATTTTCTTTGATAAGAAGTGAGCTTGTAAGCAGGGTGAGGCCAATCAAGAAACGACAATCAGTCTTTTCGTTGAATTGCTACTCATGTCTATAAATTGTCTACTGTATAGGGAGACAGTAGCAAAGTACGCCTGATGAAAATTACTTTTGTAAATACTTTATAATTATGTTATGAAAGAATCCATGAATCTGGTTGTGACATTTGAGGCAATATGCCATTTTAGACTTTTTCTATGGTAATATTATACACTTTTTCAGAGAATTTAAGAAACGATTGTCTTTGATATTTTGGATGATTTAACCTCTTGCTTACATTTCGTTTAAGGCTGTCGAATATTATTTAAAACTTATAAATAAAGGTGTAATTAAATCTGTATACGATAAATACCTGTGATAAAACATTTTCAAAAACATACTGTTGCTAAGCGATCATTTATCTCATTTTCTCTCTCTCTATATATATATATAATGAGATAGTTATAAATTATGTTTAAGTAGAGCATTAAAAATTAACGTTTTCGTCTGAACTGACCTTAAAGCGATTTTAACGTCATAAATGTGGCGATAATCTAAGGTTACTTTTATTCTACCATTTTCAAAAATATATCCTAAACAATCAAATACATTAAATATTCAAATTGAACTCTAGAAAAAAATCATAAAATTTGTTATAGAAACTTTATCTATCGCCTCCATAGCTCAGTGGTTAGAGCACTGGTCTTGTAAACCAGGGGTCGTGAGTTCGATCCTCACTGGGGGCTAAGGTAAAATCATTGTAGCAAGAACGGGTTAATACTCCCCTAACTTTTCAAATTAAGGCTTGAGTTTGTACTTTTGTTGCAACATATTTCTAGTTGTACGTCTTGGAGAATGTTTGATGTCAAACTTTATATTTAAATTTTTATATATAAAAAAAGGATATCAAGGTTATTTTAATGTACACCAAATATTCATGTGCGTAGTGTCGATTTTCTAATGTAAAATACTGCTATAAACTGTTTTGATACTCAGTTTGCGCTTACACTATATTTTACTGAGACACATATTTACACAGCTGAATTTCCAGCTTTTCATAAACCAAAATATGCATTTTGACAAATAAGTCAAGTTGAAAGTGTCGGTTTTTAACGTAATTAGCTTTTCACAGAAACAACTGTTTTCTCCTTTTCTATTTCTATACTTACACTGCAAACCTCTGTTTGCCTGTTTTACTTTAGGACAATCTTAAATCTCTTATAACGTTATGAAATACTCGAACTTCAAATAACACTTTACTTCAGGAATTTTGTTTTTGTTTGTTTTTTTAATTTCACACAAAGCTACTCAAGGGCTACCTGTGCTAGCCGTCCCTAATTTATAGTGTAAGACCAGAGGGAAGGCAGCTAGTTATCACCACCCACAGCCAACTCTTGGGCTACTCTTTTACCAACGAATAGTGGGATTGACCGTCACGTTATAACGCCCCCACGGCTGAAAGGGCGAGCATGTTTGGCGCGACGGGGATGCGAACCCGGACTACTACAGTAATAAAGGCAAAAGTTAAAATATAAACTTACTGAATAAGTAATCATCTCTGTTACATCTGCCTGTGGTTCAGCGACAACTACAGTGGCATATCTTGTAAAACATAAAGTCTAGATACTCTCGCGAACATGTACAGCTTTAGTTTTACACTTAACATCAACAAAAAACCACTACAGTTGTTTGTTTTTTACTTGGATTGATCAAGTGTTTTCAATACACAGTTAATAAAATCATCTAATCGTTTTCCAACATTATGACACCATTTTTTAAAAGAAATTATGTACATTTCGTACAATCCAAACTGTAAAATTAATAATATCGAAATAAGTTATTCAGTGTGGAAACACATTGTGTTAATATAAAAATAAGTTGAAATGAAGACGTCAGTCTAACGTTTATATATATATATACAATCATTAAACAGTTGGTTCGCTGTATGATATCCTATAATGAATTCGACGAAATACCAATACGTTATTCATATACTTAAATTAATTTAGGTTACTGTATCATTATGAAATAAATGGACTCAAAACACCAATGTTCTGCCGAAACATAAAGTTTGTTCCCCGAAAAATAAGTCATTTTATTATTTTATAAATGACAATTTACCAACTTATTACCTAAATAAGGTTTTTGTTGTTAATAGCAGATTAATCGTAAAACATCTTTAAAATTCTCCTTAATAAGGTTTTAAACTGTAGAGAAAAAAGATATATTTTATAATGTATTTTTAAGCAATTTTCTTAAAGTTTGTTATTTTCTCTTTTTTCAAACAGCAAGAGACTTACCATTTAAACAAAATCATTGCTAAATCTAAAAACACCATTTGTTAAACTTAAGATGACGTAGGAAGGTTGAAACGTTGTTCTCTGCTTATCAATAAAATGTTTAATACCCAGACCAGTCGATCTAAGATACATTTTGTAACACCATGTTCAGCGTATCGTTTAATGCGCCACTTTAAAACTACTTGTTTTGATGCGTTTAACATTATATCATTTACGATTTTTTATTCAACCTACTGGTTCGTGTTTTGGACTTATATATATATATATGTAAAAATGGCTTGTTTTCTCAATCCAAACGAGCCGTTTTTATATATATATATATCTTTACAAGTGGGTTTTCTCGACATCACTGATTTTGACCTTATAGTTTGATAGCTGCGACTTCGAAGCTTTCTCGCCTTGAGTTGTGTCCTTGAGCAAAACACTTCATAGGTTTATTCCTTCAATGTACCCAGTTGTTTAATAGGTACCAGCGAATAGCGGGGGTTAACATTAAGGTGGATTGGCAAGGAGAAGGACCGAAGGAACTCCCATTCTCAAACGTTTTTGCCAACAAAACAAAAGTTCAGCGCATGCTCGGTACGGAATGAATTTAACGTAATTTATTTACCAGCTGTAAGTCTTAGTTCAACAAGTAAGTTTACTTGTCACAAAACGTTAGTATTTTAAATATACATGCAAATTAATATATTTATAATAAATCTACTGATCTCTATGCTGAAAAGAATTTTTCATTGGTTAGTGTCAATGTATTGACACCTGACATCAAGCAGTGGACCCGTTAAACTTAAAAGGCAAGGATAACACTTTGGGTGATCTCAGTTTTCGTGGTATTTCTTGTCATTTTAACTTAATTACACACAACTTTTTAAATTTGTAACTGACTGTTAAAAGTATATGACTATATAAATTGTGAAAAATCTTGTGCTAGAATTAGTATTATAGAAATAGAGAGCAGTAACTAACAACATCTTGATTGTTTAAATTTATTCAATTGTAGTCACATGTAATGTTAACAATACCGTGAAAAATTTTGGTGGAAGCTTCGATTACAAGTCCATATGGTAAAATTAAAACAGAAAGAAAAGTATTAAGTAATATAAGCTGTGATAAACTGAATATCAATACAACATAATTCTTACTTTGAATACAATACACATATTTACACAGGTAGGCTTATTAATAAAGTACGTACGTTACGGAAATAGTTTAAGCTACACTAGAATATTTATTTGCTATTTACTTTTATTTTACAAATTATAAGTTTTTAATATAGCAAACTTCTATATACATTTAAAGTTTGTAAAGGAGAACTCTATACAGAGTGTCCGTAAGTCCCTACCCATCCATACGTTATTATCTTATATTCAAATACGTATGTATTATACTTTTTTTTTTTCAGAGAAATATGGCCGATGTTAGCCAATTTACACTTGAAGAGCGTATTGTGACATAATCGTCGCATAATATTATGCAGCGAGAATGAGGGACAGCACACAGATACATAAGATATAAGGTTGGATAGGGACTTACGGACCACCCTGTACATGCTGGATATCGTACAATCATTATATAATACATACAATTTGAAAAAAGAAACTTAGAAAGCCCCATTTTTTCATGTGGATATTTTTATGGCACGTTGATGATTAGATTAATAGAAGAGGGAGTTTATTTTCTTACGTGATACTTGCATTTCTATTAATTTTCTACTTAGTTTATGCATCTTAAGTATGTGTGTATAATTTACAGTATTGGAAGTTTTGTGATCACTTACAGTTAAAACTATAGTAAACTATATACATGTAAACTGAATACTAAATAAACAAACTCTTAAAAGGTCTATAAGGCTACTTGCGCTTAATGTTTTGTTTATTATCCTGTTGTTCAAATAATTGTTTAATAATAAAGAAATACTAAGTAATAAAATAATAAAACGAAATATACGGAAAGGTTTACGGCAATCTTTACAATGTTGTAATGCACACGTGTTTGTTTACGTTCCTCGCTTCGTTGCTTGTTTTTTACGCCATCTTGAATTCATCTCTCTGGCTAAGAAAGAAGTGCGCACTCTTGTGTTGAAGACATAAATAATTCCTTGAATTGAGCTTTCCTATTTGAGTAACGGATTTAAAAAATCACACAGATCGTTGAGGAAAATAAATTTCAGATCTATCCAGTACATATACAGAAGTATTCTTTTAATTTTAATACTTGAGTTTTTATTGAATAAATAATACAAAAGTGGACAAACCGTTAAAATATTTAGGCTTACAATTAAATGGCATTTGAAAACAAAACAAAACATAGTAACATCACACGTTAGACAACATTTAGATAAATTTTTAATTAGATTGTTGAGAAAATATATATACTGCAATTTTCACTTGAACTGTTATTTGTCTGTATTGTAGGGCTTTGATATGATGGAGATATTCCAATCACAAACCTGTTGATACTGTTTTAAAAAACACAAATATAGGTATCACACCACTGAGATTTTCCCAAGCTGAAGAAAACATATTCTTAAGTTGAAAAAATTACACTTCATATTTCTTTTCTAAAGAATTGTAAAATTTAATTATTATACTTTAAAACAATATGCACTATCACAAAACTTATTGAGAGGTTTAATTTCAAATGTATATAACTTGGAGAAACATTTAGATAAAGAATATTATTGTTAGCTATATTCTCTATGTTCATTGTTTTAGGTCAGATACTTGCTTGAGGGCGCATGACGTTATGATCAAGTAAATTTATAAAAGTAATCCTAGAATACCGAAAAGGCTCACGAAGACGTCAAGAATCTAACAACTTTCATGAATGTCTAGATACAGGAATAATAGTTATAAATACGAGTAAGTAGTTAGTTCAGTAATTCAGAAGTGAATAAAATATTCAGTGTGAAGGAACCGAATAATTGTTGACCAAGAGATTATTGACTAAGTAATAGTGTTCACTAAGAGTAAAGTTCCTGTAAGTTAAATTAGCAAGTTACTCAACATTTGGCATGAAGCAAGATAACTTCTGTTAAATGTTATAAGTATATTATGCCTACAACTTCGTCAAAGTGAGCATAGTCTGTAGAAAATGTTATTGAAGAAATAAGTTAATTCATTATCGTTTATCATTACGTAGATTGGACTTGGCATTACTTTTTCAAAAATACAAACAAACTCTTCCAACAAAGAAAAAAGAAACGAACATGCCACAACACTAGTGTTAGAAGCTGAATTAATTCAGTGAAAATAACACTGAATTTTGTATTAACTTCATTTTCACAATTGATCTCACAAAGCGAGATAATATGAAATATGAAATAGAAGAACGTATCTGGTTTATATCTGTTATCACTACTACTTTACCATCTATCACTGCAGAAACTTCCAAGACTTTTCTGATCATATCATTGCTAAAAACAGGTTCAGAATTTAGCTGGCCAATTCAGTATTGCTTGATTGAGAGACCAATGTGGTATGATGAAACGGAACCATGGGAGACGTATCAAGCTCAGTTATAAATAATTTCCAAGGTAAGCAGCTAGAATAGTAAACAGCAAGCTGTTCTCGCTGCCCATTTAAAAAGACTAACTTTAATGACACTAAGTAACCTTTCAGCTGCCTTTTTCAGTAGATTTAGAGTGAGACATCTGTTACGTATTACAATTTATTTCAGACGAGTCTTCATTATTATTAATTACTTCTTGCCAACGATTCACAAGCTTCTAAATGCCACTTCTATAAAATTCTTGGGGTTTGGAGGAAAAGAATGTAGAGAGGGTAGTTTTGACATTTTCATGTGTTCCAAGCTCTTTTCCATCAATATAGTTCTGCAAACTTCGAAATAGATGATAATCAGATAGGGCAAGGTTTGGAGAATAAGAAGGATGGTGAAGTTTTTTTCAATTCTAGCTCTTCAGTTTTTCCAGATGTGATCCTTGCTGTATGGGGCCATGTAGTATTGTGGTGTAACACAACACTTTTACCATCGATCAAAACAGGCTTCTTTTCTTTCATTACAACATTCAAGTGCTCTAGCTGTTGACAATAGAAGTCTGATGTAATCGTTACATTGAGTGGCAGCAACTCAAAGTGGATCACACCAACAATATCCCACCAAACGCTCTACAAGAATTTCCTAGGGTGGAGGTCCATTTTTCGCTATGCTTTAGCCAGTTTACCTGCACTGAACCATTGTCTGTGGCGCTTAACATTTATATAATATATCCATTTTTCATCTCCAGTCACTAACCTGTCCAAAACAGGTGAGTTACATTCACGAGAATGCAGAGAAGTGCAAATGTCTACTCTTGCTTTGAGGTTGACTTCTGTCAAATCACGGGAGACCCATTTTCCAAGTTTTGACACCTTTCCAAGCTTTGTTTGTTTGTTTTGAATTTCGCGCAAAGCTACTCGAGGACTATCTGCGCTAGCCGTCCCTAATTTAGCAGTGTAAGACTAGAGGGAAGGCAGCTAGTCATCACCACCCACCGCCAATTCTTGGGCTACTCTTTTACCAACGAATAGTGGGATTGACCCTCACATTATAACGCCCTTGCGACTGAAAGGGCAAGCATGTTTGGTGCGATAGGGATCCGAACCCGCGACCCTCGGATTACGAGTCGAACGCCTTAACCCACTTGGTCATGCCGGGCCCCTTTCCAAGCTCTTGCAGATGACGGTTAACTGTTGAATGGGTTGAATTAAGCTTCTGTGCTAGTTCTTCAACTGTTACAGCACAGTATTCTTCATGTGCAGTCAACAGCAAGTCACCGTTAGCCTCAACAAGACGACCTGAACGTGGCGCATCACTTAAGCTGTACTCACCTGATCTGAACTTCTGAAATAACCTTCGACATTTCCTTTCGTTGCGAGACTTCGCACTATAAACACCTTGAATGTTTCGTGTAGTTTCAGCTGCACTATTGCCTTTTTAAAATTCGTAAAGCATTATATGCCTAATGTGCTCCTCAGACACATCCATCTTCGTAAGTGTTTATTTGATTAATGATCTGAAAAAGTGGAGTTGGGTTAGTTTCGTTTCTTTATTTGAACATTTTTCTACACGTCCTACTTCATATTTCAGTCATTAAAGTCTTCTAGAAAGACAGAAATGGTGATGTAACTTCTGTATTAAATTTTCGGAAATTACTTGTGGGATGACCTGATACTATTTCGAATAACCGGAAATTTGAATTTAGAAGTTAATAAAATGTTAATATATAACAAATTTATGTTATTTGCCAACGGAATTGATACACACAGTTTTTTTTAACACAAATATAAAAACAATACAATTTATAATAACGGTCATTACTAAAAGTTATTACAAATGATGGTTTATATATAACAGTTTTACAAATTTACAGTCCTCGCTAGTGCAGCCGTATGTCTATGGATTTACAACGCTAAAATCAGCGGTTCGATTCCGATGTAGTTTTTGCTATAAGAAAAACACATACAAACTTACAGACAATACTACGTCTTCCATCGGTTTAGAACTGAATATTTTATCGACGATCCAAGTAAACGACAAGCAAAACAATTTTGATTTGATAATGTTGCACCTCGTTTAGACTAACGTCGTCTTTTCCCGGTTAGCCTCAAACCCTTGCAAGCTCACTTCTTCCGGCGAAGAGTTTGTTTTGGAATTTCGCACAAAGCTACTCGAAGGCTATCTGTGCTAGCCGTCCCTAATTTAGCAGTGTAAGACATTTATAAACGTTCCTGATCCAATTCTGTAGTTTTCCGACGAGTAGGCGTTAATCACAACTAAGGCTTCCTAGACCTATGGCGTACTGATTGTAGCTGTCCAATAATATTATTTTTTCTCGTCTGTCCACTAGCCGCTTTTTATAGGAATCACGCGAGTTGTAGTCCAAAAGTTGACGGTGGGTGGTGAATACCAGCTGCTTTCCTTCTAATCTTACACTGCTAAATTAGCGACAGCTAGCGCAGATAGCTCTCGTGAAGCTTTGCGAAAAATTGAAAATAAACTAAACCACTAAACCAAACCGAAATCCAAGATCAAAGTGTAATGTTCTTTTTGCGACAAATTTCTCATCTAATTTGATCTAAATGCTGTCAATAGCATAAAAGTTGTAGTGCTTCTGAAAAATAAATTCATGTGTAAACCGCATGTTATGGAGATAAAAATCTTGTATGAACCGCTGTTTGTAATTGAAAGATTACAGTAATCACAAATGCACTCGAAAGATTATCTATGTTGTGCCCGCCACAGATATCGAAATCCTGTTTTTATCGTAATAAGTTACCACACTTACCGCTGAATCTCTTTGGAGTGGTTTTTGAGTAAATAAATTCACTTTCCGACACTGTTTTTAACACGCTATTTTACGTTTATTGTAAAACACTATTGTGTAGACCTGACTAACAATTAACTTTACCTACCCCCTATGTAACATTTTTTTCAGCGTAAACTCACACAATAAGCTATCTGTATTCTATTTATCGCACCTTGGATTTTCGCGTTGCAAGGTTTTAGACTTAACAATGACCAAGTAGAGGTGATATGACATTCAATGTAAGTTATACAGTAGATAACTATTCTGTGATTTTGTAGCAATCGAATTTAGGAAAGCACCGATGTTGTAGTAATAGCAAAAATAAATATTAAGTAAGCCAATCCAGATCTCAAGTGACTGGTAGTTTAGGTGTTCTGTGACTCTATTACCTTTTCTTATGATGGTGAAATTAATTATCAAACCTAAAAAAACTTTTGAGAAAGTACAAAATCGAGCATACATCGAACTATGTGAAGAGAAGTATCTTTAGTTTCTTCAGAATATTCAAGAAGATCTATTATGACTCGATTACATTCGTTGATGAGCACTGAAAGATATAATGATACAACCTATAATGTAACGATAACAGTGCCACCAGAAAGCACTGTAACTTCATTTACAAGCCCATACGTGGGAAAAGAACAACAACAACAAGTAGAATTGGAATTCTATCGAATTAAGGTGTAGCAATGGGTAACAAAGTCACTGTTCCTTTGAGGTCCTGTACATTCACCATTCACAGTATGGAACTATACTTAATCTGGTACAAAATGACTGGTCTGGACCCCAACGTTTGATGTAGATATTAATTAGTCTTGGAGACATTGAAACTACTTCTAGCATTTAATCGTTCGATTCTAATCATTCTTACAAGAGGCAAATATTATGTGCGTCTTAACTAAGTTCACCACGTAGTGACGTTGCACTTTAGTTTGTTGGGCAACAAGTAACACTTTAGCATAATTCTGGATTTTAAATAATTTTTCACAAAATTTCTTAATTTTTAGTTATGTATCTGGCTATTCTCATCTGCCAGAAATACTAGTCGTCAGTGTAAACACTTTATATTTCATTCTGTCCCGTTCCTCGCTGGTACAGCGGTAAGTCTAAGGATTTACAACGCTAAAATCAGGGATTTGATACTTCTCAGTGGACTCAGAAGATAGCTCGATGTGGCTTTGCTATCAGAAAACCCCACATACTACGTCCCTAATCAATGCATTTTACGAATTGACTTTATTATCAAAGTATTGTGAGAATATCTGCATTTTCATTTTATCATTCTGAAGCTTAGCAGTGTTGTTTATTACTCAATGCTCAAGCGTAATTTCTGAATGTTTAAAACTCTTCTTAGCGACGCATCGTCCACTTTAATAATGAACTGTCATCTATAATCATATCAGTGGAGGTGTCTAATGAATTGTTTTGTTTGTTTGTTTTGGAATTTCGCACAAAGCTACTCGAGGGCTATCTGTGCTAGCCGTCCCTAATTTAGCAGTGTAAGACTAGAGGGAAGGCAGCTAGTCATCACCACCCACCGCCAACTCTTGGGCTACTCTTTTACCAACGAATAGTGGGATTGACCGTCACATTATAACGCCCCCACGGCTGGGAGGGCGAGCATGTTTTGGCGCGACTCGGGCGCGAACCCGCGAATTACGAAGCGCACGCCTTAACGCGCTAGGCCATGTGTCTAATGAATAGTGCCTGTGTAAGCAGTATTTGCTGTTTTTAGTGTATTACTAGATTTCAGAAACAGTTCAGTGGCACCTAATGGTCCTACACAGTTAGATGCTTTATACCATATTTTACTTGGAAATGTCCTCAATCCATTAGTGTCCAGTATGAATAAATAATTTTGTTTTGAATATGCTAATACCAGTGCATAAAAAAAAACATATTATAATAATTAGAATGGTTGTTTGAAATTTTCAGTTTATCTAAAACGTAAGTGAGTACTAGTGAGTGCAGAAAAATCAGCCACAAAGTTTGTGATTAATGTTAAAAAAGCAAAAACATTATCGAACTTCTCCCTCAGTTGTCGCTTTGAGACAGTCTCTCACTTCTTTGATTTTAGGAGGACCAGTAGACATACCATCTCTTCTCATTGTGTAAGATAAAGAAACTTTACTCATGTGCACATAAGCACACAGTTTTCAGGTTTATTTTCAGTTCTGGAATACCATCCTTAGATCCTTAAGCAGTATAAATTTGTGATGATATTAAATAGCATCAGGTACTACTCTTTCATAACTAGTGGAAAATATATTTTTATCCAGATATATTCGGGTTATTTTTCTTTTACATGTTTTGCGGGTGTTTTGAATGTAGTAAATGACATGCTACTAAATTGAATGTGTAAAAGTCTTAGATTTACACAACTCATCTATCATAAACAAAGGCTACATAAGGCTACTTCTTGTTTCATAAGCTTGTATTTGCTTGGTCCTGTTTTTGTGTCATGCTTTCATAGAGTGTATCTATACACATTTCCAGTGGTGGTACAGAGATATGCACGAGCTGGTATAGGTTAACTGTTCTCTCTTTTGGTCATCTTTACTGGAATGATTGCTGACGTAGGTAATCTTAAGATTGTATCACATGAGGACCCGAATACCACACACACACACACACATTATTTATTCTTAGGAGTACGCATTTAGTAGAACACAAATATGGTAGTACTTCCATACTTGTTGAACTGAATAAAATAGTAAAAATGTCACAAAACGTCTGTGTTTAATTTTGTTAAAAGTGTTGTCGTTGGTCGATTCTTTCTCCCATGTTGGTGCGTGTAAAAGCTAGCTTGACAGAGATAAACGAATTCGTGATCTGTTAGCAATTTGACTAGGTTCTCTTTGAATTTAACAAGAGAAGTTAAAACATACACTAAGTATACTTATTTCTTTTGCTAAAATTTGAACTTCTGCTGTTCGTATCACAATTGAGAAGTCCCAGATCTTATTCCTGCTAATTGTTAGTCTTGTACCAGCAAGTTACAGGATGATAACTTCGAAAAAAAAACTTTAGTTTTACTATTATTTGTTTGTTTCTTTAATTTAGCGTAAATCTACACAAGGGCTATTTGCGCTAGCCGTTCCTAATTTCGCAGTGTAAGACTAGAGGGAAGGCAGCTAGTCATCACCATCCATCGCCAAATCTTGGGCTACTCTTTTACCAACGACTAGTGGGATTGACCATAACATAATAACGCCCCCATGGCTGAAAGGACAAGCACGTTTGGTGCGACGGGGATTTGAACACGCGACCCTCAGATTATGAGTCGAACGCCTTAACCCACCTGGCCATACTATTTGTTTAAATGAACCATCTGTGATGTGGCCACTGCAGGGATCTAAACCAAACTTTTAGCATTATAAGCCACCAAATTTACCTCATTTTTTAAAAATAGATAAACGTATTTATAGCAAAGTAGCCCTTTCCGTTCATTACGAATTGTGCTACTAAAATTTAATGTAGTTAACTCGTGTTTTGAACAACTAATGGGTCCAAGGAAAGAAATTATGGAAATTATTTGTTTTGAATTTCGCACAAAGCTACACAAGGGTTATTTGCGCTTGCCTTTCCTAATTTAGTAATGTAAGACAGCGCCAACTCTTGGACTACTCTTTTACCAACGAATAGTGAGAGTGACCGTTACGTTGTAACGTCCTAACGGCTGAAAGGCCAAGCATGGTTGGTGTGATGAGGATTCGAACCCATGATCCTCGGATTACAAGTCGAGTGCCTTAACCACCTGGCCATAGCGGGCGTACTATGTGAAATAGGTTAAGATTATTTGAAAGATCTAAAATATAGTCTAAGGATATAGCAATGTCCAGTGTCTTGACCGTTAAATATCTGAAGGAAAGAGGGGTGTATGATCTAACTTGTGTAAAAATCTGTCTATGTGTTACGTCACGCAAGATTTCTCGAAATTGGAGTCATAAAAGTCAAAATGCATTTATCCAGATAGAAAAGTTCGATTACAGTCTGCCCATTACGATTTTAGTGACGAAGGTGCCTCTAAAATGTAGTGAGTGTTGGTATAATAAGTCTCAAATAAAAACACAGTGTGGGATTATGTAGCCTAGAGCCAAATGCATAAAATTTATCATGAAAGTAAAAATATGGATTAAGTTTAAACTTAAATCGTTTTCGAATCAAACTATTTTATATCACCAACATCTTTCATAAAAAACAAATTTCTTTAATAAAAGGAGACTCTAAAATTAAGAAATCAACAAATATATTTGACTATATATTTTATTTTTTATATTCAACATAGAATAACAACAGTAATAGGTCATACTTATGTTGCTAAGTGTCATGACATAATAGCTATTGTTGGACGTAGACGTAATGTTATCAAAACGCTCGTTTGTTTTGGAATTTCGCACAAAGCTACTCGAGGGCTATCCCTAATTTAGCAGTGTAAGACTAGAGGGAAGGCATCTAGTCATCACCACCCACCGCCAACTCTTTTACCAACGAATAGTGGGATTGACCATAACATTATAACGCCCCCACGGCTGGGAGGGCGAGCATGTTTAGCACGACGCGGGCGCGAACCCGCGACCCTCGGATTACGAGTCGCACGCCTTACGCACTTGGCCATGCCAGGCCGCTATCAAAACGCACTGGGTTTCTTATATACTAGAAGTTGTTCATGCAATTTTTATCAATAATTATTCTGTGAATATATGCCATGAATTAATTTCATGAATTATCATAGTTTTGGTTGCATTACAAAGGACTTTACTGACTCGACTACACTTTTCTGCATCTTTGTTGATCAATCTTGATTTCAAAAAATTTCTTTAAGTTAGTTACGTAATGTGAAGTTAAGGTATACTATGGAATGTGAGTGGAAGTACATTTCTTATCATTTCTGGCGGACTATACGCAAGTAATATAATGGAAACTACATGTTTACTATATACAGTGCTAACGATACCTTTCGTCTTATTTCAAGTCTCTTCATGACGCACTACAACAGGCATAGTACTACAATGTTAATAGTGTTTCATACGCCATTTATATTGTGTTATAGTAAAATTATACTTGGTTCAACCAGCTTATTAGATTAATTCATAAACTATCAACGTGAAATAATTTATTTAATCATAAAAAATTAGTTACGTCTATTATAAACGTAATAATAAATTATTTTAATGAAGGTTATTTGTTTGTTTTGGAATTTCGCACAAAGCTACTCGAGGGATATCTGTGCTAGCCGTCCCTAATTTAGCAGTGTAAGACTAGAGGGAAGGCAGCTAGTCATCACCACCCACCGCCAACTCTTGGGCTACTCTTTTACCAACGAATAGTGAGATTGACTGTCACATTATAACGCCCCCACGGCTGGGAGGGCGAGCATGTTTGGCGCGACGCGGGCTCGAACCCGCGACCCTCAGATTACGAATCGCACGCCTTACGCGCTTGGCCATGCCAGGCCAATGAAGGTTACCTTAAGAAAAGGATAGGTTATAACTAACTTATCGCTGTTGCTGGAAAATATTTAATACTTTCGTCCATTGTTACATTTACCAAACAGGATTTACGGAACAATAACCATGCTGTGATAACTTTTGATATTGTTCTTCTTGCAAAGTCAAGAAGTTATACAATTTAACTGAATTTCCAAGTCTGTTCTGTTTGAAAAGTTGACTTTCACTTATTTAAATTATAGAGGCTTCCTGTACAAGAATTAATTCGAAAACAAACCCATCAATCAACTGGAGATCTTGTATATTTAACATCTTGAGAAGAATACGTTTATTTTTTTTTTGTTCAACCCTGATTTTGTTATAAAATGATAGAAATTGCTTGAAAAGTACTATTATACACACTGAACAGCTTTTATGATTTATCCACATATTCAAAAATAAGGAAAGTTGACATGATTGAGATACTGAGTTAATATTGAAAGTAACCCATTTCATGCAAGATCGTATGATTACAGGCATTTTGTCACAGCATACTTGTTTGCATTTTTAAAAATAAGGTATGTAATGTTGATTTTTTTTTTACATTACTTATCTCAGGTGCAATTTCTTAACAAGTCTATACTTTCAGCACATTTTTGTCTATTAAAAATACTATTTATCAATTTGATTTGAAAAAAATTATGCTCTTTCAAAGTTAAAAAAAACTTATAACTCCAGATAAATATATTTCTTTTTCTTTACTAAACCTTTCTCTAGGGATTCTATTCATAGCATTTTTTTTAAGTATGCAATACTTTAAGTACCAGACAGCACTCAGAGTGTGTAAAAAATAAAAGAACAGTAGATAAAAAAAGGAATAAGTTTCAAGTTTTTATTTATGTTCACTTAAAAAATAAATTTACATCAAACATTTGTACAAGAATGTGCTCATTGTATACAGGTATCTACAAACACGTCTACAGCTAACAATAATTTTCACTATACTTAGTTTGCTCTGTTTCATGGGCAAACTTTCACAAACCTTCACTATTCAGCAAGATAATTTTAATTTCTGTACAAAATTGTCACTTTCTTAAAAGAAAATGTTGATGAACTTCAGTTCAAATGAATCATTTATTAATTTTATAATCAAAATTTAAAGATCAGTAAGCCAAATGTTATGTAAGTTGTTTATTTTAAGACAAACTTGTGCTACTCATGAATGGCAAAAATGCACCATTTATTCTTTACTTAAAAAGTCTGGTTGGATATTAAATGTTATTTATGAAAATTAAATCAGTGAAACAACTTCCAAAACACTTTTCATTACTTAGCCATAAGGTTTTTCTTCAACACACAATTACAGTTTCCAACAAATTACTTTTAAAACAGTGTAAAGATTTTCAAAATCTGAAAACAAAAGACATACCTCACTTAGATAGGATATTGACAACATCTTAAAACATTACTCACAATTATTAAATTACTAGACTTTTACTTACAATCTTTCAGTACTCCACCAAATCACTGCCATCAAGACTTGAACTCCAAATAAAGTAATTTTTCAAGATATTTTGCAACTATGGGAGCAAATTACTAAGTTACCATAACAGAGATAAAAAATAGTTGGACTTTTTGCTCTAATAAATGTCTGGCTAAATAAATTAAGGTATAAATTTTAGTTTTGTCAATAATGCTGCTAGGAATATAAATGATTTTTACTTTTTTTTTTATGGTAAGTTAAAAAAGAAACAATATTTAATTCCAATAATGTAACCTAGGGGCACAATGGTACAGAATATTATTTTGAAGTTTAGGCTTAGGAAAACAGCCTTTCTGAAACTACATTTGGGTTTAAAAAATGAAGTTTATTTTTCATGATCAACAAATGGTAAAAATACTTCTAGTTTATGAATTCTGGTTGGATATTTTCAACAGAAACAAAGACTTAAAAAAAAATAACAAGAAGAAAAAGAACACGACATAAAAAAAATTTACTTTGGTCAAAAAATCTGACTGCATGATTCACCAATAATTCCATAACACTAATTTTTGTACAAAATTAAAATTTGTCTAGAAGTTCATTTATATGTTAAAATCATAATCCTAGATATTAAAACTGAAAGATTAATATTATGTTTCATTGTTTTTTCACAGATATTTTATTGTGGTAACAATCTTCATTATTTATATTTTGTTCTTGAAGAAAATTTGATTAATGCACCTTAACAAAATACATTGAGATGTGACATAATTTTATCAAAATAGAATCATACAATACTAAATATTCAAAGTAGTTCATGATCGGTTATTTTTTTCTGCAAATATATTTTAATTCAGAATAAAATATTGTATTCATCATTATGAAAGGTATTTCTTTGTTCTATAATATAAACAACAGTTTAAAATATTTATATCTGTTTTATAAAAGCTCTGCTGATTAAATTAACATCTTGGATTTATGCTATTCATAAAATGAATGTTCATGTCACTTTTTGTTTTATTACTTTTAGTACACATAATGACCTCAGATACGGAAACATCATTTTTTTATTATTATTATTATTGAGAAGCAAAGCCGTAAATAAAGACAAATTGAGAAGAGCAAGAAATGGAAGCAGAAGCAAAAAATATATTAAAAACGTTTACTGTTAAATTAAAAAAATGGACAGTTAGTAGTGTAAGTTAGGCTAATTTTGTAATCTTGCCCCTAGTGGCAACAATACAGACAACACTAAATAGAAAGAGAGAATTAAACTATTTTACGAGAGCAAAATATTAAAATGAAAACACCGATACATTACTTGAGGTCTGATCCAAGCCTTTTTCTGAATTTCTTAAAATATTATTTTACATTACAATCCTCTGAAGGTCATAACAAAAAATCATTTCTTTTTTACCACCTTTAAATTTTAAAGTAATTCAATTTAACTGTACTTTTCCCATAAAGAATTTTGAAAAGTACACAAATGTTCCTTTTCCATATGCTTTACTATTTCTGATATCCAAAATTATGATAAAAATGATAAAATTCCTCACTGACTTAATGTAAATGTAAATAGTTTTTAACAAGCCGTAAAAAGATGAAAAAGCTCTAAGACACTGTTATTTTACATACAAACTTTGTAAACACATACAACACATCATTTTAACATAAAAGACAGTCAACATAGATTCAAAAAGACCATTATTGAGCTTTTTTATAATTATTGGAACCATTCATAATGGCATTTGTGTGTCAGTTAACACTATTTTTCTTTGTAATTTGAAAATTCAAAATTCCTACTATGACACACACAGGAAAAAATGAACAAAGATTCAGAGAGAACATTATTGAGCTTTTTGTTATTATTCTTCTAACCATTCATTATGTAATTTGTGTGTTCGTTAACATTAATTTTGTTTGTAATTCAATATTTGTTGTCATTTTTTACTTAGCAATTGGACAGTTACTGTCTTTAACATGGATAATAAAAATAAAAAAGAAAATTACTGAAACAAATTGAAAACAAACTTCTTTTGCACCAAGTGCAATGAAATTAGTTTTTCTTTAACTTAAAAAAAAAAGCAAAAAAAAAAAAAAACCAGACATATAAGGAAGTTTAATTAAGGTAACTTTAAGTACTACTTTACAAAATGTTACTATTATATATATATAGACACACACATATACAAGTATTAAAGTAGTGTCACTTCCTCAAGAGCCAAACCAAAAATACAATTTTAAGCCTTATCAATTTATTAATTTACCTTTACTTTCTGTAATAATCAATAATAAAAAAAACCTAAAATTTAGTGGAATAATGTCTTGGTACAAAGACCTTGAAATTCAAGTTATGCTCTAATCTAGTTAGTAAATGATTAAAACTTTATTTACTGTACAAAGATTCCAAGATGTAATTGTTTTGAATATAAAATAAGGCAGAGAACTTACTTAAATGTAAGTCATATGGTTTTAATGTTTTAGCACAAATTAGACAAATAATGCACTGATATCAAGTATCATAATGGCAAGATTCCTTTTGAATGACTCAACTTACTGTCATTATGCCCTAAAACAATACAAATCTTATTTAGGATGATACTGCTTTGAGAACCTGGTACATTTTTTACAAGTACTCACATCTGCACTCAAATGATATACATCTGAGTGCAAAACTAAGTCGTTCTAAACGTGGTTCTCCAAAATTGTATTCTAATCCTAACAATATATACTAGAGCCACATTAAAGCCAGACAGCTATCAGAACTACAGATCCCAGTGAATAACAAATTTTGTACTACACTCATAACCACAAACCATTCTGCAATATGGGCAACCTATCCTATGTTCAGAAACACACACTAATAATGATATTACGAGCATACTGTGTTCTTAGCTACAGAACCAAGTAAAATGAAGGATTTGCTGTTTAAGTTAACCTAGACAAACTTTGATATTCAAAATCGTCTGATAATACAGTCAAATATCATTGTTATTTGTACCACATAATTTCTATTCTGCATTAAGAACAACAGATTAAAAAAAAAGAAAGAAAAAGTAGGCATAATATAAAAGAAATAAGAAACCAAGTATAATATGCCAATGATACTAAAACTGGATATACAGTTTATAACACTCTATAGTAATGGTTAGCTTAAAGAACAGAGGTTTTATGGGACAACATATCTAAAACAATAAAGCACTACTGTTCTCTGCTTTATCTTTTCATTTACAAACACATGTAATAATTAATATATTTTTACACCCTTTATCCAACAAAATAAGTTGATTTTTCTTATATTACACACATGGATATATATACAAGTCATGAGAATAAACCTTCGACAGAAATTTATTTCTGAATATATATATATATATATGACATTAAGCTCTCTTTTTTCTTTTGCCATTAATGGTCTAAGATATGACAATATGTACTTACTATTGTTATTCTTTACATAACCTACAGTTCAACTAAAGAACAAGTCTTTAGCACATGCTAAATGAACCAAATAAATCTATGAAGTTCAGAATCCAAAATGTACATACAAAGAAAACTGTCATGTGTACAGCATACATAAACACTTGTATTAATTAAAAAAATACACTATAAATTTATGCTTTCAACTGTTCATTATATAGAAATGAAATAACTTACAAGTAAAACTTTTTTCCCAAAATTTAATTTAACTATGTGACAAAATATCCTTTTGAAAATACCTTTAAATATTTTTCCAAAATTTCATTGTTATACTTAGGATTACTGTTTAGTTCTACTTTGATTGCATTATTTTTTTTAAATACGTTTTCTGAACTATTTATGCACCACACTGTTTATAGAACCTACTATTTTGATATATACAGCATTACTGATTACATAATGAGATGTAAAATAGATTTAAACAAATATGCCATCAATACTGCAGTTAATCCTATTAATTAATTACAACTGGGGTCCTTTATATAGTTTACTTCGAAAGTTATTAATTTCACCTACTGTGTTTTCACAAGTTATTTAACTCTTTAAACCCATAACTTTTTGCATGTTCCAATGGAATTATTTTTATGATGTTCTAATAATTATAATCAAACCTTATGAAATTTCTATGTTTATAAAAGGTAGATAACATTATTTGGATTTCTTTTCAATCAAAGAGATGTAAATGTTATCAGATGCTGTCTCCATTAGATGGGTAAATTGATATTTTTGGCTGGATGCTGTTAGCATCTGCTCAGATTTAAGGAGTTGAACAGGAAAAAAAAAAAACACACACAGAAAATTACTCAATGTGATGTGAGGTGGACCTGGTAATTGGTATAAAAGCTGTAAAAATGAAATACATTGGCTGTAATAGTTTTCAACAAAAACGACAGACCTTGTTAAAATAAAAAATTTACAACATGATTTCTAAAACCTTAATGACTTTTTCAAATAATTTTACACAGCAAGATGAAGTCATTACTACCTGAGATTATATGGCTAAACAAGTAGCACAAATGCTATATCTTTATGTATTGAAACAATCATAATTAAAAAAGGATCTTTTTATGAATAGTAAATATTGGATTTTATCTAAAAAGTCATTGATATTAAGCAACTGCAGCACTAATTGGATCAAATATTTCATAATATTATAAAAAACAAAGGAATATGGATCAACTTGGGCCATAATGACCATCTGAAAAGAGACTTAGAAAAAGTGATATTCCAGCTTTAGTTGACAAAGTGTGGTATCTTTTAACAGGTGAGAATTCAACTACACGAAAGTCAGCAGCAGCAACTGATCATATGACCTGAGTAACAATGTGTAACATAACCAAGAAAGATCCAAGCCTGAAAAAGCAACACAAGTCACATGAAACAAGTTTCTTCCATAACATATCAGTTCAACCACAGCATACCTCAATTAGCTGGAGAATGAAATGGTTATTTTTGCTGTTCTACATGAAGATGTACTGTGCAATTTGATTGTATGATCATGCACTGGAAAACAATTACCTTTGTCCAATACTTGAATTGTGGCAAGGTTTAGGGAGAAGAGTTGTGCTTTGAACACAACAGCTTTATGCAAGAGACTTTAGTATTAAAACCTACACTCAAAGACATTGTCAAGATGCATGGTTGTCATAAAGAACATGACTGAACAAGTTGACATTAATTGTGATGATATGGTGTGGTTATAAGTTATTTTAACATAATGCACTTAATCTGTATTAATTTCTAAATCAATAATTTTGCAGATTTTATTACTTTCCTTGTAAAATTTAAGTAAATTATATTGGTATAAGTTTTAACAAATGCAAAAATATTCTACTATAATTTTCAAAATTCTTTTATTTAACTGTGATATTAAAACAATTACAGATTTTACAAATTTTTAAGTCAGTAACTTTGTAAGTTTTATAAGTTTAGTTTATAAAATGTAAGTGAACTGTAGTGGTGTCAGTTTTAACAAATGATATCCTAGTAGAGTGTTAAAGGTGATGTAAAAAACAAGTCTTTTCAAGAGCTGACCCCTTTGTAAGATTTTTCTCATGTATACTTACTGATTGAATATTTATAATCCATAGATTATTCATTTTTTCACAAAAAAAGCTGGTTAATGTTTCCTATTAATTCCAGTATCTATTACAACTTCAAAATGTAAATTCATACAGATTCACTGAAAGTGAAACATCACTCACGTTAAACCTATTTCATACAAAACCTTTCATTTTGTTGGCTTTTAAGTATATCACTGATGTTTGAAGGTAAATTCTAATCAGTTTGTTTATTAGTATTTAAAAAATATATATCTGTATATATTATTTTTATACCAGCATTATAAGAATACTATCCAACTTTTCTACTGATGACCAATAAGGACTAAACAACACTCAGTACAAATTGGTAAACCAATTCTATCAACTCCTTCAATCCCTGAGTAGCAATTCATCATGTACATGAGAAATGGCAAATTTTCACTTTCACAAGAAAGGAAACAAAACACTAAAAACTTAAAGTAACATTCTTTGGGGCATTTACTATTATTCATTATCTCTGTGTTGTAATGAAAACTGCCCATTGAAACGTATGTAAGTCAACCACAAAACTGTACAGTTTTTAAACTTGAAGATGGATAAAAATAACCAGCAAGTATTACTTGTTCATTTAGGAATGTACATATTTAAGAAATTTGATTCTAACAATATCTATTTCATTCTTCACTTTGAAATATTTTTCCCCCTACAACTATGCTCTGCCTGGATAATGTTTCATAAGAATATATGTCAATTCCCATATTTATCTGGCAATTGAGGCTCACAGATTTTGCTCTCCAAATCTCCAAAAAGACGGCATGTAGTTGTGCCTGATCATATAAATGCAATGAACAATTTACAGATAAGCCTTTTGTATTGGCAACAATCTTCTCTGGTCCCATACTACTTTATTAGAAAGATTATTTCTTCTGTGATATTTTAGGCTATGTGGGAGTATGAGGCTTCTGAGCAGCCAGTAATTCATTGAAGGATGATTCGAAACAATGCTTCAGTTCTGCATAACTTACAACCAAGACGTTCTGTTCATCACGAGATGTGAGGCAAATCTTCTCAAGTGAGCCAGAATCCAACTGTAGTGAAATTATTAGAAAAAAAATTAAACTGTTTTGCTCTCTCTAAAGTTTTAAAGAAATATAGAAGTTGAAAAGTGTGTACATAATTGATCAGCACTTGTAATAAGAAAATGCATACGTTATATTTCTCACTGAAATAAAAATATATTCAATTTAAAATGTTAACAATGACCAAATACAGTTTTATTACTTTGTAGCTGTTTTCTAATAAAAAACAAAATCATAAATTAATAGTTCCTAGAAATCTTGAGTTTTACATAAGAAAAGAAGCACATTTCTCTAACAATTTTCAGACAATGGCTTTCATTGCTTTCTTTAAAGAACTTAGTTTTACTAATACAGACATCTAAAGATCCACAGAAGCAAACATGTAGCAATATTACATTTTACGTGTACATTTAAGCTCTGAAATCTAGAAGCATTTCTAAAAAAAAATTTTTTTATGTTTAAAAATTCAAATGAAACATTACTCGTGATAAGTAAAAATCAATTATCAAACATCTGAAAAAACAACTTCTTTTCTACCTATTAATAGCAGTATGAACCAACCTTCATACCTATTTGTACATTTAATAATTGAGCTCATTTTGAATTTCTAAATGAACAAATTCTGTGTTTTATATCAACAACTACAAAAAATATTAGGTTCATAATTTTGTTTAGTATAATAGTGGTAAGTAAAACATTAGCAAAGTTTATTTTTCCTATTTAAAGAGTAGATAGAGTATTAAAAACAACAAATATAAACCTTCTATTACATAAATATAAGGTGAATCATAAATTTTTTCTAAGCCACATCTAAACACCTTCCATCCTTGTCAATAACTTGTATCATAGCTAAGGTGTAGTTGCATCATGTACTGCTTAGTGTGTCATACTATAATCAGATGAAAAACAAAGATTTAAATCTTGAAATATCTTTGAGATCAACAGTATCATAAGTTACAAATTAGACAGACAGTAATAACCATTACTTACAAGTTCATACACATGTGTAACATAACCCAGAAACAACAAAACTGAAATTCAAAATTATGCTTCTGTTATCATTCCTTCTTGACATCTTTAAGTCATAATAGATAATGCCTGTGGTCATAGCACCCAAATGCATTGGAAAAATTCCATTTATTAGGCAAACTTCAAATGCCAATGTAAAGCTCACCAGCAACTAAGAAGAATCAGTTAAAAGTCAGAAGTTGAGTACTTGAATTTACATCTCAGCTCCAATTGCTTTTTGCTATCTGCAGTAAATTTGGGGAAGGCAATTACCTTTAATATTTAGAAACAGCTTTAACACAGAATTAAACCAGCCCAAACAAATACTGCAAAGCAAGCCTCCCAACCTTAACGTTTTTATTTGATGTTAGAAAAAAAATAACATTCTTATAGTGCAAGTGAGCCACCCTTAATTTCTACAGAACTCCCAACATCCACCCTTTTATCTAATAAACAGTGATGTTAAATAAAACTAAATATCCTTAATATTCAAGCATAAACTGAAGTTGGTCATTCTCTCACAGTACACTGAACTATTATAAATGTAACAATCGGTCACTTAAACCAAGTAACTAATAACTAATGCCCTCTAAGTTCTACATAATGTGGTTTACATAACAAGACCTCATCACACTATAATGGAACTCTTTCTTATACAATACTGGAAAAACCTTTTTATTATATGATGTGCAACTCCCAACTTTGCTAAATTGATATCTTGTGTGCAAGTAGATTTGCAATATGGGTCATGATTTTCCCATCCTCAGTCATGGAGAACTTTTACTCTTTATTCTCAGGGTGCAGATGTGATGGTATGAATATGTCATATGAATCTAATGCATTGGCACCATGAGTAATTGGCTAGTTAACCATTAACATAATTCTGTATTTATTATAAAAAAGTAAATAAAACAGTCCTGATAACCATTATTTTTCAGTTTGTTTATGAATAACTTAACATTATTTATTCACCTGATTTATGACTGAAGAGTGAGGATTCTTTATTTTGTTTAACATCACTAATTATTCAGGCATGAAGAAGACAGAACAATATTCTGCTGGACAATGTAATATGTTCCACCATCAATAAATCTTTTCCTTTTGCTTATAAATTATTGTTTGCCTACCTATTACTAAATGACACTAAAGTATACAAATTATTTTCTGGCTCGTACATTATTTATTCACACTGTTTTAAGTTTTGCATTTTAATTCAGTTGTAAATCTCAGTAACTTGTTAAACTGTAAAATTATTATTTAAACATTTCACTAAAACATATGTAAACTAATGGAGTTTCAAGTTACAGATTTATAGTTCTTCAGGAATTATGATGCAAGTGTGGAAATTTGATCTTAGTATGTTCTTAATATATGTAGTAAGAGGCAACAATTGCTACATAAAGGTGTAATTTTGTGAAATATCACATATCATGGGTTTAAAAGATGTTTTAAACAAGAAATATTTATGAATATTAATAAATCATACAAATTTATTCTTTGTATTCCATCGCACACAGGTCACTTTCAATGGAAAGAGAATAAAATACGTAATGGACAACAAATCAAGTAGGGAAAACTCTTGCTTTTACATTCAACATTTAATTAAACTACTTTAATGTTTATAAATAAACTTGGCATCAAAACACAGTTAGCAAATCAAATTTTAAGTTTACAAGGAAATATTTTTTTTAAAAAATCACTATTTTTCCTAGTTTGAAAATTATGAAATTTTTTCTCTCGATCACCTATTTTTACTTTATTTATCACCACTCTCTGAAGTACAAAATCTAGTGTAAATTACTGGGAATAATTTTTATATTTTTCAATCTTATTTGTTTATGAAGTTATAAACTAGAAAATCAGAACCATTTGTCTCATCCTGTCTTTCATAAGTTACTCATATTTCTCTCCGACATGTTATACTACATCAATTATAACTAACACAAATGTAAAGTTTTAAATTATGTATAATACTACATTGTTTTAAGTACAGAGAGCTAAGTTTCATCTTTGAGTTGAAAATTTATTAGATGATGTTGAGAACAAGCAGCAAAAAGAATTAATTTATGTTCCTCTTGTACTAGTTGGAAACCAGTTAAATTATAATAGTTACTAGTTTTGCCAGACATATTAAAAAATGACAGGTTAGAGTTTTGTGAAAACAAAACAAAAATTCCAGGGGCCTCTTGCTCTTCGAATGACTATTATTCACCAAATTTTATTCTTCATCATAAAAGAAATATAATCAGACACTCAGATGATGAAAACAATTTTCAAGCAAACCCTCAAAAAGTCAATAAGAATGGTGCAAAATGAAATAAAAAATGACTCATAATATGAGGCTCACACACAAAATGACAACTAGCTTTTATATATGCAAGAGATTTATTAAAACTTATGATCTATTAAGGTTATGTCTTCATTCCAAAGCTAGGCATTCAGCCCCAATTATCCATGATAGTAATATACAGCTCTAGAAAGTAGGAATCCACGACCTTGCTAATACAATCTTATCACACAAACTTTCACACTTAACATCCCAGCAGAAATTGTTGAAGTAGACCTATCTATTTATTTCATAAAGTTGTCTCATTCAAGTGGTTCTATGGTAAGTGGAAGATTCAAAGGCCCATCAGCATTTCATACATACAAGAATATCATTTTCTAATTATGCTATATAATCTAAAAAATTAAGGTTTAACTCTGAAAGCAAGTGAAGCACCCAAAAACTAATAGTTCAAAGGTTTATGATAAAAATTCCATCACAAAGTTTAAACCTGTACAATAATTTAATTTACTGTAATTACTTAATATTAATGGAAACATGTTTGGGAGAAAACAATCAAAAGGATATTTTACCTAAAAAGTGACAATAAAACTGAAAAAACTTGATGAAAATCTAATAAAAAAAACATGAATTATGGTCACTGACCTCTAATATTCTTCATCAAACTAAGTATATGTATAAAGTAAATTGATATAAAAAAGTAATTCAAGCCATCCCTTGTGAACAATTGAAGCATTAACTACAAGAGAGAACAATATCAGGTCACAGTTTTGTTTCTAGTCGACACAGATAAATAGCATTATCAAAAGACAAATAACTTTCATATGTATCAGACAGGACACCGTTTACTTTGTTCCGAGGTGCATTGCATAGTGTACATAAAAATTATATATTGTACCAGTACCATCATTATAAACATGTGTACTGAAATTTCTCGTGGCAACCAATACCAAAAAAGATGTCAAACTCAAGTACTACATTTCTTGCTATAAAAGCGACAAAAATGTAAAAATTAAAAACTTTCATTCAATATGGTAACACGTACTACAAGTCCACCTAATGAGTTACAAATTGCATGGTTGGATTATGAGTTAAACAATTGTTAAAAAAACAATAAATAATAAAATTACGTATAAACAAATGTAGACTATTATAAGCTTTAAACTATTTAGGGTAAATATTGTAGATTTAGATTTAATTAATTTTTTTTACAGTAGCACAAAGTCAGTAAAGTTTTGGAGATATATGGATATGTAAATAAGATACAATGGTATCTCAGCAGTGACGTAAGCTTAAATGTCTTTCAAACGTTATTTCAATATTCTTTACTTTTCTTCAAGCAAATAATATTACTTACAAAAAAAACGCACTCTTTCAGCATTACCTTATTTAAACATTGCACAACATGAGCCATGTCTATCCAAGGTCTTCCATCTTCTGTGACCTGATGAAAGAGGTAATCTCTAAACAGTTTCAGCATATATCGATCTCCAGTTTCAGCCCAGGTGGGATCCATGCTAAATCTACAAAGCAGCAACCAAAATAATAATTTTGTAAGAGCAATTCACTTAAGTTTTGATGCTGGTGAATGAGTTTTGTGCAAAGCTACTCAAGGCTATCTGTACAAGGCCATCCAATTTTGTAGTGATTTGTTAGATGGTATGCAGTTAGTCAATATCATTCATCACCAAATTATGGGCTATTCTAATTAAGCAATAGAGTTCACCACCACTCTTATAATGTACTAACAATTTTATTTTGGTAGTAAAGGAACCTCAAATCCACAGCTCAGCATACTGGGCCTCATTTAGGCTCCAAACTTATGACCAGTTTAACCTATAAATCATTACATTAACTAAGTAATCAAGAGTGTTTGCTGGTTTAATAGCTGATTTCAATGAATCGGACAACACTACTCATGAAGAAAACTGGTGGATTATTTACAGTGCATTATACTGATAACCAAACTTGAAAATAATTAAATAAGTTTAGTACAAAAATATGAAAAACTTACATTTAAGACTGTAAATGTTCAAATTTATCATAAAAGCATTGTTGGCCAGTATTTTCAATACAACTTGTGACACCATATTCAGTTAGAAAACAACAACAACTAAAACAATCCCATAGTAATGTAATAGCCATTCACTGCTAAATATCTTTGAAAAAGGACTCTTAACCATGAAAGTTATAACACTAACATTCTACTTTCAACTTTTTTATCTAGCAATCAAACTGAAATTCATACTCAGGTCGTTCATTGATGGTTCCAAGTTTTGAAAGCAATCGAAGTAATCTTCCATTTTCAATTTCCTAGAAGATGATGAAAACTTTAATAATTCATTATATTTATCTGTAAATATAAACATCATGAAATATGTATATTTAAGTTTTTAGTAAAAAACAGACATGAAATTACCCAGAATACACTTCTTGAAAACAAAATCTTAAATGCAGATCTGTAGAGCTCAATGAAAAATATGTCACAAAATATTTTTTTTCTAAAACTTTACAAGTGATTAAAGGAAACATTAGGTGTACTATAGAAGAATCAAGTACAAAATAAATTTACATATTTTCACAAAATTTATTTTTTCCTGAGCAAAAATAAAAATACATCTGTAATAAGCAAATAATGGAAAGTAATTATTACCAGAGTTCATAAATATTGTCATAATATTTTCATAAACATCTGCAGCTAAAACAAATGTTATATTTTACACTATATTCACCTTATATCTTCACATTAAAACTATTTTTTTCTGCATTAATCTCTTATATAATCATCCACGTATTTTCATTTTATAATTATATAATTCTTTTAAAAGATTTTGCTTTTCTTTCAACTGTGACTTTTTGTACATATAATTTCCACATTAGTTTCAAACCAATTTTTCTTTGTACAGATTTATCTAAATCTTGAACATACTTTTGTTAATTCATTTTCTATTACATCACTTCTCATCTGTGCTGCATCAAGCTGAGTGTAGAATCTAGCACCTATCATTGGCATGATTTCATTGATGCTTCGTACACGACTTTGACTTGAAAGTAGATACCTGTAAAATATTACACAATATGAGCAAAGCTTCATTTAAACAATAACTTGCATAACTATAATAAATATATGGACATTAACACACACATACATACAAATTGTAATATGCACACTTTTATTCTTAAATGTTTTTTTTTTATGTTTCATATGGTTTTCAAAAGCTATCACTCCATTGCCTCCAGAAAGACATCACAAACACAATGACTTATTAAGCTAGTCAATGTTTAATGTAAAATTTCCCAATACTGTTCTTGATATATTTTATACCTAACCTTAAAATATTTTTTTCTAACCAATCCCACTAAAGATTGTATCTGAGAAGTTTTATTGATTTTTCTAACTTGAAAGGTTTCCATTTTTATAACAGACATTTTTAACTGCAAGAAAACTACAAGAAAGTTAGCACACAATCTAATGCCATTCAAGCAATGTGATGTTACTAGTGGCAGAGCAAACAGGATTTTAGGTTGTATCTACAGAAATGGAGGTTAAAATGTCACTTTATAAATCATTGGTTAGGCCACATTTAAAGTACTGTTTTCAACCTTGGGTTCAGAGACAGAACACTAAGATGATACCTGAGATAGAAAGGTTGTCAAACAAGGATAGGCTAAAATCTCTGAACATGCTTCCTGTTGAAAAAAGTATGGTTAGAAGTATTTAAGATTGTTAGGGAATTAGTTGGGTTAAAGCATCATATTTTTTTATATTTAATGCTAAGAGCAGTAGACAAAAATATAAATTTTGGCAGGGTAGGAGTGATCTTTAGATTAGGCAGTTTTATTTTTCTAATAGGGTGGAATGTGTTGTTTTCAGATGTGGTAGGTGCAGATAATTTAAGGGAATTTACAAGAAAGTTTAATACATATTTGAATGATGAGAGATGGCTTTAAGTATTATAATGTTTAGTTGATTTAGAAGATGCGATGGCACGGATGGGTTAAAAGAACTCTTGGCGTCCTTAATGTCATGTTATATTTTAGTACAAGTCAAATTATAAACAGGGGGACATTTTATTGTTTCTCATTGGAATAAAACTTGTATCTTTGGAGAAGCTATAATTCTAAAATACTCAGAAAGTTTGGAATTTGTAGAAAAGCATCCCTGATATCAATTAAACAGGGAGATTTCATTCATATAATGTACTCACAGCTCTAAATGTTTACAAGACCAATGACTATTGGACTAGCAAGAGATGAATGTGGTACTTTTTTTAAAGACAGCACATAATACAGAGCTGACTAGAAAATATTTGAAAATAGTCCTGAAAGTGCATGTGAAATGTAAACTGACAAGTTGGCTATCAATATTACAGTTGTACTCGCATGATAGCACTTTATATATGGGCTTGATATTATAATAATACTTTTTTTACTTTAATAGTATAAATCTATCTCAAAATGTAAATAAGGTTGAACATAATTCACAGATGTGAAAATGGATCACAGAGATAATAAAAAAATAACAAACATGAGAAGATTTCTGAGATCAGGAGAGTAATTTCTTGAAACAAGCTCCATGGAGGTCTGTACGTTCTCTCGTTGTACAGCTGCTAGGGAGTTGCAGGCAAGGGCCAGTACAACTTTACCAAAAGCCAGGAGATCTTCTTGCTTAAATTTCACATACAAAAAAAAAGATTATGTTGATTTATTATAATTATGTAAACATGTGCAATATTTTTACATCCACACGTGTCAAAACAAAAATTTTAAAAACTTTTACAAAGTTATTTAGAACCAACAGTCATATTTCAAGGATTTAAGACATGTGTACTGATATAAAATCAATACTAATTTCAGATGGACTGATACCATAAAGTATACTGACAAAATAAGATAATAAGAAATTCCCTGGATACTGAAAAATAAAAATCGTATAATACAAATATACTATTTAATACATTTTACTTCTGCTGTTTGTTCCATTCATTTCATGTTTTGCTTAGAATTAAACAGGCATAATGATTTTATTGTTTATGAACATAAAACAAATTTACTGCTTCAGCAAAAACTTAATAAAATCAGAAGTTATCTCTTTCCCAGAAGTAAAGTTGCTTATTGAATTTCATCATGCTTAATTTGTACTTTTATTATACACAGACAAAATGTGTACATATATATATATATATATATATATAAAAGTGGTTGTTTTAGAAACATAAAACAGAATAATTTTTCATCCACAAAAACCTGTTTATCTGCTTACATATAATATTACTAGCAAAGTAAAGTGGGCTACACAAACAACTAAATCTACACGTATTATATTTTACTAGATAATATTGGTAACAACATGATTCACCATAAACCTGAAAACTCAGTTGTCTGTTCAGACCAGTGAATGGTAAATTTCACTTTTCCAAAGATTATTAATGGAAAAATTTATTGTTCTTCCAATAAATTTGGGATTTGTCTGCTTATTGGTAAATTAATACAAGATTTTAAACAGCAAAAAGGTAATTAATGAAATTTATACATGAATACTTCTCACCATACACTGCTGGTCAAAATCTTAAGGCCAATGAACATAAAGAAAAAATTTGCATTTTGCATTGTTAGACTCAACCACTTATTTGAGCAGAGCTTCAAATGATGAAAATAAGAAAAGGAAAAATAAAAACCTTTTTTAGCATTTAATAGGGAAAATGTAAACACTATTAAATTAGCCTAAATACTAGCTGGTCAAAAGTTTATGACCATGCCAAAAAGAAGTCCTAAACAGGGTAGGAAATGCCCAACAAGAGGTCTCAGTAGTGAGTTGCATGGCCGTTATTGAGAATAACTTAAAATATTGGCTTTGATATGGTCGATATAAGCGTTTGCAGAAGGCTGGCTGGAATGTTATTCCAAGTGATGAAGATGGCTTCATGAAGATCATGCACTGTTTGGAATTGACATCCATTTCTATAGACTTCCCTTGCCATCCACCCCCAAACATTTTAAATGGGGTTCAGTTCAGGCGAACATGCTGGATGGTCCAAAAGAATCACGTTATTTACCATGAAAAGGTCCTTTGTCCTGTGGGCTTTGTGCATTACAGCACTGTCCTGCTGAAAAATTCCAGTCATTTCCACGCAAGCAAGGACCTTCAGTCAATAAAATGCTCTCTCCAACATGCCAATGTAGTCAGCTGCTGTTTGACACCCCTGTATAACCTGAAGCTCCATTGTCCCATGGAAGGAGAAAGCACCCCAGATCATAATGGAACCTCTTCCACTGTGTCGTGTAGCAAATGCCTCAGGTGGGATATCCTTATCATGCCAGTAATGTTGGAAGCCATCTGGACCATCCAGGTTAAATTTTTTTCTCATCAGAGAACAAAACTTTCATCCACTTTTCTATGTTCCATGTTTGGTGCTTCTCAGCAAAGTTTAATCGAGTTGTTTTGTATGGAAGGAGGCATGGCCTTTGAAGGCGTTTATGGTTTTTAAAGCCTTTCTCTCGTAGATGCCATATTATTGTTCTTGAGCTGAATTCTGCATCCATAAGGGCCTTAATCTAGTTTGACAATTGGGTGGTGTCTTGCTAGATAACCCGTCAAATCCTCCTGCTCAATGCCGCAAAATTTTCTTGGGCCAACCACTGGAAATTCTCATTCTGTATCCCTCAGGGTCTTTTAAAAAATTTGCAACAGCAGTTTTACTATGCCCAACCCCATCAGTGATGGCAGTTGAGAGAAAACCTTACTTTTGCAGCCCAACAATTCTGCCACATTCAAACTCTGTCAACTTTTTAGCCTTTGCTATGTTTTCACCCAATGTAACACAGGAGATGTTGATAATGCTAATACTTGAACACAAATGACTAAATTTCGTAACATGTTTACTGATTAATGCTTCGTATCAGTATGGTCTTAAACTTTTGACCAGCTAGTATTTAGGCTAATTTCATAGTGTTCACATTTTCCCTATTAAATGCTAAAAAAAGTTTTTTTTTTTTATTTACCCTTTTCTTATTTTCATCTTTCGAAGCTCTACTTAAATAAGTGGTTGAGTCTAACAATGCAAAATGCATATTTTTTCTTTATGTTTGTTTGTTTCGGAATTTCGCACAAAGCTACTCAAGGGCTATCTGTGCTAGCCATCCCTAATTTAGCAGTGTAAGACTAGAGGAAAAGCAGCTAGTCATCACCACCCACCACCAACTCTTGGTCTACTCTTTTATCAACGAATAGTGGAATTGACCATCACATTATAATGCCCCCACAGGTGAAAGGGCGAGCACGTTTGGCACGACAGGGATGCAAAGCTTGACCCTCAGATTAATAGTCGCACGCCTTAACATGCTTGGCCATGCCGGGCCGTTTTCTTCATGTTCATTGGCCTTAAGATTTTGGCCAGCAGTGTATATACACTGCTGAAGTTTAGGTAGTACTAACAAAACACTACATTAGTTCAAATCTTACACTTAAATCTTCTCTTTATAAGACTTATTCAATCTTCTCTTCCACTTCTTCCTTTCAACATTTTCTGAGTTGTGTTTCTGATTTAAGTTATCTGACTCAGGTCCTTTTTGTTTAAGTATTTAAATTGAGAGATCTCAGAGTTGTTTGATTGGAACAACATGTTGTGGTTAAAAATAACATGAAAGTCAGTTGGTTAAGACATTAACATGCAATAAAATACCAAACAATAAAAAATACACAATTATATACTGGTCACAATGTGGTATTATCATATAGAGAATTCAGCCACTAGTACATGCATAATAGTGCATTTGCTGAACATATTACTAAGTTCAGATTAATGATTTTTACACTTGTTTCAGGTGATCAGACAACTGTTAATGTCAACATATGTACATATACATGACATGCATAGTGTCCCAAAACCAAATGCCAATTTAATACTGAGGAAATCAACACTGCTTTTCTTCTTTCCTTACATTCTCACCAATTCTTTTTAGGTAATGACACCGAACATTGATTAACATGCAAGGGTTATCTGAGCTGAATGTCTTCATCACTGAATCCCTTTTTAGTGTAGTTTGTAAGAATGTAAAGACATTCAAGCCTATGACAATTGACTTCTTGAATACCCTGTAGTGACTTTTCCCCTTAGAATAAGCCCATGTTTATATTTTTTACAGTATCTATGCATGGGTGACACATTTATGATGTTGTTCTATATTCAGAATAATTAGATTTAAGTACTGGAGGAACAATGATGCAATTGTTGGGCCCCAAGGTTTTCAAACATTAAACTTTTGCTATAAATATCTAAAGAAATGTTAATATTACTCTATTTTGTGCTGTTATATAGAAATTAAATTATGACTGATATATTAAGTACCGTTAAGTTTTTTCTACGTGTTATGTATCTGGGTAAGCATCAGAGCTTTGAATATGAAGAGTCATAAGAGCTGCACATTATCATTCTAAAACAAGTTCTCTTGAACTGTGAAACAGTCAATACTTAACAGTAAGTACCTAAATGAACTACAGTCACATGAGAAGCAAGCACTAGTGACAAAAGCAGTTTTATTTGATAGCTACAGTTAACAGCTGTTTTTAGAATAATAATTAGTTAAGAGACAAAGTTTTCTAACTTTTGTAATGCTGTCCACAAACAAAACAATTCACCATGACACACACACACACACACACATTGTACAGACAAATAATGTAGTATGTTGTTGAAATGTGTGCCTGGAACTCATAAAAGGATATATACATATTTCCCTTCAAACCGACATGCTCTTTCACTTGGGGAAAATGAAACATTGCTGTCATGACATACAGCAACTGACACACCAACAAGTAGATGACCCACCACAGATACTGAAGTAAAAGTTTTGTTTTAAACAAGTACTCTTTTAATGTTTTTTGAATCTTTAATAAATTTCATTTTTTTTAATTTTTTTCACTAAAATACCAAAATTTGAATATGAACAGCTACACAGCTGAGACAGAATTCATTTCATATTTTCAAAGCTGATAATGAAAACATATTAAATACAAAATAAAGGTATGTTATTTCTACAATCTTCATACTATTTTGATTGTTCATCTTGTATTCCAAGAAATTTCATTCATGAATCTTTATGTGTTACCAAAACAAATATAATAAATTAAACAATACTACTTATCCAATTAGTAAATCATATATCAGAAGACAGAAGAAATGTCTGTGATGACTTTCACCTTTCGTGTTGCTGAAAACAATTTAAGTATGTTCAACATTTTAGTAAAATGAATGCAAAACAAAATATGTCATGAGCAGATCGGTAGCCCTCTAATTTTCATGTTTATCTTGTAGCAGAACATGTACCACACCAAATGTACTAAATTTGCATCCTTGTTGAATGTTTCAAGATTTTTCTAAAATGTAAGTCAATTGGTCAATAGTTCTTTGTAGGCTTATGTTATAATTATACTGTATCACCTGTATGATTTCACAGTCTACAAATACTTAATACAGATATACATGTATTTATGTTAATATATCTTATGTACAAATAATAATATGTGGTACTCAACAAACAAAATAACTTTGAATTCTCTCAATTCCAAATAATGAACAACTTTCTTTAACAATGATTTTTAACATAAGAAATTATGTGAACAAAATTAAAAAACAAAACAAAAACTCGAACTGATCTTAAATATCAGTTGTTTGATTACAGCCTTCTTGGAAAAATGAAGTTAATTTAAACAAACAAACAAAAAATAATAATGTCACTTAATTACAACTACCTTTTTTATCTCTGGTTCTATGACTGAATTTTATATTTCTTTATATAATAACAGGCACTGTTAGCTTTCAAACATAACTATTTGCAAGTAAGATTTTATAACAGTATTTAGTCAAAGCTACCAAGGCTACTTGCTGCCAATCTCAACTATGATGTATTGATCAAAAGGTAGACAGTTAAAAGCACCCACCAAATATACTAAGGGACTGACTGTTACTTTTATAATGCACCAAAACCTTCAAGAGTGGAGAATGTTAACTGGTATTGCACAGATGTGAATGCAGTTTCCCAATTAAAAATCCAGAGTTTTATTAAAGAGTCAACTTGCATTCTTGAAAGGAAGACCAAGCATAGTTAGTTTTCATATTTCTTCTGTTTTTTAAACCTAGTTTCGAACTGGTAATCACTATAGTTATAAGTTGCTAATGTCATCTAAATTTTCATAACAAAGATTAAAATGCTTAGTTATTTTAAAGCTTAGTTCATAATACTAATCTCCTCTAACCTTGAAAAGTTTCTGCTTGAAAATATTTGTGTAAAGGTTCAACACTGTTAAGTGTTTGAATTTCAAACATAAGTAAACAATTGTTTATTCATAGGCTTGAATTCTGTGAATCTCAGAGTGACATGTGGGAAGTTTGTACATGGGAGGGAATGAACAGTTTTTTAATAAAAATAAACATTTTATGAACGTTACCATTTTAAAAGGACTTTTTCAAAACTTCAATAGTAAAATAGAAGTTCTTCTACATTAATAAAAACAAAAAGTGATTTAAATTATGTTAAAGGTTTTTACAATTCATACATGTAATATATTTGTGTGATGTTTTTTAATTTTGCATGAAGCTACTCGATGGCTACTTGCAGTAGTTGTCCCTAATTTAGAAGTGATGGAAGAAAAAAACAAATGAACCCCACCACCTATTATCAACTCATGGGACATTCTTTTACTAACAATATGTGGAACTGACAATCATATTTTGCAAGTTGACTGCCCTACCCATGATAGGTCATGTAGTGTAAGATGTGAAATTCATTATACAAAGTTCTTGTCAACAGTATTTGTTTCACTCAAATTTAAGGTCGAATATGAAAAACTACTGCACAAAGTTACTAAGTTCACATAATTTCCATGAAAAATTTTTGAGTACAAGTTTCCACTTATTAATTTCTTTGTTTTTGTTTTTTTTAAAGTTCGTTAATTTACTTATTCAGGTTAAAATCATTTGCTTTAATGGAATGATTCTGGTTAAGGCAAGAAGTTATAAACCTATGAATTAAACAGCAGCCATCATGTGAATGTCCTAGTCTAATAATGTCTTTGTAACATACATTTGCTTCACCAGATGATCGTTTTTAAAAAGGAAGTCTTCTGGATTAAAAAAATTAATCTTAGGTACAAAAAGGTAGATAAATTAAAAATCCAAATAATAATTCTAATAATGAGAATCTAAATGTAGTAACAAATAAATATTATACACAAAGACATGAAATTCACAATATAATAAAAATTTAGTTAACAATTTATACCAAGCAGTACAAAATAAAGTTTACTTACTTGGAAATGGCGTATGAGATCTTTAGGGTTGATCTGACTGGCATCATAACTCAGTACGTCAAAAATCCCACAACAATTAAGTCGCAGTCTATAAAATAAAAGTGTACTGTATCTGTTTTTTAAAGTTTATAAAAATATAACTTTTGTTGTAAAGGGTACATGCAAAGTGTTTCTTGAGTTTGTGAAAGTCATGATGTAACATTGTGTGATGGTTACTATATCTCGGGAATAAGTGTTTTGTCACAACATGATGTATGTGACTATAAATAAATCACTTCCTTTAGCTTATCAAATTTTGTTTGCCTACTTACTGTTATTACTAACATAATGTGTTTCCTTACTTAAAATCTAAAACAATACATTAGGTAGATGAAGTAACTGGAAACAAAACAGGATATTATTTTTGTAATTAAATATGTATTCTGGTTTTCATTCCTGATCAGGTATTAAGAATAACTTTATTGAATTAAACAACAAAAGACAAAGAGTGTACATTTATTTATATTTTTCAGCCAAAATGGCACAGTCTAGCATTCAACCTAACAGCCTGGGCATATAATAACTGTACAGCTGTTGTAACATTAAAATGTAAAATTACTGTACATAACGCAGAATAGAAAAATCCTTATCATCACATTTTCTTTTTCAATTAGGTTCGGATTGACTTTTTGTTCCTATCACGCAACTGTCTCTAAGATATAAACAGTTTTACTCTCACTTCATGTTTTGTTATCAGCAAACGTACATGTGTATAAGGGAATATAAAACATAAACAGAAGAATTATTAAGGGTGTAAAAACAATACTAAAATTATAGTAAGCTGAGCAAATTGTTAAAATTTCATGATTGAAAGCCTAATGCAAGTAATGCAGCACTTTCAAACTTGTCCTTGTATTTTATAGAGTTAAAAGTATTATGTTTAAACCAGTTTCAGTCCTTAGAAAGAAGGTAATTGAAGAATACTGGACATTAACACTTACAAATATTGTCTTGATGGAAAGAAAGTATTTGATATGCAAATACCTTTCATTAGCAGGTGAAGAAAAAACAATAAATCTTAGTTCTGCTTTACTTTAGTGAAGGATCCTCTGTTTTAAGAAATAAACTTCTTACACTTCTGAATACAGTCTTTCTTCCATTACTTTAAGAATTGTGCTCAGTAGCAATTTTAGACTCTTATCATTTTTGTATCATATAAATATAACATTCCTAAACTAAATATCTTTATATACACTTGTGTTTTGTGGTTAAAAGGTTATATTAAGGTCCACTACCACTATATGCATCAAATAATTAGTTAACCCTTATCCCCTGATCTGTATAGCAACTTATGAATCCTAGCATTTGTACTGTAATATTCCTAGTTAAAAAAAAAAAAAAAATTGTGTAGTCAAGCACAAAACTATATGATTAGTTATCTAAGCTACGCCCACCATGGGTATCAGAATTTGGTTTTTAGCACTATAAGTCTGCATAATTACCTTAATGCACTAGAAGGCATTAAAAATGGACATTCTGACATTCTTTATTTCAACTTTTAATGAAAAAAGTTTTAGTATCAATGAATCTTTTGTTCTCAAGACAATATACACAACTGTTGATGTCTAAGACTGAAAGTAAAAATTATCAAAATTATACAGATGTTTTCCTTGTTGTGAGAAGTTTACTATTTAGGGTGGATTCTGAAAAATAAAAGATCCACAGGTACTATTTGAGCATTATGTGCTTCAATACTGTATCTAGGAGAGAGACTGAAACTGAAGGAAAAGACAGATATGTAATTAATTGCAGAATCACAAGGAGTTAATAAAGAATTAACATTTTACTTAAAAAATCCCGTAAGCAGAAAATATATAAGATAACACTATGACAACATTATTTTACCAACTTATTACAAAAAATGTGTATAACAATGTAAATATGACATCAAAAGTCAATATATATACACATCCCATCTCTACTCCACCCCCACCAAATGAAGCAATATTCAATTAATTTGCACTACTATGCTCTACAAAAACATAAAATAGATATATGTTATTTGGATAGTTTACAAGGACAACTTTAAAATCAGTAAATGTTACACTTATTGGCAATAGTGCACAAGGAATGCACAAAATACTGACCTGGACTTTCCTGTGATAAGAATCTTTGTGGGTTCAAAAGCTCTACATGCAAGGCCAGCAGCATGGATTGTACGTAAAGCTGAACTCAGCTGTACAACATAGGCCCAAATCTGACTCTCGGGTAAAAGTCCTGCATGTTGTCTCAACCCACCTAAACCTTACAATAAACAATATGACATATTGTAACATACTTTTAAGGTGCTTATGACAAATGTCTCACAGTTTCAGATGTTAATCAACATTAAATGAAGTTAATTTTTAAGGTTAATTTGAAAACTTAATACTAGTTTTTTCACTTTAGACAAAATGCCTCATTTGATGGTGTACTCATAGTAGTTTGATACATTGTACTAAATGACTTAGAAAAAATATGGTTAGAAGGTTTCTTAAATTAACCTTGGATGTAATGGAAAACAACTGCAAAAATATGAATCTGAAAATAAACAAAAAAAAATGCTCCGACAGAAATTTTTGTCACCTTTACTATGGCCATATGATCTAATCATTCCATCAACATTATTAAACAATGCTGGATGATATCCATTGACAGCAGTAGTGAGCCCTGGCTGGTTGAAGTACTGGTTCATTAGAGTATCAGCTCCTGGGTGGTAATCATACACAAACACAATAGCTGAAAAACAGACAAAGAATATTACTTTTAGGAAGTAACTAAAAGTCAAAGTATACTACAAATATCAAAACCACCCAATGACAGTTATTTGTAAAAAAACAAACAAATATACATACTTAATAATTACAGCATACTACTTTAGGTGAAAATAAAATAGAAGATAAAATAATAATTATTGGCAAATACAAAAATAGCTATATCAACAGTTATTATAATTGAAAATTATATATTAAAATATGAATAGCTCAAAGAAAAAAAATACACATGCCCACCCAGTTTAGAGTTACTTTATTAAAATATATAAAAAAAGGTTAAGAAAAAGAGCATTATTTTTTATTAATAACCCTAAATTTCAAATAAATGGATAAATGAACTTCCAACGCATGGCTGCAATCACAGTTGAATATTTGTGCAAGTGATGAAAGGAAGATAAGCCAGAAATTACTTTATTATTTATTAAAGTTGAAAATGTACAATGGTTCAATGAAGGGCATTACAACTTGATGCATCTATGATCATTCAGGACAGAAGTTTGTTCATATCTGTCATTAGTAATACATTTGAAAGAAATTTTATACCCACTAATGAACTAAACAACAAAAATGTGTAAAAATTGAAAATACTTCAAATTACAAGAAGCATCTTAGAATAAACTTATAGTTGGAACATGTTAAACTTTTGAAACATTTAACTATGAAATTAGGGGTATATTTAGCCTGAGAAACTACAGCTGATTACTTTTTGTACATGTTGTTCATATTGATTAAGTGTTAAAAACAAAAATCATTACTGCTTTATAAAGAAGGCAACAGTTGAAATGTAACACTACTAGTCTATCAATTTCACACTCATGGTAATCATGGACAAATAGACAGTTTTAAAGAAAAACATGTATTAACAAAATAATATTTTATAAACCAATTTCATTTAATGTCTATCTTTCAGAAAAAATTCAAGTCACTTACTGTTACAGCACCTGAATACAATCTTAAATTTTACCTTTTGAAAGAGTCAGTACAAAGTAAGGATGTTCCCATGTTCTTATTTCAATCCAGTATTTATGAAATGAAAAACTAACAATTTAAATATACATGAAGAACTTCAAATTATAAGGAAAATATTTTTCTCTTCTAAAATACTGAGTTACTAAGTATATTAAACTTCATTTTTTCACATAAATCTCAAAGGATTTCTCTCTCTCTCTCTCTTTTTTTTTGTTGTTGTTCAATGGCTGACCACAAGTTTTAATTGACTAACAGCTTCTCTTTAAAATGTTCACTGAAAAGCTGAATCAAAAAGTCTACCATGGCAAGAAACCAACAGCTGAAAGGACTTCAAATCAAAATACAACAGCTATGCCCTAGAATGGTGAAGTACAGAAATAATAAGAACAAGAAATACGAATCAAACTGGAATGTCCAGTAAAAACTGTGTGAAAGAAAAACCTTATAGTGAAGAGTAAACAAAATGCTGTAAACATTTCCTTATAAAACTTTGAAGACTTGAAAGTAAAAGTAAGAAAGATTTCTTTTCCAATGGTATACTTAAAAGAACACCCAATAAGTTAAAAGCCCCAGGTATAAACCTGATGATTCTGCTAATGTTTATAAAACAGGCTGTCATATGAGAAATGATCAAGGCAGTGGAGGACTGTGCTGAAGAGACTGAATGGGAGTTGCTACACAGTTGGTAGGAAAATCTGAAAAACCTCGAGAAAGATTACAATAGGAGGATATAAAAAAAAAAAAAAAAAAAGGACAAGTAAATAATCCTGAACAAAAATTAAGGAATGACACGTTAGAAATTTATAATAAATATGATGATGGCAAAACTATGATAACAGCCAAAAGTGTAACACAAAGTTTACAGCATGATGGAGAGAATAGTTCATAGGAAAAAACCTGGTCTGAGTAAAATCTCCAGTCTCTCAGTAACTTTATTATGATAGTTGCATGCCATGATTTTTAAAAAGTATTGGTCTAGTGACCAAACAAAAACCAACATTCACAGTATATAATTAGAGATGTGACTTTACTGTTGATATATTACTACCTAGTAGTTGTCTGATTACAATATAAAAAACGTTTGGTACAAAGTACAGAAAACAAAATACTCATGTAATATAAACTAGCTTGAACTTATTGATACAGTAAACTTGACCTTAACAGCCTACATAGGTGACTCACATCAAAGACTATTATACTGTCACGAAGAATGAAACATATATAAAAACAATTTTTAACACTCCTACGAAAAGACGTTTCTAGTCCTGATTTCTCCAAGCCCGTTCCCCTGGCTGTGGTTTCGCTAGATAGTAGATAGGGACAGTGGGAATCTCGTTAATCCATTCATTAATGGATTTAAATGGCAATTTCATTTAAATACAAAAATTATTAGCCTAATATTAATAACCTTTCAAGTTGCTCTGGGACCTATTAGGCCCCACTTTTCGTAGGAGTGTTAAAAAATAATGATAAAGTGAGATGGTAATACCAAACATTACAAAAACAAGGTAGTTATGAATACACAAAATCATACAAAAATCCCTACATAAGTAGGCATATATTTCTGAGGAAAACTTTAATTTACAACTATATATTGAATTTCTTTCATAAGCATTAATTGCAGTTCATATAACAGCATTTAAACTGAATAATGCTATAAAGTTTCACAATAATGGCTAATTACCATGAACTTGTAACACTGACACAGTAGATACTTATGTACAGATTTGTTTATGGTTTTATGCATTCATCCCTACGTTGCTTTTGTAATTTTGGCACTGCCATCCAAGCACCCTTTTTTTTTTTTTTTACTGCTACGAAGGTAGCAGTTTTAGCCTGGTGTGATGAGTTATCTCGATGAGCACCATGTGTAAGCCTTAATAAAATGCTACACTGCTTCTACATTCTATAAATTAAAATGTAACATTTTGGTCTGTAAATCATTGCAACAATTTCAAGAGTTGGTGATATAGCACTTTTGATTCCAGAATCAGAAAAATTAACAGGACATTATTATAAGAGATTTGACACTATAACAAGCAATACATGACATGTAACAGCCATTGCTTTTCCCAGTCCATCCCTACATACCAAGAACTAGTATGCTTGAAGATAGGCTACAGGAGGACTGGGATGTGACAACAGGTCCGCATTATCCATGTAAGTTATCCACAGATCTAAGCATTGAATTTTTACACTGGAATCACATATATATGGAAATAAAAATTCTACATGAGAAGAAGTTCTCTTTCACGATCCTTTGTGGTTTAAGAGAAAATTTCTATGAAATGGAGAAAACAAAAATGTAGGAAGTGAAAATATAGTAACACCAAAAACAACAACAGCTCTTCAAAAAGACTACTATGATTTGTGGATCACTTAAACAAGACATTCTCAAGGAAGTATGCAGCAACATCAGTGATCCCTCCATTACACTGTAGAATATAAAAAAACAAGAAAAAGGACAAAACAGGAGAAAGACAAGTAAGGGAAGAAGTATATGTTGATATGTTGATTGGCAAATTCTTAAAGCATATAATGGGGACAAAAGAAACAAAAAATAGCTGTGGGTCCAAAAAGAAGAAAAATGAATCTCCTGATGAATAACAACCATGAGGGAGGAAAGTTGATGTAAAGTACTACCAATATTGAAATGCAACAAAAAAAAACTAAGAGTTACAGGACAGAGTTTGGCAAATCTTTGGAATAAAAGCCAGAGAAAAAATCTGTGAAAGATGACATCCTGGTCCCCCAAAAATCATCTACATCACTGAGACAAATGACAATGAGTAAGGGAACCAAGATATATGCTCTACCACAAAAAAAAAAAAAATGACACTTCCTCCAAACATTAACACAAGTTAACAAAGAAGATTTGGAAATAAAATGTCAAACAAAACAGATAAAAATAAACTTGTTCCCATCAACACCATAAAGAAATGTCAAAATAGTAAGCTAAAATCTGTAACACATGAAGAAAAATAAAAAAAATATAGAATATCTGTTGAATATGCACGTAATTTAACAACAGCAGATGTTATGTTGATACATTCAGGCAATCCCATCCACAAAGGTACACTTTAAAATAAAAAATAAACATTCAAAGCTAGTCCTGATCATTCAAAATATTTGTCAAGTTTCCCTTCCATTTACTACATCCAAAACATCTGAAGGTAAGCCATCCACCCTGTTAAAAAAGTGAAATTGTCTTGACTGAAAATCACTTTTATAATGCTCAAACTTTAACTTGTGTCCCCTTGTCCAACAATTCTCACCATTAAATAAAGAAAAGGATAATCCCTCAACACTATCAATTACCTTAACTATCTTAAACATCTCAAGCTATTATTTTGTTAGAAATATATGAAAAACCTCAAGAAGGATTGAAATAAAAGGATATAAAAATAAGAAAAAATAAATAATCCTGGACAAAATTTCCTGACACAAAAAAAAGTATTCTTCATGTATTACTATTTAAGGAACTGATTGACTAAATGAACAAGTCTAATGTAAGAAGCAAACATACATAAGATCTTAAAACTAATTCCTGACTTAAACAGAAGTAGTAGAAGCCTCAAAAGAAAACAAAAATCCAAATTAACTACAAATGAAGTCCATTAAAATGTCTTACCCAGAAAAGAAAGAAAAAAAAGTTTTGCTGAATCTTTCAGAGGGAGAATCACCCAAGGTAGAGTTCAGGAGCAAAAAAAGTTCAAACTATTTCTAAAAAATGGAATTGTAAGAGAAACTTCTAAAATATTATTAGCAGAAAAAAAAGGTTAAGACAAAACATTTATAGCCAATTAAAAAAAAAAAAAAAAAGAGACCTGAGACACAAGAATTCCCCTGTCCAGAAAAGCTCCAGTTGTGCTACAGTAATGTTTTACATCAAAAGAATGATATAGTTGGTTTCCTGAAACTTAGGAAACATCAAGTAAAAAAAACAGGCCATGAAAATCTGAAACAGTGCTATGTACACTCAACTTATAAAGAAAAATAAAAGAAACCATATAAAAACTTAATAATGCCATATGACAGATATGCTTGCAAACTCTGAAATTTGAGAAGTAGCAATTTGTTACCTGTAAATTACCAGAACAGTAGAGTACTATAATTCAAGTGGCAGACACCTTTTGAGAAAGGAAAAATGTGAAAAATAAAAGTGAAAAAATTAATATGATTAAGAGAAAGTGATAAATACTAAAATAATAAATAGTTATAAAGACTGGATGTCTAGAGGTTAAGTAAAGGAAATGGTTAATAAACTAGGATAGTTATTATGTAAAAAATTAGCTTTGTAAGGTTTTTGCATACATACTCCAAAAAAATCTTTGACATCTTAATGTCAATTTCTTTCTAAAACTGAGAAAGGCAAATCTCAATACATAGGATAAGCAGCTTTGCGAGTCAGTTTGTTTTTATAAACATAAGTCTTACCATTCTAAGCTTACATACAGGTTTATAGCTAAAGTAATTATAGTAATTGTAATGTCTTCTACATTATTAATAGCCATCTGAAGTGAAATTAATGAATAACATGAATGAATACATTTACTTTCAAACTAACATCAAATTCCAGAATATTCTTTTGCAGCTACTCTTCAAAGTTTAATGACAGTCCTCTTTTCATAACAACAAGGTAATGTATCTAATTTCATTGTTAAGTTTTATTATCTTATGGTTAAAATAAAAAAACAAACAAACAATTTAACTCAAAAATCACTTACAGTGATCACCAAAGGACTTTGTTGTAAACATTTCTCGTAAATGCACCATATTAGAATGTTGAATCTTCTTCCAAGTTTCTACGACTGTCATGCACTTTGCATTAGTCAGTCGGAAACCTATGTTACCATCAACCAAAAGATGAATTAAAAAAATCAATAGAGTAAGAGAAACACTGTGTAAAAATATAAACTTCTAAATCTTGCTTATCTTTATTATTCAATCACAATATCCAAATTCATCAATATATACATATAAAGAAATAACTTAGTAATTTTCTTCTTACCATGTATCCTCCTTAAACAGTAGTAAACACCAGTTTTCATATTTGTGGCCTTATAAACAGAAGTAATAAAACGGAATGTTGCAGACTTATTTGAAGCACCATCTTTTGAAGTTTCCAACGGACAAAGGTTGTGGTAGTTATCAACTTCTGTTGGAAGATCTGAAGAAAACATTTTTATATTTTGATTAATATAAGTTAAACATCTTTTACTAAGAAATACTATTTAAAAGGTTTCAAGATATTATTTTACAATAAAATAAGATAATTGAAACTTATGGTACAATAAGTGTTCAGGTATGTTTTGGTTCAGCTCTAACAACTTGGTTCTTGTCACTAAATCAAGCTCCATATAAGGGCAAATATTTACAAAAAAATTAGTTTTTATTTCACCAAAATACATTATTCCATTTCAAGTTAAAATGTTAACCGTAAACATAATCTAAATTAATAGGTTAATGTGTCTTTGCAGTAGTTTGTGGTGTTTTTATTAAATGTTTTGATGAGAAAATATTTGGCACGAACCATATAAAGACATAATACACTTACAGTTTTATATATTAACATGAACCACTCAACACTATTTAAATGTACTATGAAGACACAATATGAAGCTTGCTACATATTGTAACACCAAAATAAACAGAATATGGTTCAACATGAATCAGAAATCAATCAACAAAAAAACCACTGAGTTGACACTGCAAAATACTGAGTGAAAAATCATACATGTTTAATGTATTACTTGTAAAATACTAACAATAATAATAACAAGCAAAAATACCCCCATCCCCAGTGATGGAAAGAATTTAAGTTAGTTTCACCCAGAAATAAAATTCTGAGTGACTCATACTGTCCATTTTAAGAAGTAATTGTTAAGTATTTCAGTCCTGCAAAGACAAATTCAACAATAAAATATGGTAAATCTCCAATTTTTAATCTTAAAGTTATGTTGCATCTTGAAATGGAACAATAGTGTGGATAATTCCTAACAACTCAGTGTAAAATATCCTGCTTGTGAAATAAAATTTGCACCATCATCACTCATGTCTGTTCTCCGTCATGTAAAAAGTGAATGTTGAACTTTGCCTGAGTGTACAGCTTTTCAAAGGAGAAACAGATGAGTGCTTGTGCAGACACTATGGCTTACAATATATATGAAAGATAAAACCTTTGAGTATTATCTTTAATAATATAACGAATAAGCAATATCAGAGAACAATAACACATACCTACATTATTCCAACTGGTATTTGAATTTTCATTTCACCTCATCACAAAGAATGAAACCATACTTACTGGCCCAAAAATACATTTATAAATATCTAATACATACAAAACACTAGGTAGAAATATCCTTACTCTAAAAATGAGCAAAAATATCTAAATATACAGTATGCTACTTTATATGTGCTTTTGATGGTGCTATGCAATACAGATCTCAATATAATTACAATATGAAACAAATTTTATTTAGATTGTAAACTGAGTTAGTACTTTTCTGCTACAAACATAAATATGTCAACAGTGGCAGGTTTTAACATTAGCATATAACAATGTTACAGAAATACTAAAAGTTTGACAGATGCAGAACACATGCTTGTATTCCTAGGTATTCATGTACAAGTTTACTGAGTCTAGGGAAATTAGTCTATTAAGGTTTCCATTAAACAATTAATTTACTCATAGCCAAAAACCACAACAAATAATGATTTGGTTTGAGATAGATTACCTCTTTCTCTTCTTGGAAACTGATGACCCATTTTACTCAAAAGGGTCATGACTTTCTCAGGTTATTTTATAAGCTGGCAGATTTTATATTATTTCAATTGCCTATTGTGCTCTCCTTAAATAAGTTTCAACAATGCAGGGTTCGAATGGAAATAAATACTCAATAATAAATACCATGAATGTTACTATACATATAGAAAAGCTAGTTTTATAAAGAATTTAATTTCCCTTTTCTTTTATAGCTTTCCAAAATCAGAAAAGTTATAATTTTCCTATACTGAAAATATATTTCCAATAGGTATTTACCTTCCTCTTACATAATTTTGCATGCCACAAGCCTTGAGCTCTCAAGTACTTCACAATCAGCTGGTTCAAATCATCTTGTATGTAACAATCGTTCAACAACCTCCACCAATAAGAGTGTGACACCCTCTCCTGAGGCATGCAACTCCCTCTATTCGACTCTACTACACTATCACTTTCAAAGTTTTGACAGAAAATGGAAGCACTGGTTTTCAGAGTGGAGACAGAACAACAAGTGACCATGAAAACTGTTCTGAAAAGCAGACCATGCCTGAGTTATTCAATTGAAGGCATGGCAGGGACAAGCAGCTATCCTCTTCTGCTATATATCACAAACACAAACCTACAAGCATTCTTGTGGAACAACCCACCTCAACAGTGTATTATGGAACTTAGCAGTCAGCATAGATTTGACTATAAGAGGTATACCTGGTCAGGCAACATTAGCCATAGAATAGGATCTACACAGTATAATTAAACTCCTGAAAAAGTGTGTGTGTGTGTGTGTGTGTGTGTGTGTGTGTGTGTGTGTGTGTGTGTGTGTGTGTGTGTATATAGATAAACTGTCTAGTCACAGTCTCATGAAACCTTAAGAACATGACTACAGGCAGAAGACAATAACCCAAAGATGTGAGGATGGGGTGGGGAACTAAATGCTGAGAGAATGGGGTATAATGTAACAAAAAAGGGAATGAATCATGTGAAATTTGGAAAAATGGATAAATCAGAGCATGCCTGAGAAATTATGTCTAAAAAAGCAGTATTAGTTCTAGCTGATTCCATAGTAGGGATACAGAGAGACATGGCAAAATCAGGTGGAGGAAAATGCTGTCAAATTTATTGTCAACCCAAACAGGTTCAACATGTTCAGGATGAACAGGAGAAGCAGGTTGACTCAGATAATGATTAATCTTATAGTGGATGATGGTCAGTAAGTCTAGAGATGAGTCATCCTTCCTTACCTGTAGCCTGTGTGGGTGTTCTAGTAGAAAGTATTATCTTCGAGTGGTAACCTGAACTATGCAATTCATTGTGTAAAAATGAAAATGAAACAACTGTATGATGAAAAGAGAAAACAAATATGAAAATCTGGGAGAATACATTATCTGAAAAGCCATTAACTGTTGAAAAACAAAAAATAATCCAGAACAATAACAATAAAAAAGTCAAGAAGTTGAACAAACATAAAGAGCACTAGAAAAACAACTTGACAAAAGTACTATAAAATAAAAAGTGTAATTCAAATGAATCAAACAGGAGTCACATGTATTAGGAGAATCTGTTGCACTCTTATTGGTTAATGATTGTTGCATGATGATTTACACGTGCTATGCATTGAATTTCACAACTGTAAGGTACTTAGAAGCTCTGTTTTGTGTGAAAAAAAGGTTTTACATATAGTGGGCAGTACTGAACAAGAATAGCTATGTGTGTGTGTGTGAGAGGAGATAATGCACTACATTGGAAACTGTTTTATTTCTAGATTAGTTCATGATTGTGATAGAACACAACAATGAACACACTTGATATTCAATGAGCTCATACACAAAACACATACTCAGTATAATTGTTAATGGGTTTTTTTTTTTTTTAAATAATATATCAATTCATGAGAGAACAAAACTTTGGTTATTTTTTGGCCAAATTAACAAATAATTGCAAACTGTGACAACAATATGTGAAAGTAAATTTATATGAAGTACATAAACATTTAAAGAAAAATATTCATTGGTTTTGGTTGATAACAATAACAGAGAAAGTTCCTATTTTCTCTTGAATTTATAGATCATGAAATATGGTGAACATAATCTGAAATATACGAGAACAAATAATATAGTAGCTCAGAAGATGGAATACACGAAATGGTGCCCTTAGAATCCCATTTTGATAAATTTTGGCTGATAAGTGACTCCTAAAGTTTTGTTGGTATCCCATCTCAGAAAATATGTAGGAAAATGATGGGTGTGGTAAAGTGAAGTGTAAACAGAAGAAACATATTACACTTTTCAAATAATCAATATTTATTCTGATTAGCTAAAAATCAGTGTTTTGCTAGAACAAGTAAAACAGAAGTGTCGCATACACTAAAGAATGACTGGAGGAGAAATGAAATCCTAAAAGTTCATAATAATAACTGTGAGAAATAAAAAAATTGTATTTTGTAATTTCTCATAAGACTATTTCAAGCATCCAATAAGCAATGATTGTATTACTTAGTGTCAGATAAATAAATTCATTACTGAAAATTAGGATTTTTTAATTTTATGAAATAATTACCTAAATAAAATGTGCAGTTATAATACAAGTAATCAAAATATTGCTATTGTGATTTCTCATAACTTTTAAATAAGTCACAGCTATTCAGTTTAATTGATTAGTTTCATGGTTTAAGAAGATAAATCAAAATTTGTTTCCAATTATTCCAATTATCATGTGAGAATAACAGTTGAGATGAATGTAATTAATTAATGAGCCGAGGGACGAACCGATTATCAAACATTACTAACTGCTCAATTTAATCTAAGCCTTTTTACACTGTTTAGAGTTTTAGAGATGGTGTGAATCTACTGAAAATGTATTTCTTTAGGGAAAGGTACGTATCAGTGTTTTCTGACAGAAAATATTCCTACTCTTAGACCATAAAGATGAATTTAGTTCAAGGATTCAGAAGTTCTCAGGTAAGGATATCACTTTCACTTAATGACACTTAAAAAAACAAAAACAAAAATGAATATGGATCAATCTGGGATCTCAACCCCATCCACAAAGAGATCTACAAGTAGCTGTACTGCAGTTGTGGTAAGCAAAGATGTCTTACAACAGGTAAGAATCTACAAGCACACATGCCAGTGGAAAAATCTGTCCAGGTACTCCAGACAACAGTATGTACATTACGGAAGAATAATCTTGGTCTGAAAAAGTGAAACAAGTCATGTGTCCACAAGTTGCTTCAATGATATGTCTGTTCAACCAGCACACACCTCAAGAAACTGGAGAATTAAATGGGCACTCATGTTATTCAATGTAAAAACACACTGATATAGAACTTGTTAATTTTACTGTAACCATTGATGAAATGGATATTGGAAGACCATTATCCTCATACACTATAGTTCATAGAAATCATGCAAGAAGTGGAATACTGTGGACATAACAACTTTACTAAAGAGACTTTTATAACAAAAACTGTGCAGTAAGGCTATTGCCAAAATGCATGGTTGTTAAACAGAAAATAGTGAGACATGGCTTTGAAATATTTTTGTATAATATACTCAAACAACTGTATTCTAAAATTATGTCAACCATACTATTTACACACAGGTCAGAAATAAGCACACAATTTCTAACCAATGTGCCACCAGACAGTAACTATGGACAAAGATACACAAACTACAACAACAACAATGTACTTAACCAATTTTAAATTAAGGGATGAGTTGTTTTTTTTATGTATAGTTTTCATTTTACACTAGAAGTGTAAAAACTATCTTCTATAACTGATGCACATATATATACATTACAAGAGATACTGAAAGGTATAACTTTCCCAAAGTTAAACATAAGTAACACAATGATAAACCAGCCACAGGAAACCTCACTAATACACATCTTGCTTAAAATTCAATACTATTTTCAATTAAAACATGAACCTAACTAGTGATAAAACTGAATAAAGTGCAATACATTGTAGAGTTGAAATTGTAATAAAAGAAACAAAACTAATATTAAAATTAATATAACTATTTTTTTGTTGCAATTTGACCATCTGTCTCATTAAAAGTTCAAAATAATACAGAAGAGTATCCAGTGAATGTTTTAAGGGTATGTGTCTCATGTAAGTCGGTGCATGTACACGATAAAAGACATTTACAAAATAAAAATTTTAAAATAAATAGTGAATATTTTAAGGGTATAGGTTAAGTTGGTCATGTAAATGTTAGACATTTACAAAATAACAAAAATGTTAAAATAGCTAGTGAATGTTTTAAGGGTATGTGTCTCAAGTAAGTTGGTACATGTATACAATAAAAGACATTTACAAAATAACAAAAACGTTAAAATAATGATTTACCTTGGTACTGTTCAGAATTCACTTGAGCTAAGGTTAAACTGCGTCTACGCAGAATATCCTAAAAAAAAAAAAAGAGAGTAAAAACCAAAGTCACCCCAAAAGGGCTACTTAGATCAATGTAAAAAACACAATTAAATGTACAGTCAACAAAACCTATACACAAAAGTAGACATTGTTACTTTAAACAATACAAGAATATCCACCATGATATTCGTTGCTGTGGGAAACATTTCAAACATTGTACAACTGTACAATTATTCAGTCTTATAAACATTAATTTGTGTCTTGTTTCTTCAAAAATAAATACAGTTTTGTGGAGTCTGAGATCAATTTTATAAATTAAATACATGACAACAACTTTTTACAAAATTTGAACATTAATATACATGAAATAGTTACTTTATTCTAAAGTTTCCAATAGTTTGAAAAGTATTATTTACTATGATTACTGAAATGAATTTATTTTGGAAATTATGATAATCTTAATTTGGTATAATTTACTTAAAGAATTAATGTTTGTTTATGGGATGTACAATTGAAATTGTAGGCCAATAAAATAACTTGCTTATGCTTTCAACAGAGAGTTGACTGTTTCTTTACTTTACCTTTGGCCAGAAAAGGTAGCTCTAAGGTTATTAAACACAAGGCAACAATTAGATGGATTACAAATTACACCTTGTGTCCTATTGATAATTACATAAAAAATAAGTCTTAAGCTGTAGAAGAATGTCAAATTAATCTCAATTAACAGTCAGCAGCCATTTCTTTCCTACAACTGTTCTGGACTTTTCATCACTGACTTGTTGTTATTAAGCAGAACATTCCAGATTGTAGCATCACAGAGACAAGTTTGATAATTTAAATCCTTCAGGTAAATTGTCACATATTAATCTACAGCACCTGCACTTAATTAATACAGCCAGTTTCTACACTGCCATATCTAAACACCCACTGAACATATTGAAACATTCATAGCAGTAATGTTTTATTTTAACCTTGTTGTAATGGGCCATGTATTTTACACAATCTTGTAACAATGGTATTATGCATAATGTGAATCTGAAAGAACTTACTGTATCTTTGTTAAACTTGGAAAGCTTATAGCAAGCGTAAAATATTTTGTAGATAAAGAATTATAATTTTATTTAACTATTTTTACTAAAACTTTGTTCATAATTAAATGGTGTCAAAAGTGTTGACTACAAGGTAATTTTACATTAATATTAAAATGACTTTTCTGCATTTAAAACTTTTCAAATTTTATTTATTTAATCCTAAAATCTCATAAATATCAAATGTTTTAAGTTTTTTTTCAGACAAACTTTATATTTTATCTCTTACTTGCCATAATATAACTCTGTAGAGGATTGGTTAATTTGATCAACCCCATAACAACCATAAAAAAACTAGTAAATACTAAATTCCTTTTTTTTAACTTTCTGGAATGGTTGCAAATTATAACAGGAAATCAATGTAAAGCTTTTATCACTTAACATCTGTTTATACTTAATATTGTTGTTTAATTGCCTTTTGAACTGTGTCTAACTACTATTCCTGTTAAACAACTTATATATCACTCAGCAAAGGTGTAGCTCATCCTACTTTATTATTTAACCTATTAGCTACTCGCAAGAATAACTTATGAAAAATGTTTAGTATTAATCTCACCTAAAATGTTTGTAATTCTTACATTTTAGTTACTTTTATAATAATAATTAAAGAATACACATAATACAGTACTTTTTTCTTTTGCTGACGATTGTCAATGAAACTTAAGCCTACTTTCTATACTAATGGTACAACCAGAATAAATAATTTTATTTAATTAAATATTACACCTAAGAACACAGAATAATAACACATAAAAGGCAGATAATGTCCAATAATAATCATAACTTTTCTGGCTTTCTAGCCAAGTGATAAGAGTCATTAAAAATTGAGCTAATCTGCTATTCTCATTGATATGTTTTCTATGGGAATAAAATTTGAACTGGAAGCAAAATAGACAATTATTTCTACAGACAGCACTGCAAAATAATGTCTTTTGATAGGTTAAACCTTTTACTTTCATTGGTTATAAATAATATAGTATGTACTAGCAGAGAAAACTATAGAATATTGTGAAAGAGTTTGTGACAGATGCTTTGCTTGAGTAATATCTACATTGTAAGAAGTAATTTACATTAAAGTCCATACTTCTTTGAGAGATGGTAAATAAATTAGAGAACGGCAAAGACATTAGAAAGTAAATGTCATAATTTTTATACTAGGAAAGGTTGAGGATATTTGTTGTTAATATTTTCTTTTAATATTATGAACTTAAAATTATATATTCAAATATGATTTATTAGGTAAATTTTGATACCATGATTATTCATATACATTGATAATAAAGTAGTACAATTAAATTATAAATATACTCTGTGGAAGGTTGTAACATGCACTTTGATCTACCCAATACAAAAGGTGCAAAAGGGTTAAACTGTAAATAAAAAATTATATTTGCAATACACATCTCTTGAATATGAACATCTTTTGTCTAAATGGATTTTTAATATGAATATCCAGCAAAAGAAACTGACATATTAGTATTACAATCTGAAAACATTACCATTCTAAGTTCATCTGGAAGAAAAAATGAAGGAGCATTAGCTTTTGGCTTCATGTGCTCCACATGTGCTGGATTTCCTGAGTACAGTGTGAAATCTGGCATTATAACAGGTGCAGGTGTCTCTTTCTGAGCTCCTCCAGCTTCTTCTGCAGCAAAAAAGTATGTTGTCCCTCCAACGGACTCTTGCTACAGTTGTAAAAACATATACTTATGTTGTTAACACCCTAATATTCAAGGTCAATTTCACACTAAAGTTGTCTTTATTTTATATTCTTTTTTGGGCAGAGCACAGATAGCCCATTGTGTAGCTTTGTGCTTAATTCAAAACAACAACTATATTCTTGTTAAGTAATCTATTACTGAATTTAAAAGTAGGGGTGTGTAAACAGTAGAATTTTAAAACTATCTTTAGCGTGCCACTCTTCATAAGGTTTTCCATTCACTACGAGAACTTATCTGTTGGACTGGACAATGTGGAAGACAAAAATCTATTCCAAGTGTTATTTTATATGAAGAGAAAAAATTAATTCTACAGTTTTAACCCTATCAGGACAGGCACCTGTAATTTACAGAACCTTTTAACCAAGGTAGTATACATACTATAACTTTAAAAGTACTTATTTGTATTTTCTAGAAATTTGACAAGTTGTCAGTAAATTAAAAAAAAAAGTCTTTAATGAACAAAAACTCAATATTTTTAATTAAGTATTTTTACCAAAATTTCTGTTTACTTGTAGGGTGTTGACTGTTCCAAGTGCAAAGCAATTTTCAAGTTAAGATAAAGAATACATTTCTTCACTTGAAAAATTTTCTAATTTCATTTGCATAGTCCCTAAAATTTCCTAAATAAATAAATGTTTTCTTCCAAAATAACTTCATATTTTATCTGTTATTTCTTCTACCCTACATTTATACAAGATTGGTCAATTTTACCAGCTACCTCCCACAAAAAATCAAAATTATCCTTTTACCTTTCTATAAAGACTTTAAATTTCAACATAAAACTTAATTTGTTTATCCTAAATAGTTTAAATATTATAACAGCATACACCATTTTCTAATTAAATTTTTGTATTTCATTACCCCGTGAACCATGTCTGAGCTAATATTCCTGCCGTAAAATTTGAAATTACTTAACAAACATGCAGCTTGCTTTACCCCATCAAATCAAACTGACTATTCATGAGTGTGAACATTTTTATTATTCTTTATTTTACTTTATGTAACTTGATGCAAGATAAAAATTTCCACTTTTTCCATTGTAGTTACTTTTATAATAATAAAAAATATATGTGAAAAACATAGGTAGTCATCTTTCTGCTGCTGTCAGTGACACTTAACCCTACTCTTTAATACTAATGGTATTAGTGGAATAATTAATTTTTTTTTTTTAATTTAATAATGCTCTAAAGAACACAGAATAATAAAATGTGAAAAGAAAAACATGTCCCATCACTATCACAAGTATTTTGACTTTCAATCTATACAACAAGAACCACTAGAAATTCAGCTAAACTTGGCAATGTCTTTTCAGTGAGAATCAAGCTTTAAGTGGAAGTGAAACTGATAATTATCAGTGCAGAAAACAATATAATATATAATTGATAGACTAAAACTATTGATTTCTATTAGTTATAATACTAAATGTCACAGAGGACTATCAGTAATTTGTGAAAGAGATGTTACAGGTGGGCATGGCAGGAGGAGCCTCATTTTCTAGATAATGATTCCAAAATCAAATAAGATCAAAGACTATAAATATTATGTTCTGCCTGAACAACAACTATATTATAATGAGTAATTAAAGTTAAATTCTAAACTTCTCAGAGGGGTGGTAAATAAATTAAAGAAGAGGGAAGTCAGAAAACAAACATCACAGTTCTCACAACTAGGGGAGGTTAAGGGTTTACTAAAAATATTTCCTTACAAAATTAAAAATTGATAATATTAAAATTGGGTTTCTTAACTAAGTTTTGATGCCAATTATATTAATATATAGTGATAATAATGTAGTTTAATTAAAGTTTGAATGAAACTCAAAATGAAAATTTGTGACATGCTCTTTGACCTATCCAATGCAAAAGGTTGGTAAAGCAATGAGAACAATATGCCTAATAACTATAACAAAACCCCACTATATTACAGTGACAGGTGCACTTTGATCTATCCAATGCAAAATGGTTAAATGCCAAAGGTTGGTAAAGCAATGAGAACAATATGCCTAATAACTATAACAAAACCCCACTATATTACAGTGACAGGTGCACTTTGATCTATCCAATGCAAAATGGTTAAATGCCAAAGGTTGGTAAAGCAATAAGACCAAAAGGCTTAATAATTACAACAAAACCCCACTATAGTATAGATTCTTTTTTATAGCCACCAAAACAATGCATATAAAAAAAACACAAATTTAAGTCTATCAACTCTATGTACTTTTTAACAATTTGTTTTTGTAAAGTTAACTAAATGCTTTAATGATTTTTATGTTCCCTATTTTACCACTTTTCTGCAAAACAACACAAAAATACAAATTGGCAAGGGCTTAAAATGAAAAAAACTTACTTGATAGACTGTTCCTGGAGGTGCAAACTGATCCTGCGTGGCCGAGGTTGTGACAGTTGCAGGAGGACCTCCAACATAAGTTGTTGTTAATGGAGATCGAGATTTTCTACTGATTAAAGGAGACTGATCAGGAGAAAGACCTGGACTGTCACCCTGTGGCACATCTTATCAGGATAACATACAAAATATATAGTATAAGAAAGCTACTTATTGTACAGTAATTAACACCAATATGAGAAATTGAAACAAAAATTTAACAGTTTGAGCACAAATTTTTACATTAAGGTAAATTTATAATTGCTCCTTTTCACTTGTACTTATCACACTTGTAATATTTTGCAACACTTCTACTTTATATACTGGATAAAGAATGCACACTACAGTAATACAATTTACTTAATTTGGATGAACCAATACATACACACACATGCATGTATGTATCAATAGGTTAAATGTACAGCTTAAAACCTTCACGTAAAAAAAACAACAAATATATACATTATCATTCAAGGTCTCAGCTTCACATATTCCTCACCAGTATTTACCTGAAAAACAACAGCTCATGATTGAAACTCAAATTGTTTTGATATGTTAAGTTGGTGCACTTTCATATAGTTTTTACTGTATTGAAAAAAAAAAAAGACAAAACAAAATTACAAGATAAAGTTGAAATCTGAGATTACTTTCTATAGATTACATAGCCTCTCAGGCCCAGCATAGCCAGGTGAGTTAAGGTGTTCAACTCATAATCTGAGGGTCACAGGTTTGAATCCCCATCCATTGCTCGCCCTTTCAGCCATAGGGTCATTATAATGTGACGGTCAACCCCTATATTCGTTGGTAAAAGAGTAGCCCAAGAGTTGGCAGTGGGTGGTGATCACTAGTTGCCTTCCCTCTAGTCTTACACTGTGAAATTAGGACTAATTAGTGGAGATAGCCCTTCTGTAGCTCTATGCAAAATTAAAAAAAAAGCCTCTTACAGGGAAAGATATGTTACTTTGATGTATGATATTATATGAATTGTAGTTCTGGATTACAAATAATTAATAAAAATCATAAGATGAAAATTTTAAAACCTAAGGTGAAATTTCTATAGATTTTATAGCTTTTGTAAAATAAAGTATATTAACCCTTTCGGTAGAGGTTCAGTATAATATATACAAGTTTTTCTACACATTTGCACACATTAAGTATTTGCACTTTAACTTTAGATACAGCATGTGTATCTTCACAAAATTTGGTAGACTTTCAGTAAAGATTACAAGAATTTTGTAAAGAAAAGAAAAAAATCAGAATTTTTAATGAAATAGTTTTACTAAAGATTTGTTTATGAAAACAGTTTGTTTTGTTACTAGTTTGAGTGCAAAGTGATTTTACATTATGATTTTAAAAGCTATTCTTTGTCTCGTAAATAATCTAAAATATTATTTGCGTAATTTCTAAAACCTCCTAAATACATTTAAAATGTTTGTTTTCAGCAACAATTTATATTTTATGTTATTTTTCTATTCTGTAACTTTTTGGGGTCTATCACCGATGCCAAAATCTATGCTTTACCATGGAGGAGAACCCCTATCAAGATGACTGGAAATTCAAATAGGAGATGTAATAAACTATCCTGTAGATGAAATTTTGGACAGTTCGGATACCAGTGTAAAAAGTGTAAAATGATTACAGACCATGTCTACTCTAGACTCCAGTCTGGAATTCCCACAAAAATAAACTTTCTGAAAAAAGGAGCTTCCGAGATGTCTAAGAACTGATTTAGGAAGGTGAACTTCCTCCAATAAGGTATCTCTCTCTAAAAGATTCCAGCAACAAACTTATCAAGATACCAATGAGAGTTCACAAGCTAATACCCAACCAAAGTGAACGTCAATGAATGAACAAGACCTTCTGAAATTTGAGCAAGAGACCTATGATGGGCCTCAGACAGTAGTTTTAAATATAAAAACAAAAACTGTTGTGACAGAGAAATTCTGGGAAACTGATGATTAACCCTTTTTGATGGGGAACAGGTCAAAAGGTGATGTCATTTGTTGACTTGCATTCGAAATTTTTTTGACTATTATTTTATGAGTTTATGCCAATTAGTTTGGAATAAAATTGTATATTGTAATTCAAACATTAATATTATATACGAGTTCATTTCTTAATTTAAAAGTAAATATAAAAAAAAACATTCAAATATAAATTCTAGTGAGTCATGTGGTATGTTGAATGCAGCACTGTTTAAAATTAAATATTTGTGATGTTAAAATACTAGGTCTGTTGTTTCATACAAATTAGGAACTCAAATTACTAATATTATTAAGCTAGAATATAAAATAAGACATGGCTTATGTACTGAATCAAACACAGTGATCCAATTCACCTCTTTCAATTTTTGAAAATGGTCCTTTATATATACTTACTTCAACATCTGACACGTGAAAAACCAATGAATAGCTTAGAATGTCCCTACGTTTTCTCAGCGAATTTAGTCTTTGAAAAAAATACATTTTTTCAATCCAAGATTTCAATTAGGTAGGTTTTGACTTTAGTCTGCTTGAAGTTTCATATTTTTAAATACATCTTAGTTACTAAGCTTATTAAATTACAGTGGAATTCTATGATATCACTGTAGTTATTTATGATATTTTGGTTATTCAACTGTATATATATATATATATATATATATACTTTTAAAAAAAATTGTTTGATATCCTCCAAGTGCAGAATTTTAAAAGGCTTACCAGCCTATATCCAGCAGCAACCGAATTTAAGAGACATTGTGAGAAGAGATAATTGTTCACTTTACTTCTTGATTTAATGTCCTATATTTTAAAAAATATAAATTTAATAATTTATTTCTAAATAGTAATAATCTATATACATAATGTATAATAACTGATATGTGACTGGATATTACAAAATACTAGTCTACTAAAAGACAACCAAGACGAGGAAGACTAAAGACCAGTTTTATATTATTGGATACATAACGAGTGCAAACGCACCACATCAATACAAGTTATGTAATGTTAGTTAGACATGAATGAAAGGTCAATATAATAAAAAATAATAAATATATAGCATTATGAGATTTAAGCTACTTAGACTAAACATTTGCATTTTTACATTATATATGTAGCCATTCTAATATGAAAAAAGCATAAGTTTTTTTTTTTTTATGACATTAAAAAGGTTGATCAAGTGACAGACCATGCATAGTTACAGAATAGAAAATAACAAAATATAAAGTCTCACTGAAAACAAATGTTTGAAAGGTATTTAGGAGGTTTTAATGATTATGTAAATAATACGAGATTTTTTGAGACAAAGTAGTTTTTTAAATCATAAAATGAAATCACTTTGCCCTCAGATTAGTAATGAAACATACTCTATTTTCAGAAAAAAATCTTTAGTAAAATATTTCATTAAAAAATCTGATTTTTTGTATGCAAAATACTTGTAATATTTACTGTAGCCTACTGAATGTTATGAAGACACGTGCTGTATCAAAAGTTAAAAGTGCAAATATTTAATATTTGCAAATGTGTAGATGCACTCATATTATATCAAGCCTGTAGTTTTCAAAAGGGTTAATAAGAACAGTGGTGTCTTGTCTAGAGCCTCAAACAGGAAGTTGAAGGTCTGGTCTCCAAGAGTCCAAATAAGGGTTCTCTAGGTGATAGAAAGCCAAGGTATGAAGATTCAATAAACAAGGAGGAAGCACAGCAGCACCTTAACTCAACTGATCTGCAAGTCTCTCTGCATGCACAGGAATATCTAACTGAGGGATGACCAGGTAAGCAGTTGAACTAGTGTACCTCAATAAAGATTAAAAGACATATGTCACAGGAGAAATACTCAAAGCATTACAGACATGGCAAACTAGTTGTAAAGAGAGTGCAAGAGGTGGAATGATCATCTGAGATTTAGGAGTAGCAATCTGAGCACAGGAAGATACTGGAGAAACAAAGAGTCTAAATTCTTACAAGCCTGCTCTCAATTTTCCACAAACTTTGCCTTAAAGCCAATAGGAGATAAAACCTCACACTGCATGTAAGACTCTACTTATCTGCATATTAGTAGCTATAACTGACACCTGAGTAATGTTAGACTCTTGTAGTGGTAGAACAGAGTCATCAGGGGACTCTGTGTCTGAGACGTGAATGTATTTATATTCAAAAAAATTTTTTATTGTAAAGCAAGAAATTAAACTCAAGCCCTACAAAAAATATCAAAAATAATTCAAAAGAAAAACCTTGCAATGTGGTAATAGCACAGAAGAATAACCCACAGTAAATATGTAAGACCATCTTTGTATGTTTTGGTGTTGAAAAGAAGTGAATAAGAATAATTGGGAGCTTATATACAGATGGGTATTGGAGTGCATTAAAGTAGGTGAAAGGCCATTAGGTTAAAGTCACTAGGAGTGGTAAAGTGGGGTATAAAGGCTGAATATAGCAAGGCAGAATTTGTACCACTACTCACATGAGCAAAGAGAATATTATATCAGGACAAAGCTAAAGTGTGAGAGAAGGTGTGTTTTGGAATGCACTCTTAACATTTAGTGCACACAAGAATCAGATATATGGATTTCGTTTCCAACCATTTAAGATATGAAAGATTATCTCATTTTCTGGCATACTATAAACATAAAGCTTTACTCACCAAATCTACCAAAAGGTGTACTGGCTGTCAGACCTGATGCACCTATGGCATATTGGAAAAAAGAAGGTGTACTCATGCTGTGTGTTAAATGTCCAGCTGTTGGCCTTGAAATGGATGACATAGGAACAAATTCTGCAGCAGTAGGATTTGGGGTCTGGTAAAATAAGTAACACATCAAATGTTAAATAGCTACATATATGCAGATGCTACTACATACTTTATAAATTATTGTAGGTTATAAGTAATCTTGGTGCCAGTTGTTACATACTTTCTAGAAAAAGAAAGTCTATTTATTATTTTTCTCTCAAGTTACAAAAAAGACAACGAGCAATAATATAGGAATTCATGAAACTACATCACCAAGTTTCTAATCACTTTTAGGGATAACCTTTAAACAAATGTGTAAATCAATAGAATATTTTATACCAAGAACTTTGTTCAGTCAAGTGTACAGAATCTAAATACCAAACATTTAAATGATAGATCAGAGTGACAACTTTTCGTATTATTTTAAAGTTGCTTAAAATTCAAAGATATCTCAGGCTATGTAATTCTTAAAGTCAACACATCTGATGTTGAGGTTACTACAGTAATCCAGTTGTTAGCAGCTTGTAAAATGGGAAGTTGATTAAAAAATGAACTTTGTATAAAGAATTAAATAATAACCTATCACGGTTTTATTAATAATCCTATACAAATAAAATAACAAAATTGACTAAAGACAAAATTTTGTTTTTAGTCCTTTTTTTAAATAATCTTTTTTAATTACAAAATATGAAAACCATACAAAAAGTAAAAAAAAACAAATTACAATATATCTTAAGATTTAAAAAGTTAACCATGTATGTGATGGTATCATTTTGATTTCAGAAATGTTTCCAGGAACAGCTAAAAAATAGAGAATCTTTCTATACTATAGACTTTCAAAATAAATGTAATAACCATTTTGATACACAACCAATCTCCCTGTGAAGAACAAAAAAATTAAATGTAGGAAAAACAAGTAGTTAAATCCTCATATGGTTAAAAACACAAATGAATATTCAAAAGATAAGACTTTTGAGAGGTATTTCTTTTTTAGATTTAATAAATATACGTATATAAAACCTGTCCTTTCATCACATCTACAATTCCAAACAGAAACCAAGTTTTGTTAAACATATAAAGAACTACTAGTAATGGTACCTTTCTTGACGTTTCAACAGCTAAAGCAGCCATGGCACTAGTGACATCATTAGAATGTAGGTTGGAAGATGGAGGCACAAAAGATTTAGGCTTCTCTACTGAAGGTGACAGTGTACGTGGTGCAATCTAGTTAAAGACAAGATATAAACTGCTAGTTTCTAAAAGTTAAAATTTTTCTACACTCAAAATGTATTTTCAATAGATTTTTTATCTCTACTCACAAATAGTTTTTCTTAACTTATACTGCCCTCTATAGATGCATATTTTCATTTGCCACTAGCCTTGGAACAGGAGACCAAAACTATGGAAGCTGGGAATTGAGATGTGTGGGAAAGGCATCCAGTTCTGGAACATCTCACTGGGAACAGAACTACTGAAACACCAGTGTGCCCAGTGACCACTCCACAAGGACAATTTTGTTAGAACAAGATAAGCAATCTACGACAAAATTCAGAGTACCCAGAATATAACAAGCCAACAACTGAATAAGATGGCTGTGCACCCAACAATGAGGTCCAGTGTCTGAAAACAGAAATCTGGTTACCACCAGTTTCCCCTTTTGCCTGGAAATGTATGAGACAACATTTGAGTTGTTGGAATGAACCATCACCTACCAGCCTTGAAGAACCAGAAAGAAGTGAACTAATGCCTGATGAATTGTGAGAAGCTCCAAGAGATTGATATGGAATACAGACTCTGATAAAGTTCACTACCCGAGATCTCATGAGCATCCAGGTAGCCAACCCAAATGGAAAGAGAGACATCCTTAAACGGGAAACATTCCAGATGAGAAGGAAGAACAGTTGTAATGCTGTTTTCTCCATTTAACCATCAGACAAGATCAATATGCAAGGAATAATGGCATTCAGAGAAGCCCACACTCCCATAAAGAGTTGGAACTCACACAGTAGAAACAGGAGAGAACAGATTGAGAATTAGGAGCTCCATAGCCTGTGAATGAAGTAGAGAAGGTTGGGCCCAACTGAGGAGGTAGCTGAACAATATCCAAAGATGAATGAGATATTGCATGGGGCTGAGAAAATACTTTTCCAATCTAACAACTAACCAACTTGAGCACCTTTACATTGGCAAAACTGAGTATGAAGGGTGAGGCAACTTGTGAGGAAGCTTGAAGTAGCTAGTCAAAGTAATGGTGGAAATGAAGGGACTAGGACTGAAAAAGACGAACAAACACACTGACCACCCAGTAAATACATAGGGAGCCAGGGTAAGCCTAAACAGAAGGACCCAGATTAGAAAAATATAAATCTGATGGACAAAAATTAAGATAATGTCAGGATGTAGGGAAGATGGCAAAGTGAAGACATCCACCAATGTCTTCCAAAGACCAGAGATCAAAGGGCAAGTAGGTCTTCAAGATGAAAGAAGGTAAGACTGAGAAGCAGTTTAGAGCCAAAATATCAATTACAGGAGACAGCAAACAGAAAGGAAAAATCCAGGTAAGAGGAATCCCCTAGGTGCCTTTGATGGCACCCTTGTGAAGCAGATATTGTATCATTACCAAAAGATGCTGGCTAGAAGATGGATCCTGAGGGAGAATCAAAACACAGAACCAGATCTTCAAAGCTTACCTTCAAAATCCTAGAGTCCATTGTGATGGACCACCAGCCAAGTGCAAAGTAGAGGGGCTTGTTCCCCACAAGACCTTAATCTGCTATATAGCCTCCTAGATCAAAAAGTGTTTCCAGTATAGCACCAGAAGTACAAACATTGAACCTTAAGAATAGAAGAGGTCAGAACCAAAGAAGGAGTAAGGAGGAGGGCAAGATGCAGAAACAGATCCAGGAAATGGTTGCAATAAATCAGAGGCCAAGGAGAAAGGGAAAATGTATACAACCATGTTATCAACTTTGGTTTTCAAAGAGTAGTGGATGTCCCTAAAAACTCTGGTGCAGAAAAGGAGCCACTTGCAAAGCATAAGATGAGGAGGGAGGCAAGCAAACCTGTGATACAAGTGCATCCTGAACCCAAAAATTCCCAATAACAGAGGATCCATGTCAGCAAGTAAAGGGCAAACAAGGAGAGGCATACCATGGTAAAAAAAAAGAAGAAATACTGACACTGGGAGAAGATAACCACAGTATCAGGGCCCAAATCCATAAAGGGACAACCAAGTATAAATTTATTTATGATTAAATACGACTCTAAATCATGCAAGACCATACAATATTACAGTATTTTCTAATATAGTTCACAGAAATCTTTTATATTTATCATGAAACATTTTCTAACAGATACAAGTCAAACTTTGTTGCTAAGTATTTACTTTTTATTCAAATCTGAATTGAAAACAATCTAATTATTAATAAATAAAAAATATTTCAATAAAAACCAGTGCTACAATCTACATTAAATTTGACAGAATTTTATTCTCAATTATTAAATAAAGTTTTTCAAAATGATTTAGACTTTTTATGATATTTTTATAAAAACAATAGTTCTAGATTTTGCCAACCAAATTTGATAAAAGTCAATCTTAAATGTAATTAATATTTTTTTTTTTTTTAACTAGCTGGGGAGCTGTTGTCAGCTTTGAATGAAATTTATACAAATCTATATACATATCTTTTTGGTTTTTTTATAACACTGACAAATGTTCATGATCAACAAGTTGGTGCTTTATACATGATGTCCTTTGTATCAAACTGCAATGAAACTAGGAAAATTACACACAAATGATTTCTTATTACCTCAGAATTTACAAATAAACTAATCACTGATGTAATTTATCATAGGGCATATAACAAAGCATAGATCCTGACTTGTATACAGTTTAGGAAGAACCTCATTTTAGAAATTATCAGGTTGAAGTCATGAGGTCAAGGAGTAGACATTATCATATTTAACACTCCTACGAAAAGTGGGGCCTAATAGGCCCCAGAGCAACTTGAAAGGTTATTAATATTAGGCTAATAATTTTGTATTTAAATGAAATTGCCATTTAAATCCATTAATGAATGGATTAACGAGATTCCCACTGTCCCTATCTACTATCTAGCGAAACCACAGCCAGGGAAATGGGCTTGGAGAAATCAGGACTAGAAACGTCTTTTCGTAGGAGTGTTAAGTGAACAAATGTGTTTTATTAGCAAAATAGCAAGATTAATTTATTTTATACAAACATAAGAATGGTGCACAAACCTTTTGGAATGTGCATTTTAAAATGCACAGACAAAAACTAGCACAACCAATGGTTTTTACTAGAAGATTCAAAATTATCATAAGCATACTTCTGTAATCTCAATCCTACCAGATATATATGTTAATGTTATTGTTTGTAACCTTCAATCTCTAAAAAACATTACAAATACAATGTTTTTGTAATGCACTACATGCACTACAAATATAACATGCACTACATCACAGAACCAACAGCCACAAACACCTATTGATACATTTTACACACTAGCAAGTTTTATCTCTTGTGACATCCTATGAACAGCAGAGAAGAGGAAGTTGAGGTCAGATTTCTCTTAATTATTATATGAAGCTCATTACATGTTTGAAATTTGAGTAACAACCAAGATATATACAAAGTAAACTGGCACAAAAAAGGGAAAGTTACATAATAAAAAACTAAATAAGCTCTTGATTTCAGAAACTGCTCTTGAACTAAGAATATAGATTTCATAATGTAAATGCAATTTACAACAGCAATTACCATTTGCTAAGCTGTCTATAAATTGTATAAAACATTTCAAGAAGATTAGTTTGATAAACAAAAATTGTTAAGCTTTGAAAAACTTCTAAATTAACCTACTGGACAGGTATATGTTTCATAAAGTAAAAATTATTATTGGTTATTCAAATTTTTCAATATACAATGTAGATGAATAAACTGAATTTTAGTACTTATATGTAATATCAATTATAACTGCCACCTTTAGTGTAGGTTGATATAAATTAACCTTATGCAAATAATTATTCTGTTTTATTAAATTTTACTTTCTTGAGTCTCAAAATGTTTATATATAATAGCCAAGGTGATATTTCACCGATACAATTTTATGGATACGTGATACTTGTATATCAATATGTAACAGTACTATGTTTAACAAGAAATTTATGGACAATAAAAAACATCTTATATCCACTAAAATAAACTAAATACAGCCAACCATTATAAGTTAAGTATTTGTGAAGCATCCCCTTAAATTTACTGCATCCATAGCTTTTGAAGGAAACCCATTACAAAGGCCAACCAATCCAAGAGAAAAAAAGTCCTAGCTGAACATGACTCCTACCCTATTAAAATTTATATTTGTGCCTGCTTATCTTACCATTCTCACTATTAAGGACAGTAAAAAAAAACAAAAAAACAGAGATACATCAACACTATCAATTCCCTTAACATTTTATATGCCTACAATTATATTGCCTCCAACTGTTTGTTTCTTAAACAAAATTTCAGATATCCAAGACTGTCCTTGCATGAGAGTGTTTAAAGTACAGCAGTATGTGCCATTATGCATAATGGTAAGAAAAACAATATAGTTTGCAGACATGCCAAGTATTAAAGAAATAATAATAAGTAAAATGTTCTAATTCTGAAAAACACTACATGCACTTCTTTGGAAAGAACATCCTTCTCTCTCCATACCACCAGTATGTGCACAATGGAGTCTTTTACAATCCACTTTAACTCTTAAATGGCAGCCATCACCAATTCATGCTGCTACTTACAACATTCCTGCTGTTTAAGGGTTAAACACTGATAACAATTTTTTTTAATCCTAAGCCATCCTCTGAACTCTTTCTAATAATTCAATGTCCCAATCATAGGCCTACACACTGAAATTAAAACAACTTTATACTTGTACCCAATATCTCTGCTAATAAAATTCTAAGTCTTATTTGCCATACTACTTGTAGTCTCTTAAGAGACTAACCAATTAACAATGAGAATTATTATGAGTCTTAATTTAATTAGTGACTATGGTAATGTATTATTAATCAAAACTATCTGAAAACCTTTTCATAAGTATTTTTAAAACAGTATTAAAATTTAAAGCACAGTGTTTTCTCATAAGTTATTTTCTAACATTATATACTTTAGTTACAAGAACTGATATACATGGAATGCATTACACAGGTACAAGTAAGCATTTTAAAAATTATAGTGGTTAAGCAAGTTTTGATTTTTTTAAAGAATGTCTTCTCTAAACTAGTTACTATACATAACTAGTTAAGAAAAACTAATTTGTTTTAAAAAAATTAACCACTGTTCTATCAAACATCTGTTAGAATTTCTCTGTCACAGGAAAAGATTGTTTAACACGAGCAAGTTTCACTTATGAAGTTTAATTTTCATACGTTTTCTAACCACTATTTTAAACTTTATAAATTGGTGGTGATATGTTGGTTTTTATGATATCCAGACCAACTGTAATTTTGAAGGAGTATTTGTTCTTGAGACATGCAAATGAAAAAATAATTTGAAATCTACAATGTTTAAATAAATAATTATTCTGGACATTTAAAATAATTAGGTATTCTGTTTATTAATGTCACATAACACGTGTTGGTAATTAAATGTTAGACATTTTGAAAAAAAAAAAAAAAGTCATGGTTTGCCTGGGCATGGTTTTGAACATGACTAATAAGAAAATAATGAAACAGGTACATCCACAAATTCAATTAAAAATATGTCTTTAAAACAGTGTTTAGATTCAAGGAGATCTTCATGTTAAAAACAAGCAACATCCCACAAATACCTCACTGGTGCATTCAAATAAAAGAACACTGATTTTGATCCTACTTTCAGTTTCATGTGTGCATTCTCCATTCCTGGGAAACATTCTACCTTAGAGTGCTTTAATCACTTGCCACTAAGTAAAAAAACAGCTATCAACCAAAATATGGGTGAATTGTCTTTACACCTTCTCTTGTGAGAATGAAGAAAACAGAACTTGAGCTTTGATCATTGAATACAAAGTGAACAAAAACTTAGCAAATACATTTAAACAGTTAAATGTGCACTCTTTAATAAAAGCAACTTACATTCATGTATGTCTGTAGCTTTGATTCAGGAGGTAATCCTGTAGTTGGTGCAAAAGCTTGAAACAGAGGGTCCATGCTTGTGACAGGATTAGGAGGACCTAACAACAAAGTAAATAAATATATATGTTAATTTGAATTAATAAACTTGACGATATTTTAACTTGCACTATTACTCTTTTTCAACAAAGTATATGCCATCTATAGCTTGGTATTAGTTGTAGGAACAAAAATTCCTGTTTATGACAAAGAACCGAATTGGATAAGAAACATGTAACATTTTACTTTACTCTAATACAAAACAGTGAATATACTCTGGCATAACTAGTTTAAAATATAATTTAGGGACTTCATAACTGAGAGAGTTACGGTTAATACATTTGTGCTTTAATGACACATCCACACATTAACATTGACATACCAACTAATGCTGTTATGATAGATATCTACATGTAGTGTATTACAGTTGATACTGTGCTACTTGTATTAGTTTATACTTTTGACTTACATTTAATAAATGATATCAAATTTTCTACCTTACAATTGGAATACTCAGGTAAAAACTTTTATTGTGGATTACAAAAGTTTCAATGAACCACAGATTCTAGAATATCACGGATTTTCTGTAACCACATTTACTTAGAAAATATATATATTACACTCAGGAGACATACATGGATACATATATGGTTAATTTATGTATCTGTATAACAATAAAAATATTAAGAACACAATACAATTCACTCTATCAACTATTATTATTATTAAAATGTACTGTTGTACAATTTCACGGTTTAAAACACGATAATTATTATGTAATCAACATTCCTTTTTAACAGATATTAACAGAAACATTATACACTGCTGCTTAGAGTTAGATGTTGATAGATACTATATTTAATCAGATAAATATACAGAAATAAAACTGTACATGCACACTACATAAAACTCTACAGGTTCTAAATCATTAGGTTGATAGCACATAATGATGTACAGGTCCTGTACTGTACTGACAGGCTTCTACTATCCATATCTTTGGAAATTTGAAAAAACGTTCATATATGACCAGAACATTTATTGTCCAACATATAGCTTACATAAATATTTTTACTCAAAACAGACAAAATCATTAGGATCACAGTACATGATGATGTAGAAGGTCTTGTACTACACTAAACAGACTTCTACTACCTCTATCTTCGTAAATTAGAAAGTATGACCATATCTGAATGGAACATTTACTGTCCAACATATAGCTTATATAAATGTTTTTACTCATTACAGATGCATTTAATCTGTTATGTAGGATTCTGGAATTTATATTTGTGTTATCTTCAATTATCTTCCTTATCATATTCAGATGCAAAGTAATGCATGTATATCATCCTCTAAACTTATTATTTTTGTACACACAAATGATAATTTTACCGTGCTATGCTCATCTAATCATTCTTCAAGGTTCTGAATGTTGGACAGTATCACCAACAATGAAGAAATGCATCAATACAGTAGAAAATTTCCTCCATAAGACAAATACTTAAAACACTATGGAATCTACATACACATTTGTTTTGTCTAGGCCTTTGTAGAATGACTTCAAGGAGAAAACAGGTCATATCAGGAAAAAAGGAGAGCTTGAAAACATTATTATGACAGGAAAACTCACAGGAAAAGAAGAAAAACACAGATGCAGCTATCAACAAATGTTAAGGAAGTGTGATTAAGAATTATCATTATAGAAATAATAAAAATAAAACCAATGGGGCCTATAGAGCAGTGGAAAACTATGTTCACCAACGCCCTATGTGGTCACGATACTGAGAGAGAGAGACTGTCTACGCATTTTACTAACTATAGTATTGATGCCATATCTCAAGTGTTTTAGGCATTAAATCATAGTGTATTATCATATAACATTAAAGTGCAACATGACACATATATTTTGACCAATTAATAGTAGCAAATTAAAATATAATAAACTGATTTACCTTCTGTAATTTTATTATGAGTATTAATCGTCAAATCTCTCATTGACGACGGCTGGGAAACCACTAATGTCCGAGTCTGAGATAACGATAAATCATTTGGTACGATGTTAGGGTTAGCATGCATGAACTGACAGTCGTTCCCATAAAAACAAGTTCCACTTGTAGCAAAATATCTACATATGGTTGTTTTTCGACCAGGTCCAGAAGGGCCATTCATCGCTGGTATCATAATTAGCTCCTATCTTATCAACTGATTAGCTTACACAAGCATATAAACATCACAATTAATACAGATTTTAAAATTTCATATACTATACTACTACTATAACAATGAGATTCACTTCTCTTAATACAACAAATACACAGTATAAATGAACATGCGCACTCATGACCTGAAATAACCTCGTTTTCGAATAGATAAAAATACAAACAAAAAACATAACCTTTTCTTTCGTCTCACCAAAAACTAAAGTAGCATATCGCCATTTACAAACACAAAAAACTATGTTTTAGTGTTGGAAAGTACTTCAGTAAAATACACCTTGAAAGCTGTCAACCGCGCACTACTATTTATTACAAAATAAAATTCAATATTTTAATTTGTCTCTCTATCAATATTAATTCTCAAATCAGCTTCCCGTTCAAGAAAGCGATTCTTCGACATATTAGCTGCAGTGAAAGAAGCGTATGTAGATTTTACAAAATATATGTAAATTGCAAATGGAGCTTATGCAACAATGTTGCATAGGTTAAATAAATTAAAATTATGTACTTTTCATTGTAAATACAATACAATGTAATCCAAATACACCAATTTTGAATACAGTCGTGTTCACAAAACCTCCAGAAAGCAATATTAAGATTCAAAGTTGTGGTTTATCGATAAAAATGAATTATCAATGTTTATATGCAATGTTAAATTCGGAATTTGTATTTGTAAGGAGGCTGTCATTTAAGGATTCGAAATGTTTTCTTATATTTATATATCTACATATTCGTATGTGTTAAACTTAAAGAATAAAAATGTATAAGCAAAGATATTATAAATACATCTAAAACACACACACTCAAACAAGAACATTAAGAATCAAGTTCAAAATAACACTTAGAAATAATATTTACTACGTTAGTCTGTATATGCAAGATACGATTCATTCTTAGGAGTGTACTTTAAGAAGTCATAAAAGGGGGAAAACAAATAGAAATGCATTAGTATGTAAAAGATTTCTGCTTTTTACGATATTTGAATAATATTTTTTTGCGCACGACATCTTAGAAGTACTACTTTTACGAAAGGTGTATATAAATACATATAAACAGTGGAGGATAAACTTATAACGTCACTCAATTTTTTACACTTTTCTTTTGAATCATCATCTGTTTTGAGGCACTAATGCATGTTCGTACAAATGTGTTTAATGGATCATTCAGTGCTATATAATTATCACATTAGCAGCTTTATGAACTATCTGGATATTGCATCAATCGTTTTTGAGGGGCTTTAAATGGAGACCCTTGTCAAGAGTCAGTTGATAAGTCTATCTGCTAAATGATGCTTATGATGCTATCTCAGCCAAGGATTACGAGTTAACACCATGGTAAAAAGTATTATTTGTGTCTTTGGACAAAGAGGTGCTTTTGACAAAGAAGATTGCTAGAATAATTCATTTTAACAACTCTTTTGTGAGCCGCTGGGTGCAGAGATATAGAGTGTCTGGCTGTGTGAAGCAAAAGGATGGAAGGACTAACAAGAAGGTTTCCACAACAGCTGATAATCGTGTCTGAAACGCATAAGCCTACCGAATGATCGACTATCGTCCAGAGATTTCAAATGAGCATGACAAGAAACTTCAGAGGTCACTGTCACAACGTATTCTGTCCACTCTCACTGTATTTAGCTGGCCTCTTAACAAGATAGTGAAGAAAGAAATCTCTCTTCAATAACAAGATGAGACTCATCTGAGGCGAAGAATATGGTGACTGAATTAAAGCAAAGTGATTTTATAAAACGAATCAAAGTTTAACTTGATGAGAAACGATTTGTACGAAGTTATTGTGATTAAGAGTTTCACCCAGCATGTCTGAATGTAACTTTGAAGCATCCACAGGGTCATGTGGTATGAGGATTTATCTTTGCACATGGTATGGGACACCTGCCTTTTAGGAAAAGTACTGTCAATGCCAATAAGTATATTAATCGAGATCCTCAAGTCTCAGTTGAAGCCAAGAATTAAGAATTTGGAATCACTTCGATGAAGTTGATCAGTGCACATTCAAAGATAACTCTACTCCATGTTACATTGTTGAAAATAACGGTAATGTTCAGGTACCCTACGTAGCAGACTAGAAATAAGTAGGATATTTCACTTTACATTTACTGAAAAATCATCTTAAGTTTCATTTACTTGCTTCAAGTGGAAGACTATCTTCAAAGGGAGAGGATCAAACATGCTGACATGGCAAGATTCCAGATCTTAACCCTAATGAAAACTGCTGGAAGGTAATGACACAAAGGGCAACAGATGAAAGCAAGACACATCATGGGAATGCAGGAAGACCTAATGCGCGTGTGGTATCATAAATTCACTTTCATACTCATTCAATCCATTGTTAACTTTTTGTCAGGATAATTTGAAGCACTTAATAAGAAACAGACTCTGTGATCATTTTTGTCAATCACATTAGTGGTGATATATTTAAATATGGGTTTTCACTTCTTACATATCGTTTTCATATTTGCCAAGTATTTGTTCATCATCTGCCAAATTACGTTTGTAACAGTTGGTTTGTTAAGCAAAATGCATATATGTGTTTCGATAACAGAAATATCACTCAGGTTATACAATATAGTGTCCATAACTGTTTTATACAGATCCTGACACTACCACAATGTCCACAACAGTTTTACACTTGTTTTTACTTTCAAAATGCACAACCTCTTAAAAAATTTATAAGAACCAAGAAAAATATGCATTTTTTTCTAACCATCGTGCATATGATTGTAACACATTTTATCAGCATATGTTTTTGTAACTATTTCTATGCGTAAATATAATAAAATAAAGTACAAACTTTTTGTTCTGTATCTATATATATAATTACAAAAACATTTCTGCAATATTCTATCATTTTTGATTGATAAAGATATATCAAAACGTGAAGTTTCTATTGCTTTAATTTTCAAATACATTATGTTTTTAAAACTTATTCCTGTCATTAGATTTTTTAGCGAACAATAAACAAAAGCGCAAGTTAATGTGACGGTTTATAACCCTAAAACGTCAGGTTTCGATAGTTTTGGTGGGCAGAGCACATTTAACACACTGTATAAGGAACTGATAACTGGGGTGTTTGCCCTATGAAATTGATTGCCTTCGGATATTGTGGAGGTAATTAGTTTGAATGAGTCTTTTTTAAAAAAAAACACTTGATAAATATATGAATGATAAGGACTGGCTTTATCTTTTAAATAGTTAGTTTGGTTCAGAGGATGGGAAAACCGAGATGGTTTAACAGTTCCCATGTTGTTCCTAAGTGCGAGTATTAGGGCCCAGTATGGCCAGGTTGTTAGAAGGCTTGATTAGTAATTTGAGGGTCTTTCACACCAAGCAAACTCGCCATTTCAGCAGTGGGGGCGTTATAATATATAATCAATCACACTATTCGTTGGTAAAAAGAGTAGCCCAAGAGTTGGCGGTGGGCTGTGACGACTAGTTGCCTTCTTTCTAATCTTACACTGCTAAATTAGAGACAGCTAGCGTAGATAGTCCTCATGTAGCTTTCCGCAAAAATAAAAAACAAACAAATTCCAAACATTATGTTATTATGTTGTAATTTTGTGCTTAACAACAAAAGAAACAAAAAATGTACAATATCTGCTTTTATTATTATTTTTCATCTGAAATATTCAAAATATTTTCTTAGATATAGGAAGTTTGTGACTCGAAAATTTATGTAACCACTTATTAGATAAAAGAATTTTCATTGTACTCATCTGTTAGTTCGATAGGAAATTATCAAATAAATACGAGACAGTAAATTTGGATACATAAATAAAACAATATTGTCATCCGTAACTTAATTAATTAATAAATATATTTCAGATATTGTGTTAAAGTATTCTTATGTTATAACTTGGAATGGCAATTTGCTGTTTTTCGTAAATAAAGTAAAATAAAGGTGATGTTGTGCACCCTGGAGTGTAAACACTGTATAATTGGAAAGGGGGAAAAGGCTTTTCCTGATGAGCAACAAAACAAAGAAAAACACAGACGTTTGCATTGCTATTTTTTCATGAGGCCGCCACAAGATTCCGATTACAGAACTATAGGCCTAATAATCATAAAAATAAACATTAATGTCCAATATGTATTCTTACACGCCATTCTAAATATGAAACTCATAAAGTCTTAAAGTTGAAGAGGGTGAAACTGAATTTGCAAAAGCTAGCCTCCATTACAACTTGTGAACAAGCTATTAATTTTCGATTTGTTTTTTAATTTCACGTAAAGCAACACGAGGGCTACATGCGCTAGGCGTCCGTAATTTAGCAGTGTAAGACTAGAGGGAAGGAAGCTGTGTGTGTTTTCTTATAGCAAAGCCACATCGGGCTATCTGCTGAGCCCATCGAGGGGAATCGAACCCCTGATTTTAGCGTTGTAAATCCGGAGACATATCGCTGTACTAGCGGGGACAGGGAAGGAAGCTAATCATCAACACCAACCGCCAACTCTTGGACTACTCTTTTACCAATGAATAGTGTGACTGATTGTAACATATAACGCCCCCATGGCTGAAAGGGCGCAACCCTGAACCTCAGATTGTGAATCGAGCTCCCCTGACCACGTAGCCAAGCCAGGCTCAGCTGTTGGTTCTCATAAGAGTGGGGTTTAAAAAATATTTCCTATTACGAAAACCGTGACATATTTTTCTGGTGACATACAAGTGTCAGAACTGGCAATGATGAAGTTTCTGAAAATTGGGACATTTGGCTTTTAGACTTTATAATACTGTAGTTATTATATTGACGTTTATCAAGAAATATTAGTCTTCATATTTATTAATTTACTGTTGCAAAAGCATTAAGAAACATCTTCCTTATTCCTTCAAGTTATTATTTATAAAAAGGGAAATAAAATTTTGTTTTGTCTGAGACTCATACTCAACTGTTGTACTTTCAAACCCAATATAACTTACTGATGGAGTCCACATAAGTAAGACGTAGGATCGTAGCTTTGTATAAGTAAGACTACAGTCACTAGGAAATTTTTAAAGAAAATAAATTACCAGAAACTGGAAAAAGAATTAATGGATGCAATGAAATTCGTACCAACATGATAAGAGTAGAAAACACACTTAAGATTTCCAGTTAAGTACTAAGTATCTTAGGTTTCCTTCACTCAGAGACAGACAAAAATGTCGCAGCACTCTTGTTACAAATTTGAGAAACGACCATTGTTAAAGTGGACACTTTCACAGCAGGACAAAAAATTCACAATGGTATTCAGGAAATCACCGTTGCTAATTAAAGTGGGACAAAAATGGCGTCAGTGTCAAAAGTGCTTATTGCAACAGGAAAACCTCAAAACAAACAAAATAGACTTAAGTTTTCAGAAAAACATAATATGATGAACATCATTATCAACACCTGAAATTGAGTTCCAGCTAAATATCTCCAAAACCTTAAAGAAGATATTGCTTATTGATTTTCAATTCATGTAGTTATTTTGGTTAAGAGTGGTCAAACAAAATGTTCAAGAAATAAACTTTAAATTTGCTTTAATGCGTTTGTTTTATCTTAAGACATTATAATACTCTTCAATATCCGCATTAGTTGGAACTGAACAAGTTTTCTTTATTACAAATACATAGCAATGTATTTTAATTATAGTTTTAATACTCATACCAGTTGTTTTTAGAATACGTAGCAAAGTTTGAGTGGACTCTAATTTATCTACAATACTGTTCTAGTCGAACAACTTTCATTTTCTTTTGTATTTTTTTTGAGAGCATAAATAACCTGAAGTGTGGTTTGTTTTTTAACATTCAGTAATACCTCGGTATTTAAGAGAACTGACCTGTTTTTCCATTATATCTGATTCATTTAGTAACTTTTCTAAATATCAGAATTACTGACTGTGGGACATGTGAGTGATGCATAAATTGTTTTTAAGTTGTTTTAACTAATGTTTTACTTGAAGTTGTAAACTATACTAAAAATCTTATTATTGTGGTGTGATTGGAGTTGTTGTTAATTATGTTTTTCAAAGTGTCGTACATTTTACCCAAGAATTATATAATCACTGAATTTGTTATAAATACGAGGCATACCTTATGGTCCGTGGGTGATAGGAAAGATGGGTTTCCATGCCTTTTAGCAGATGAATAGTTACAAAATCTGGTAACAATAAAAAATAAAACAACATATTTGTTGCAAAGTTATTCAACACAAACTTGACATTTAAGAAATATTTCATTGTCTATTGCGTGCCTTAATAATTAACATAAATGCTACAATTACTGTAAAGATGTTGCGTTCTTACATTAAAATAATTTCATAATTGCATCACGTCGTTTCAGTCCATGTTATCATGCCAAACCATGCGTTATCTGACGAACATACATCTTGATAATAGTTCAGTAACGTAGTTTTCATTGCAGAGAATTTGCTTCTCTATGAATTTGTTATACTCAAAGCAAACCATTCCTCAAACCATGTTTTACTTTGATCACCTAGTGTAAGAGTATAAAGGTTCTTAACACCAGTGTCAAAAGTCTGGTTACGTAGGAAACCAGAACTACTACAACCAGAAACTTGTTTTTACTAGAAATAGTAACAATTATCCAGCTATTTGAAGGATGCACAAGTTGTAAAGATATTGCATGGAAATAAGTTGTATACACGTGACTTGTATTCGTTTTCCACAAGAAAATTGTTGATTATGTTTTATATTGTTGCCTGGGATACATGAATAGTTTTTTTTTGCCCTGATTTTTGTGTTGATGGATTCTAGCCTTTTACAAGACGCCACTCTGTCTTTACGACGTCTAGGATACGACTTGTAGAAAAAAAATGATAGTTATATAGCTGTGTTCAATTAATCGAATAAGGAAATGTTTGAAGAGGCAGATACAAGCTCTAGTAGATGGACAAGTCACTACCGTAGACCTTCTGATTGGCTTGGCATGGCCAGGTGGTTAAAGTTCTCTACTCGTAATGTGAGTATTGCAGGTTCGAATCCCTGTCACACCGATTATGTTCGCCCTTTCAGCCAGTGGGGGCATTAAAATGTACGATCAATTCTACCATTCATTGGTAAAAGAGTAGTTCAAGAGTTGTTGGCTGTGGGTAGTTATGACTAGTTGTCTTCCCTCCAATCTCACACTGCTAAAGTAGTGATCGCTAAAGCAAATAACCCTCGTGTAGTTTTGTGCGAAAATTCAAAACAAATAAATAAACAAACTTTCTAATTATTATGACGAGAATTAACTCTCAGATTTGTGGAAGTAATCATTTGGTTATGCTACCATTGCCTGAAAGGGCTCAGTAAATCTTGCTTTCAGAGTCCCTAGAAGGTGATATAAAATATGATCTGCATGTTGAAAATGATGTTCGTGCAGTATTTAAGACAGTCATGTAGTCAAAATATCTCTGATTAAAACGGCTTAGAAATTCTTGTTTTCCAAAATCTCTGATGGTGACATGGGATCCTGGGTATACGAGGGCTGTTCAAAAAATACGCGGACTGTTTGAAATGCGCGGCTCCAGTTGGTTCCAGGGAAATCCGCTTGGTGTCGCTAGGTTTGCACAGATCAGCTGATTACGACGCTATTTCCCGATTGCAGATATCTTCATTTGTGTATTAGCTACGCGGTTTTAAGTGAAGTGCGATTTTTTCGTTTGGCGGATTTCAGAATGAATGACCTGAAGGAGCAACGACTCACTGTGAAATTTTGGGTTAAACTTGGAAACTCTGCGACTGAAACTTTTGCTATGCTTAACACGGCTTACGGTGATGTTGCTATGAAGCGTACGGCATGCTTCAAGTGGCATGAACGTTTTAAGGATGGTCGACAGTCCATTGAAGATGATGAGCGTCCTGGACGTCCTTCCACGTCAACTGACGACCCACACGTCGACAAAATCAACACCCTGGTGCGGGCAAATCGACGTCTGACTGTCAGGGAGCTTGCTGAAGAGTGTGAGATATCAGTTGGATCTTGTTACGAGATTTTGACCGAAAAATTGAAGATGCACCGCGTTGCTGCGAAATTTGAGCCTCAGAACTCGTGAGTTATTGGCCAAACACTCGATCACTGTTCTTCCCCACCCCCCTACTCACCTGACCTTGCTCCTTGAGATATTTTCTTGTTCCCCAAACTCAAAAGACTCTTGAAAGGAAGAAGATTTGAGACGATTCCCGAGATTAAGGTAAATGCGACGAAGGAGCTGGAGGACATTACAAAAGAAGCGTACCAGGACTGTTTCAATAAGTGGAAACACCGTTGGGATAATTGTGTGCGTTGGGGAGGAGAGTACTTTGAAGGGTCCCAGACCTGTAACTTCTAAATAAAGTACATTTTGTTTTATGACGTCAGTCCGCGTATTTTTTGAAAAGCCCTCGTACATACTATGATATAATTATTGCTTGTGTGATAGCTATGATGGTTGTTTTGTCGAGAAACTAATCATTGAAGGGTATCATGACCATTTTTTTCTAAGTGTCCGAGTAATTTTCCGAAGTGAAACTTCTTTCAGTAAAGTAGTGAGAGTTATAAAGAAGAAGCCATGAGGTTATTTGTCGAAAAGACTATATTGAAAACTTAACCGTCTATGATTCCTTCATGTGCAGTGAAACAAGTGTGTTCCATATAAAGACAGAACATGAAATTAGTGACTGGCTTCAGTGAAATAGGTCTTGCTTAGTTGAAGTTATAATACTTATGCTTGCTTTGTGGTGATGACAACTAGCATGAATGAATTTATTAGGTGTGAGGCAATACAGTGTATGAGCAGTCTGCAGTTAGCGAGGAATCATTGTTTAGAATACAATAACCACGTCTGATTTGAATATTACTAATGTACAAGGTAATGACAAAATAAGTATTAAGCTTAGCGAAAGGAAGTTTGGGTTTGTTTTGAATTTCGCACAAAGCTAAACGAGGGCTATCTGCGCTAGCCGTCCCTAATTTAGCAGTGTTAGACTAGAGGGAAGGCAGCTAGTCATCACCACACACCACCAGCTCTTGGGCTACTCTTTTATCAACGAATAGTGGGATTGATCGTAACATTATGACACCCCCACGGCTGAAAGGGTGAGCATGTTTGATCTGACGGGAATTCAAACTCGCGACTCTAGGATTACGAGTCGAATACCTTATCCATCTGGCTATGCCAAGCTAGGAAGTTTGGATAAATAGTGTAGTTTAATTAAACTTTTCCAGGAATTATTATTTCAGAAAGCTCTTAACATTTCGTTGAATATAATTGTTCACAGATGGCAGCACACTGCCAAATTATGATGTTTGTTTTAAAACCACCTCGGTCTATCTTGTGGATACACTATAGGGAATCGAACCCCGGATTTTAGCATTGTAGGTCCGTAAATGAATATGGCATTTGTGTGTTACTATTGTAATATTACACATGTGTGAGGTGATTTGTTGGAAGTTATATTAATGTGTACGGTAATGTGTTGAAGTTAAAAACCTTCAAATACATCAGCATGTTTTTTTTATTATTATTATACATGTGTGTACGAGGTTTTTCATAAACATATAAAACCTTACACAATGTAATTTATAAATATTGTCCTAAATAAAATATATCAGTCACTGAGAACACAACCTGAGGCCAACTTTGAACGAGAATTCAATCTGGATGTTAAAACGTTGAGTTATGAATTTAATTGTGGTTATTGGTCTGTAGTGAATTATTTGTAGACTGTTTTAATGTACGTATTAGCATGTTTCTGTTTTTACACTAAAACATTCAGAGAGAGATGAAAGTAGCACATAGACCAGGTTAAACTTTCAGGAAAACACAATTTATTTTGTATTTTACAAGTTTTGACTGATGCAGTTTCAGTAAGGTCAGACTAAAATGAAATTGAGTCTGATGAAATCATCCTTAGAAATTTAAATTAATAAACAGCTTTACTAAATATAATAAACTAGGTATTTGTTGTGTAAAATATTTTTGATCATACAGATTGAAATATTTGCAAGGAACATAGTTGTCTAAATATATTCTTAACATATGTTTCAATACAAAACCAGTTAAAATGTACGAAAACATAAATTGTGAATGCAGTTTTGTAAGAAATATATAATATACTTATGTGAGGTGTAGCAATTCTCCTACGTTCTGATATTGTAGGTGCTAATAATTTTCATGATCTGAGGGATTAGGACAGAACGCGAGTCATATTAAATCTAAAAATCTAAATCATTTACTAGTGTAAGCACACTGACCTCCCATTTTTTCCAACCATATTTGAGCTCTTCTGGTATAGCAATCAGAGCATAGATAGTGGAGGTAATGTGGTAAGGTTACAGACTACCATGGACCATTTGAATGCTCATGATGATCTTAAAGAATGCAGCTGAAGTTTAGTTCAATCTCCAGATCCAAGGTGCCTCCATTGATAACAATCTGTAGTACATATTGTGTTTTACAGGTATTTTAATCACAGGTACGTGTAAGCCTCTAAATACAAAGCTTGACTACAGGTTTATTTTTGACTTTTCGCATTTTATATTAATAGGTTTCTCAAGACAAATATTTTGATAACCAGGACTTTACGACTTCAATCCATACTTTTGAATGACTTAATCCGAACAACTGAAGTTTTCATCTTGAATTTTCAATCTCGACTTCTCTACTTAAAAACAAGTTCTTAATTCTTCAGGTTATATTCAGTTTTCAAGCAATCAATTAGAATAACCAGTATTCTCTTTTGCAAAGAAACTATTCCAATCACTGCTGTGCAATAGAAGGGCTAGTAATAAACTATTTTTGTCTGATTTTTCAGATGTGTTGGTGTTTACAACATTGCCTACCTCACTTAAGTTAAACGTTATTTTCATGATGTCCGAATCCTTGAACGAATACAGACACATTGCTGAACGAAGTATTCAACATGTAGGCTCTGAAAGCTGTGGTAGTGAGACTAGTATTCTAGGTTAACATGATCCCACAACGTCCAGTATGTCATTTGTCTAACCAGTCCAGCCAATGCCAGCCTCACTTGGAACGAATAAGCAGACCAAGTAAAAAATTATAAAAGATTCAAAACATAGAATGATCTTACAGAGCAATAGGCAAAAATGTACTAGTTGGAGAACGTCTTGGAAAAAAATAACAACAAACTTCTAAAGGAGCTACTGTATCATTCACTTTAACGAGTCCTTTCCACAACTTCCACACCAGAAATGATTGATCAAACAGAAAACCTCTTCATGGTTACAACTTCTTTGCTCATGACCCCACAGATAAGCACCAAAGTGGCAGCTACTAGTATGGCAACACTTGCAAAAGTTTCACCAGCTATGATAGTAACACCTAATATGTGCATCTAGACATTAGCATCTACAGTATTAGCCAAAATGTTTGCATAGTGTTTTATGTTGATTAAGTTAATATGTGAAGAGAGAAAAAAGTTTTGCCACACCTTATGACAGGAATTTCACAAGTACATTTATTCCAGGCTATCCAGAAAAATAGTCAATATCAGAATAACCAAACGTAGTTATTTTGCAAAAAAGGTCTATCTACAAATTCATATTAACCAGATATCACCAGTGACACCATGTTACTTGGGTAAGACAGCATATCAATTTACAGTTAGAACACTGGTGACGTACCATCTTTTCATATGAGTGAATTATGTTTCCGGCTTGTTGAGGCTGATGTGCTCATCGTTTGCTTGGAGAACAGATGAGGGAAGACTGTTTTCCTCACAGGAAATACACAGTAGGTGATGCAGAATATGTTTTGGCAGCTATTTGTAATGGTGCAAAAATTGCTCTTCGTGTCCTCCAGAGAAACGTAAATGGTACTTACTATAGTCATCTCACAGAGATGATATTTCTTCCATTTGCTAAAACAAAGTGTGGCTATAACTTTGTGTTCCAGAATGTCAATGCTACTACCAACAGTGTGTGCAGTGTGTGTTTTGTACAGGATTATCTCCACCAGCCGAGCATTACAAGATTGCTAGTGCCAGAAAAATCTCTAGATTGTAATTCTGTTGAAAACTGTTGGACAGAACTGAGCTGGGAAAAATGCAAACAACGAATCTAAACCAGCTACTGTAGCTGAGTTTCAGTATTTTATAGAAAAAAACTGGGAAGAAATAGACTACATCAATAATCTGAAAAACAGCATCCGATATCGCCTTGCGAAGGTTATTAGAGTACGACGAGGACCAACCAAGTACTGAATGTTTAATAAGAACTGGTATAAGGTTACAGACTCTGTTTATAATAACATGATTATATTTTGTTGATACACATATTTTTGTAAGGTTTTGTTGTGAGAGGTAAAATATTAATTACACATCTTTCAGCAGGTGTCTGATAACATTGTTTGCTTGTTTGTTTTTGAATTTCGCACAAAGCTACTCGAGGGCTATCTGTGCTAGCCGTCCCTAATTTAGCAGTGCTACTCTTTTACCAACGAATAGTGGGATTGACCGTCACATTATAACGCCCCCACAGCTAAAAATGCGAGCATGTTTGGCGCGACCGGGATGCGAACCCGCGACCCTCATATTATGAGTCGCACGCCTTAACACGCTTGGCGATGCGAGACCCACATTGTTTACTCTTGTAATAAATAGTTCAATTATGTCTATATAACCTGCCTTATTATACGACCTATATATAGATGTTTAATATAAGAAGTATTTCTCAGTTTTACAGCGATAACTATATTTGTATTCCATCTTAATAATAATAACCTTATTTGTTATAAAATATGGAAATAATTTGACCAGCACTGTATACCAGTGGTTCCACAGGCAGAGATGAAGATATGAAATTCCCCATAAAACCCAACTGGATGTAAAAGAGCAGCTCTTATTCTTGAAGTTAACAGTATTAAAATGCCACTGCCAACAGCAGGAGACAAAATGGATGAACACCTGGATGTTACATATTCACGAGAAAGATTAATCTTTGAAGTGCGGAGAGTGACCAACACAGGAGGGAGTGTAGCATGTCTGAGAAGATCTCGCACAAAATCAGAGGTATTTTGTGAGAGACAGGGAGATTACTCAGCAGGTTACCATGGAGCATCAAGTGCTCATGTTTATATTAAAGGACTTGCGTTTGAGCTTCTTTAGGTGAGTAACGTTGTCTTCTCTCCTCAGTGAGTGTGGTTTAGTCCTCACTTGATAATTGTTTTATGGATTAACTGTATGTACATTATTTCCAATTGTTACATCATATTTTTGATACATTTCCTTTCAAACGAGTGTATTTTGTTTACGAGATTTTTGTCAATGGGAACAAGTTTGTATTTGTTTCATCGTTAAAGGGTTTTATTTCATGTATTTTATTATAGAGACTATTTTCATAAATTTTGTTTCTTTTTTGATAGAGTGTGAGCATAGTTTGCTGGATGACTCCTCTCAAAAGGAGGTAGATGTGTTGTAAATTATGTCTCTCTTTTGTAGTGTTGTTCCTGTTTAAGTAAATGCAAATGCTTAGAGCAAGTGGTTTCACTGGGTCAAGTTTGAGGGAGTTATTTTAATTTTATTGAAAGTGCAACATGGTTAATTTTTAAATTTCTTCTGTAGTTTTAAATGGCTGACTGAGCCAGAAAGAAGATATGTGATACAGGACTTTACGATTCATTAATTTGCCCCTTAGTTGATATCTAAAACTTTTAAAATTATGTCATATTTCTTTACTAGTTTGGACGTAGTAAAGCTCTGAATTAAGTTACTGTTTTTGCTGGTGTATAATACATATATGTTCATTGCTGACTGTCACCTGTGTTCTCCTATGAGAGTGTTTTTTTTTGTGTTTAAATTTCGCGCAAAGTTACTCGAGAGCTATCCACGCTAGCCGTCCCTAATTTAGCAGTGTAAGACTAGAGGGAAGGCAGCTAGTCATCACCACCCACCACCAACTCTTGGGCTACTCTTTTACCAACGAATAGTGGGATTGACCGTCACATTATAATGCCCCCACAGCTGAAAGGGCAAGCATGTTTGGTGCGACGGGGATGCGAACCCGCGACCCTCGGATTACGAGTCACACGCCTTAACCCACCTGGCCATGCCGGGCCCTCCTATGAGAAACAAAACTTGTAATGTTGTGAAAGAGTTGTTTTTCTTGTAAGCTAATTGGGTGACGGTGAAAGGCAGCCACTTCCTTTCTCCTTTATACACATAAACCACTAACCAAATGTAATCACTAACTGTCTTACACTACTAAATTAGGAACAGCTCGTGTTTAAAACAAACAAAGAAATATTTGTATTTAAAATATTGCATAATTTTTATATACGTTTCGTATTTTAAATTTTTGAAACAATTTTTAGACCAGAAACACCATTAGCTTCAAAATGCCATTACCTTGATGATACAGCATTTTCCAGGCTGACAGATTTACTTTATGATATTCAGTTAGAGCCAGCTAACTACAGGCTAACTGATTTTTTTTTCCCCACGAACTTTAATTGGGTTATTCATACAAAAAAAATATCCCTTATCAGTTCATCGCAATCCGTCTTGGAAATCAAATAAAAATATTAATGTAGAAAAGCCTAACTGAAAAAAAACCAACACAGAACACTCCAGCAAGTTAAGATAATTGTAAAGACTGGTTAGTCTTAGCAAATTGTTCATTTAAAGGCGTTGCTGGCCCGGCATCGCCAGGTGGGCTAAGGTATGCGACTCGTAATCTAAGTGTCGCGGGTTCGCATCCCCGTCGCACCAAACATGCTTGCCCTTTCAGCTGTGGGGGCATTATAATGTGACAGTCAATCCCACTATTCGTTGGTAAAAGAGTAGCCCAAGAGTTGGTGGTGGGTGGTGATGACTAGCTGCCCTCCCTCTAGCCTTACACTGCTAAATTAGGGACGGCTAGCACAGATAGCCCTCGAATAGCTTTGCGCGAAATTAAAAAAAATAAACAAACAAACAAAGACGTTGCTATAACAATGTCATGGAGCAGCTAACAGCATCGAAGGTTACAAGAACGTATTGTTGGAGAAAGTTTATTTCTTAGTAATTAAGTACAAATTTACACAATGGACTGTGTGTACTGTGTCTACAACGGGTATCGAAATCCAAATTCTAGTGATATAAACCCACAAACTTACTGCTGAGCCCCTGTGGGGACATTGAAGAAGGAATTTATCAACAAATCATTGTACAAATGTGATAAATCAAACTGTAAGGATAGGATAGGGACTGTTTTTTAACAGACACATATTTTATATGAATTTTTGTTTGATATGACATTTATTTGTTTTAAGTAAACTCGCGTTCGATAAAGGCTTAACTTTTTCCTGTTTTTTGCACGTGATATTCCTTTTATCAGTGCAAATCTACACAATGGGTTATATGCACTCTGTCCAACGCAGGGAATTAAATCCGATATTATAACGTAAAGTCCGAAAAGTGTTATATAAAAAAAGGATTTATACGATTTCTTAAAATTCATTTTAACATTTACCCCCAATGATTACATGTACTGTAAGTATGTTTTATTTCTTGTTCTAAACACAAACATGAACAATGGGGTATCTGTGTCTTCCCTTTCTCAGGTATTGAAACGAGGTTTTCAGCATTAGCAGCTCTCAGAGTTACTGCTGGGCCGTCATGGGGTGCTGTAATAGCAACGTTAAAATAGTTTGATAATAGCACTGTTTTTAAAACCGTTTTATTTGTAGAAATATGCAGAACTATCTCTTGAAAGAGCCTACAATAAAAAAGTAAAACCTTTCGTTTATATGTATATATTTATATAGACTATTAGATAAATATAATATTTTTATTTGAAAGTAATGTAAGAACGTTCAAACCTGTAAGATGGTTATATATTATTTTGCTTTTCTACGTATGAAAAATGCACGAGTAAAATATACTTAGATCTGGTAACGATTCACCAGTTTCCCGCTTTTCGATGTAGCGTGTTAACATTTTTTTTTATTGTTAAACTTTACAATGTACAGACATTTTAAAATATAAAGTTTATTAAAATAATTGCATGGCGTCTTACGTGTTTTGTTTTTCTCTAATGTTATAGAGAGCATTAACAAACAAGCACGTGCATTTATCATAGCTATCCATATTTGGCAAATAAGCAAGAGCTTAAACAACGTTTGTTTTTTATATTTGTAAGCACACTTGCGTGAAATGGATCAAGCAAAGGTTGTCGACTTTGATAAAGAATTCACAAATAAGATATCCTCATACGCAAATTACTTGAATAGTTTCCTTAATAAGTGACTGGAATACGAATTACATAATTTATTTTATCTCTTTTCCTGGAAATTAGTATTTATCAGTTAAAGCAATAAGTCGTTTACTAAACCTTAACAGAAAAATGGTTGAAATATAGCTGTAGTAATGATTTTTGTCTCTGTGCTGATAAGGAATAATGTTGATATAATTGGAAGTAATGGACCTCCCATTCCTAAACTTATCTTGGTTCACAGACATTTTGTCCAAACATAGAATAATTGCTAATTTCTAATTCAAATATCTGTTTCGTATCTTCTAAATGTATTTTCATGTCTTTGTTTTTATCATTGTTTATTTTGTTTAATGCTGTTACAATGGCTTCTTATCTTAGGTATTTGAGTGTACATGCCGAAGATAAATATACTATTATTAAGGTTTTTATTTTTCAAATAAACTTTCAAAATACCAACTTACCAAATACAGAGAAAATCCAAACTAAAGAAAAATTCTGTAAGCACAAAGAACCAAAGAACTAAAACATAACATTAATGAAACATCAGGAGCTCCATTATATATATATCAAGTTGATTACATATAACACCAGAGAGACAGTATTATAAACCAATTTATTTGACTACATATATTTGCAACTTGTCGGTACTTGTACCTCAGATTTTGTAGGTGTTCATGTCGTTCTTAGAGACGAAACGTTGTAAATAAATAAATTTCTTGTCCCATATATAGCTGTTTTAAAATTTCATATTGTTCGTAAGTTAAGTGGGTACTTTTCAAAAAACAAACTGTAGATGCTATATAAGAGATTAGTTAATATTGATTGTTTACTGCTTACTTATGACACACTCTAGTTTTTACTCTTCGCAAATGACAAACGTTGTTTCAGGTATCATGATAAGAAAAATGAAATAAGTAAATTAGTGGCATCAGCTATTCATGTCAGAAATAAAATCTATATTCATGTCATAATTTTATTGAATCTTAGTCAAGATTATTTCTGAAGTTATTTGAAAGCTGGCCTTCTGAACCTGAGATTTTATAAATTATGAACAAGATGAAATTAAAAGTAAATGCTTACATAAATTCCAATGTCTCTAATAATATCTACAACATATTAAAATTAACTTGAATTAAAATTAATATAATATTAGAAGATATCATCTATACATATTTATAATAATACCATCTATGCATATTTATAATAATATCATCTACACATATTTATAATAATACCATCTACAAATATTTATAATAATAAAATCTAGTACATATTTATAATAATAAAATCTAGTACATATATATAATAATAAAATCTAGTACATATTTATAATAATAAAATCTAGTACATATTTATAATAATACTATCTACAAATATTTATAATAATATCATCTACACATATTTATAATAATACAATCTACAAATATTTATAATAATATCATCTACAAATATTTATAATAATATCATCTACAAATAGTTATAATAATATCATCTACAAATATTTATAATAATATCATCTACTACATATTTATAACAATACCATCCATACATATTTATAATAATATCGTCTAATCATATTTATAACAATACCATCTATACATATTTTTAATAATATGATCTATACATATTTATAATAATAGCATCTAGTACATATTTATAATAATACCATCTATACACATTTATAATCATATCATCTAGTACATATTTATATTAATATTATCTATACCTATTTTAAAAGAGAATTTTATGATCAAAAGTAAACGTAAAATGTCAGTCATTTCTGTAGGAAAAATGTTACAATGTTTCGTACAACAATCACATAATGTCAGAATATATGTACAAGTTCTTATATTGTATATAGGCCCCGACGTAGCCATGTGGTTAAGACACTCGACTTGTAATTCGAAGGTGGTAGGTTCGAATCTCCGTCACCCACTGCTGAAAGGGCGAGTATGTTTGGTGTGACTAGAGGGGTCAAGTAGTAATCCCTCTAGTCTTACACTGCAAAATTATGGACGGTTTGCGCAGGTAGCCCTCGTGTAGCTTTGTGGGAAATTTAAAACAAACCAAACCATATATAGAAACATACACGTTTGTATTATGTTCGACCAGACTTCAGCTAGAACTTGTGAGAGCTACCTCAGAAAGAATCAATTACACAGACAGTTATTGTTTTTTATAAACATCCTTGTATTAGCATTAACCACCTTCTGATGACATGTTGGGTTAATTCTGTTTTAACCAGCAACAAAAACGAAGTAGGTTATTGACGAACTGTATTTAACCATGAAGCTTTCAGCCATTAGCAAGTTAACATTAGCAATTAATTTATTTAAACATTCATACTGTACGTGTAATTTTAAAAATAAATCATATCGTATTGTTAACACAGATCTGAGAATTTAAACTTCATAAAGGTTTTTTGGAGCTAATAGCAAATTTTTCATAAGTCACCATAGTGGCACAGCGAACTTATACTTCTAGAAACCGGGTTTCGATACCCTTGTTGGGTAGAGCACAGATAGCCCTTTGTGTAGCTTTGTGCACAAGAACAAATAAATAGCTATGCAGATTTCGAAAATAATATTCTTTTTTTCTATCACGTAATAATTTTTCACAAAACGGGAATTATAAATCTTACTTAGATTACTTATTATTTAGTTTACCACAATTAACATTTTTTATTATTATTATTCTTTACAAAAATACAAACAAACTTAATAAAAGGGAAGAACACTGATGCCAAACGAATATGCATCATCTTTCATCCTGATGTTTCGTTTGTGAAATATACGCCTTTTTGTTTCAAAACTACGCATTAGTCTTTCTTTTATGTATTACGTCTGAAGCACCTCGTTACAATGACCAGCAGTAATCAGCTGTCATGCTACATTTACCCAATGTCTTGATTAAACCTTTTCAGACGCTTCCTCTATCATCATTTTAATGTCATTTGATACAGAATAAGATGAAACTGAATCAACAGTCTCCGGTGGAGAAGATACAGGTACATCATGTCCATGAAAACTGTATCAACAGTCTCCGGTGGAGAAGATACAGGTACATCATGTCCATGAAAACTGTATCAACAGTCTCCGGTGGAGAAGATACAGGTACATCATGTCCATGAAAACTGTATCAACAGTCTCCGGTGGAAAAGATACAGGTACATCATGTCCATGAAAACTGTATCAACAGTCTCCGGTGGAGAAGATACAGGTACATCATGTCCATGAAAACTGTATCAACAGTCTCCGGTGGAGAAGATACAGGTACATAATGTCCATGAAAACTGTATCAACAGTCTCCGGTGGAGTAGATACAGGTACATCATGTCCATGAAAACTGTATCAACAGTCGCCCGGTGGAAAAGATACAGGTACATCATGTCCATGAGCAACAGGTCTTATATAGCAGATTGAAAGTTTGGATAAGAAATTTCCTTTGTTTTTATTTTGAGAGTTGCAGCATATTACATGAGCGAAAATAGCAGTTATCTCCATGGTTTCCAGCTCCTAACAGACCATCAAAATTCCAAACGGCAAAGGACCTTTATTATGTTGTCTCAACTCTTTGATACAAACCGTGCAAACTTTGTGCGGAGTCCATAATTCATCTCGATCTACAAGTTTTATTCCAAAATACGCGTAATACGTTTGTTTGACAAATTCTCTAATGTTTTGCCTTTGTTTCTTTACGAGAAATTTATCACAGATATAACAGAATATGTTTGGGTCATTTGCACAAACTTTTGTTGCCATAGTGACGAATAAATATTATTGAAATGAACAAAATAATGTTGAAGTGCACGCCGAACAAATGCTATCTAGAAATGACACGTCATGCTGCCTGTTAACTGCTTATATACTAGCGGTGTGTTTCTCGTAGGTTCTAGAATAATCGCTATGACTCTTACTTCGTGACTTCTTGAGAAACGTATAGACAATGGTTGTCAACATTTTAAGCATAAGAAAACTGGCCCGATTTCAATGAAATTGATTCACTTATGTAAAAGTGCATATGAATTTTTGTTAAAAAAGCTGTACGTGATGGAAAAAAATAGATATTTTTAGATTCAGCGTACAGGAATTATTGTAAAACGTATAAAAAATTCAAGAGAATAAAACCATCGCAGCCCTGTGTTATCAGAAAGAGCAGAGTATAGGTTGAAGTAAAGTAAGTAAACACAATGATGCTTACTAATGCATTTCTTTTGCAGTAGGCAGACATGTCTGGATGTATTGGTCAATGTTCAATGGTTCAGTACTTTAGACATGACTTTTGAATACTGTCAGCCAAAACTGGATAACGAGACTGGTACAAAAAACATTTTCAGCACTTGAAGTGGTTTCCATGAATTTCAGGTCATGACATTCGGTCCGCGTAATGCTCTCGCAACTTTCAAGAGCTAATGGAGCTTGTTTTTAAAAGGTTTCAATAGGAAAAAAAAAATCCTGGTCTATGTGGAGAGTGTCTTGGTATTTGGTCCTATATTTGGGTCTGCTGCCATGAATGTAACCATGGTATTGCAATGGGCAAGAAGAGTATGATTAAAGTTGAAACCAAAAAGTGTGCACTTGTAGGCACACAAATATAATTTCTCAGTCACATAGATGGGGAGAAACGTTTAAACTGACCCTATGAAAGTTGTAGTGCTGTGAAGCTATTATCGATTTGTGGTGTTTATTTGTTTTTGAATTTCGCGCAAAGATACACGAAGGCCATCGGTATGACTAGAAGGAAGTAAATAGTCATCATCACCCACCGCCAATTCTTGGTCTACTACTTTACGAACGAATAGTGGGATTGACCATCACATTATAACACTCCTACGGTTGAAAGAGCGAAGATGTCTAATGTGACGGGGAATCGAACCCGCGACCCTTAGATTACAAGTCGAGAGCCTTAACTAACTGGACAGGCAAGCGCAAGCATGGAGCTATGATGAGACAAGATGTTTGTCATTACCTTAGTTAGACATTTTGAGACCACTTTTACCAATTTATGCTCTCATTAAACATTTTAAGCGAAATAAGAAGTGGAAGCAACATTTCATTCCATAAAGTGTGTTTTAGTAACCCTCCACCCCTTTATCATATCCATAACAGGACCGTGAGTTTAAATGGAAGTCCAGAAACACAGCCTTTTGAGGGGACTGTCTTATTCTTTTTACCTCATAACAACGTTTCGGTCACTCGTCTTATCATCACGAAATAAAATGTCATCTACTGTATGAAATATTAAGAAGTCGCGGAAACATTTAGTTGCAATATAGAAAACATGCAGGGTGGTATCTACTCTTTGATTTCAATGAACTTTTAGCTCGCAAACAGTTAGTGCTTCTCTAGTTTTTATTCTATTAATGTTGTTCTCACTGGGTAATATTTTAAAGTTTTTAATATTATTTGGATGCTGATTCGTTGTGCTGTGTTTGTAAATATGTGATGAGATATTGTTATGCTCTTTTATCATAATTTGTATACTGCGCTCCCTTTCCCGTACATAAATGCTATCGTATCGATCATTTTGACATCTGTATATGTTTCCATCGTTGAAATTCTCAGAATAAACTTTCCTTAGATTATCTTCCATTTTAATTTTAGGTTTTTGAATGAAAATAATTTTATTATTTATGTTCTACGTTTTAATACTTATTTCTAAAGGCGTGTGGTGTTTTTGGTTACGTAACCATATTCTGGTAAGATACCTATTTGTGTGTCTAATTTTGTTGATTTATTTTCTTCTGAGAGTTTGCATAATATTTTCCTTTATTTTCTGGGAATACTGGTGATGATGACATTTTAAAGCCATCCGTTAGTACAGCGGTATGTCTACAGACTTACAACGCTAAAATCAGGGTTCGACCCTCCTCGGTGGACTTAGCAGATAGCCCAATGTTGCTTTGCTATAAAAAAAAATCACACATCCTTTCTTTTCTTCGTGTTGTGTCATATCGACGTGCATTCAGAAACTCATGTTTCTTTTCACTTCACTTTCGGAATTATGAAGTTATTTTAAGGTGAACTTGATGAAAAATTAACTAATGGTACTTACTTGAGTTTAAATGGTACAATGTGAATATTAGGTCGAGGGAATGTCGATAAGCATGTGAGGCTTACATGTGCATGAAGCATGACTAATTGAAGCCTCAAGACGACCAGGAAAGTTTTGAATACTAAACGAATGTCCGAAACAAGAAAATCATGAGAAGAGATTGCCTTTCTTTTGTTATTGATTTGTTTTTATACTTCGCGAAAGTTCTGTTGACAATTTGTTCAGGGTAGAGCCATTTGTTAATATCCATTGTTTGAACTCCTGACTAAACATCTCAGGCTGGTGGATGTTGTTCACCAGTGACACCATCAGCCTCTTATGGCTGATTTCAGGTAGCATTGGCTGGAGCTCGGACGAGGGTAGTCTGGTTAATAAATGTTCTGGAGTCTTGTAGAGAACATCTTGTTCTATCTCGGATTAACCTTCACGTTACCACAACAGGAACCACATGTTCATCCTGGAAAAAAACTTAACTAGAAGATCTGGATTTATCAAATTGACCTTCACGTTACCACGACAGGAACCCAGGCCACATGTTCATCCTGGAAAGAACTTAACCAGAAGATCTGGATTTATCAAATTCTGACATTTTTTTTCCTTACCGTGGCTGCAGCGAATTGAAATAACGAACCTATGCAGCATCAGTAAAAATTCATCATCCATAAGATTCTTTGTTTGTTTTTGAATTTCGCGCAAAGCTACTCGAGGGCTAGCTGCACTGGCCGTTCCTAATTTAGTAGTGTAAAACTAGAGGGAAGGCAGCTAGTCATCACCAACCACCTCCAACTCTTGGGCTACTCTTTCACCAACGAATAGTGGGATTCACCGTCACATTATAACGCCCCCACGCTCGCCTTTTCAGCCGTAGTGGCGTTATAGTGCGACGGGGATGCAAACCCGCGACCCTCAGATTCGAGTCGCACGCCTTAACCTACCTGGCTATGCCGAGCCGTCATCCATAAGAGGACTGCTCTGAAACCTGAAAACTTTCTTTGATTTTCAGTGATGAATTTATCTTCCTTGTTATAAATCCTTCAATTCATGGAAAATTCCATTTTCTCAAGAATGAAGCTTTTTATCTTAATAACACAGGAGCGAAGAAATCCACTCAGTAAAAGAACAACATAAAACTTTTTTTCCCTCCAAGTATAACAAGATGTTTATGTTAAAATAAACTTTGTTAACAAGATTAAAACAGTCTAAATACCACGTCACGGTCTTGCAGTCGGTCAAGCTTCTTTCAGCACTCAGACTCACTCCTCTCATGTCTAATCAGACCAATGCTTTCTTTACATTTTTATTAAAATATTTCAAGTTTTCAAATATAAAGTGAATTTAAATATCATTTTATTTTTCTCGCTTCTTTGTGATATATTACCAAGTTTACCGAAGAAATAAATGAAGGGTGTCAAAAGATGCGACGACACGTAAGCACAACATATCAGTTGTCGACATACAAATAAAAAATACTACAATGTCGCAATGTTGAACTGAAGAAAAGAATGTATTTGCTTAAGTGACGTTTCAAGTAAAAGTTCTTCGCCAGTTTTAAAAGATTATTTTCAAACTGCATCTAATCCTACGTCAATACTATTTCCTGATTCAAACTTTAAAAATCTGTACTGTTTGCTCGTTGTTAAAAATAAATCTACATTATAGACTATCTCTGTTTTGCCCATCAATAGTATTGAAATCTAATTTTTATTGCTATAAGCCCCAGACTTAAAGCTGAACCACGGGGAAGGGTAACAACACAGATATAGTCCTCATATTTTCTATAGAATAGCTTTAACCTCAAAGTTGTGTTAACACAAGTTACTTTATGCTATTAATGTATAACATGTACCAAGTTGCACTAACACAAGTTACCTTATTTTCTTAATGTACAACGTGTACCAAGTTGTAGTAACACAACTTACCTTATGTTCTTAGTGTGCAACATGTACCAAGTTGTACTAACACAAGTTACCTAAAGTTCTTAATGTACAATGTGTACCAAGTTGTACTAACACAACTTACCTTATGTTCTTAGAGTACAACATGTAATAAGTTGTATTAACACAACTTACCTTATGTTCTTAGAGTACAAAATGTACCAAATTGTACGAACACAACTTATCTTATGTTCTTAATGTACAACGTATACCAAGTTGTGTTAACACAAGGTACTTTATGTTTTCAACGAACAACATACAAATCATTTATAGAGGAACTGTCCCAGATACCAAAATACAAACTAATATACTTTTTGTGTTAATTTTGTTAAAGTATGGATTCTGTATGTAGATCTACAGGAAGAAGACACACATTTAGCAAATCATAAGTTCAACACTCGGTATATCTATTAAATGCTTTCAAATATAACTACCCTTTCTAGAATATTGTCAACTAGTTCTTACGAGTACGTTTTCGTCCAAACAAAGATTTAAGGCTTGCCTGTTTGCCATAGAAACATACACAGCCTAAAACCATAAAATAAAAAAAAAAACTTGCATATTATAAGAAGAATACTGGATTACGTAATATAGTTATGTCCGAAACATTCTTAAGCACGTTCTCACCGATCGCCTCTTTTGCTTTCTCTTCATCACCTGTCTTCATTATGTAGAAATTGAACCTCTCCACGTCGTTAGAGTTCATGTCACCACATCCTATCTCACGACCATGTATCTTGACAATAAACAAACACGTCTATATATGATTTCCTTTAGAAAAGGCCCTGTCTTGAGGTTTTCTTGGCCAAAGTGCATTACTACTTCCTGTCTAGAGTACAAGGACAATAGTTTCTGTGTCCGTTTCGATATTTCGATATTACAGAAGTCCACAGACACTGCATCTGAAGAGTGGACGGGCATGGTTTTGTATGGTATGATACCAGTTTCATTCTCCGTTTGCTTTAAATATGCGACGGTTGAAATTATATGTGGTAGAAATGGTCTGTGCGTACGTGACTCGTGTCGCTTTTATATTGGAAATACTTCTGGGTTATGTCGCATACTATTCTTTTGCTACAGACATTTTGTTTTCGTGAACGAATGAATATTTTGTGTCAGAAAGGGCGTTTACATACTCTTCCCCCAAAGCGATAATTTTTCAGTGACGTTACCCCACGAAATTCTAAACAATATCAAAATGTAGTTCTTATACAATCTGTCTCACCGCGACTTTACATCGGCTGTGGCTATTATGTGATTTTCTGACCTGTATTTTCGAAAATGTTTTAATATAACTTAGTCACCTTTTGGTAGAAGAGACAAATATAGTTACCTTGATCTTTGAACTTTACGTACAAACATAATATTCCATAACTGCTTCTTCATTTACATGAAAATGGCCACCACTGTTGCTTCGTAATTTTCACAGGGCCTGATCTCGTTTAACAGTCTACAGGCTGGAATAAATGCAAGAATAGTGTTCATTGCACTAAAAGAAATATAAATAATAATGTGTTTAACGGTAATCTAACTGGAACAAAGTTTACGTTTATCACCTAAAGGATATCAGTTGCTGCGCCAGATACATCAACATATAATATCAATATTCAAAGCTCTCAGAAAAAGTTCTGATGGTACGATGTTGAATTAAAAGGGGTGGGTAAAGTTATTTAAGCGACGTTTGGGGCAAATGTTCTTCGTCAGGCTTAACAGATTATGTTGAAAGTTGCATAAGGCCACTAAAGACCACTCTAGCCTTCTTCAACGATTCGAGTCTAAGTTCTTTTTCAGGAAGTATAGGCGTCGGGAATACGACACCGACAATAAAGTAACGTAGAATACGGGAGAAGAGCATACTAAAATGACACAGTAATAATAACTGGCAAATAAAAATGAAACAACTCAAAGCGGGATTTGCTTAATGTGTAAGAATCATAAACATATAATATTTTCCTCCCTCCAGTTGATAATGTCACGTTTTTTTTTTTTTTTTTGCAAGTTTGGTATTGGTGGTAATTTTACCGACGTCATTATCACCAGAGTCATTGTTTCCACTATTTCCAGAGCCACCTTCTGTGGAACTCAAATACATCAGGTGGTTGTTAGAAGTAACTAAACGGAGCATATATGTTTTATACAACAATAATAACAGTAAAACCCTAACTGAAATTATAATTTCCACTGCGTGAAATTCAAAAAAACAAACAAACAAATATTTGACAGATGAGTTTAAAAAATCCACAACTAACATAAACTAAACTCCCAGTGGCATAGCGGTATGCCTTCGGACCCATACCGCGAGAAACCGGGTTTTAATGCCCATGGTGGGTGCGGCACAGATGGCCTATTATTCAGCTTTGTGCTTAACTCCAAACACAAATATCAATTTGCATTGAGCAGTATGATTTAACAGCGTGGTGTTAATATATTTACAGCAGTAGATTGTTCAAAATGAATAACGTTAAGCGGTACTATAATTAACTAACTAATTAAATTGAGAAAGTCACATGATGTAGAGAATAAAAAAATAGTGACTTAACTGAAACGTTCATAAATTGAATAAACTCACTTGTTTAGTTTGTAAGTGACACATATGTTAAGCGAAGACGTATCACTGTTAGCATTAAAAGATATTATCTGACTTTTAAGTTTATGCTCTAAGGCATTGCCATTTGACAAGAATGAAAAGGAGGATATAAGTCAATTTTTAAGCTGGAAACTAAATAAACAGTCCCTTGAAATAAATTTGCTTCTTTGTTTATGTAGCCTTACATGGGCCCCCGCTAGTACAGCGGTATGTCTCCGGATTTACAACGCTAAAATCAGCGGTTCTATTCCCCTCGGTGGGCTGAGCAGATAGCTTTTGTGGCTTTGCTAAAAGAAAACACACATACAGCCTTATATGCCTTTCCTATTTCACTTACAAATATGTAAGCAAGTGATTTTATATCCGAATGGACGTTTGACTTTCTTATATGTTTTAAATGATACACTACGTTTAAAAAGTGTACTTTCACAATTTATTTGAGTTAATAATAACACTGCCTTTTTTCAGTTATTAGATTGTACATACATTGACTACCGGTCATGTTAGCCAGAGGTCCTTAGTTCATTACCTGGATTTTTTTTTACTTTTCTACTAAGTTTTCATATTAAATATTACCATTTCATTGTTTCCTGTTGGAATTTAATAATAAATAAAAAGTTTCTGGATAAAGTGTTTATGATTTAGTGTGTGTGCCTGTAAACGTAGTATTGTGGAGGTAAGAAGCTTTACAAATGGCTTGTACTCTTGGGTAGAACACGATCTTCTTTAGCTAGAGGTCTTGGGTTAAAGTCCCGGCCCTGGAAGTCTATTTTTAACTTATCGAGTTTTTCATTTAAAATTTAATATTAAGTATTAACCGTCCATTGTTTTCTAAAGAAACGTATAAAATAACCCACTAATACTGTTCTATACTATCATTATTGTAAAATATTATATTACAAGTTACAGCTCTTACAGTTAAATTTGTTTTTACAACAGGTACAATATTCCAATCACTGGTGCAACCATTCTCAAGTAAACAAGTGTTAATGGTGAAGAAATGTTTAGTTTTTAAATCAACATCCAACAGTCTGTGTGTGTTTTTTAATAACAAAGCCACATTGGGCTATCTGTTGTGTTCACCAAGGGGAATCAAGTCCTAATTTTAGCGGGTAAATCGAAGACTTAACGCTCTATCAGTGGAGAACTTCAACAATCTAACAACGTATTTAAATTCGGGAATTGTTAGTGGTTGCTTGTATATAAATATCAGTCCGCGTGAATCCAGAGATTATTTATTTATTTATGACTAAATAGAAAAAATCAACTAAAAGTGAATACATAATTGTTTCGTCACGCTTTTTAATAGCATTATTTAACACTTGTAGTGCATATTGACTCGTAAGATGTATTTTAAAACTAGAATTAAACGTCCTTATAATACACAGTTCTTTACTATTATTGAAATAGACACTGGATCTAAAACAAGATAACAACATCAAAATTCTAAAAGCAGATAAATGCAGTGCTATAGTTATAATGAATACGAATACATCCAAGAAATGAATCACATCTTATCAGATACAAACAAATTTAAACCACTACACATAAATACAATAAAAAACACATGAAAACCAGTTAAACAAAAATGCTACTACAAAAGAATAAAACCAACACAATCTTAGAAAACCTTCATCCCTACTCATTAAGACCGACTCACGCACACTACAACTATATGACACCCCCAAACCGCACAAACTCGATTGTCCACTACGACGTAATGTCGACCTACGAATCATTCAACTACAACCTTGGTAAATACATAGCGTGGGCATTTTCTAAATATATAACATCAACCGGATCCTTTTACAAAGAATTCTTTAACTCTAAATATATTCTTAATCAACTAAATCATAAATCTTTAATAGCCAGTTTTTATGTAATCTCCCTCTTCACATAAGTCCCGACTAGTGAAGCCTACAAGATAGCTTTAGAACTTTATATCCAAGACCCAACCCATTGACACACATCCCCAGCAGCCAGTTAGCAGCCCTTATAGAATTCACTACCACCAAAACTAACTTTACGTTCAATAACCAAAAGTACCTTCAAATAAATGGCCTAAGTATGGGGAATCCCGTGTCATCAGTTCTAGCCAACATTTTTGTAACACAGATTGAATCTGAAGCGATCAATTCAGCTTTACACCCACCACTACACTGGTACAGTTATGTTGACAATACAATTGCTGGATTCACGTCTACAGAACACGCACTTAGTTTTTTCAACCACGTTAACTCTATACACCCCATCATTAAGTTTACCTGTGAATACAAAAAAACCTAACCAAATAACATTTCTCAACCTCAAGATCACAAGAACCGACACACAATTCAAAGCAGAAATTCACAGAAAAATGACTGTACATTCCCTGGGACTCAGCACATGAAACAAAACAAAAATTCAACATATTAAGAACCAAATAAACACATCCACAAAACTATGATCACCCGATAGCATCAATGATGAAATCAATAAAATAAAACAACACTTCATCAACATCAACAAATTTCCTTCACAAACTGTTTAAAAATTATACGCATACACCTAAATAAACAATACAGTCAACAATAAACAAACAATAATAAATCCCAAGATACAACAAAGTACAAAACCTTATACTGCTACATACCATATGTTCCCGACATCAGCGACAAAATAACCACCATTTGAAAAAAAACTTATAACAAAACACAACATTCTAGTAAACACCAAATTTGTTCAAAATCCAGGTACAAAACTAAAGTCCATACAATGTAAAAACTACACTTACAAACACAACACCAACATTATTTATAAGTACAATGCAACAACTGCCACGACTTCTGTGTTGGAGAAACAAGTAGATAAATGGAAACAAGATTCAAAGAACAACAACAACAAAAAACAACACCTTCACACGTTTTTGAATACTGCAAATCAAATAAACACAATATAACCATAGAAAACACCAGACACTAAGCAGGGAAACAAATATAATCAAATGTAAAATCAAAGAAGTCCTACTTATACAGCAACTAAAACCACAATTAAACCAATGTAAAGGAACCCTTTATAACTACACTAATTAATAACCTAACATAGTGCAACGCCCCCTACAATCCCGTACCCGTTTATACTCTCATCCCTAAGACACGTGCCCGGCAACGGTCAGTTGCAAATTCTCTTTGTTAACCTGAAGATGACCTAAGAAAGTCGAAACGTTGTTCTGTACTTTATTTTAATAAAAGTTTTAATACCTATACCAGTTGTCTTGAAATACTCGTGTTTATATATTCTTTGCATCTTGCTTATCAATGCTGAAGGAACCTTTTAGACCTGCTGAAGTGGAGTAACTTATAAATCTATATTTCCGTTTAATTCGACATTGTATCATTACAACAGTATTTACAAATGCCTTTACTTTTCACCAGAGTGAGGATTCTACTGTCAGCTGGTATCAATTTTTAAAAAATAACTTCGGATAACAGTAAAAAATAAATTGGATTTGCAGAAATCCCAGTCGCTGTATATCTTCTCTTTTCCATGATTTTTATTAGAAAGTCTTATTTTAAATTTATTCATATTTATTATAAATGAATGCTTTTCTTGCATTATTAAGCATCCAGTTTTGGTAAATAAAGAACCTATATAATGGAGCTATATGTATAATAAGCTAACTTATGTTTGAAATGTTGCTAATATGAGAGACATACGGAAAAAGAAAGTTTTTTTTATCACATACTGAGATATGATCAGTCTCCGCTGGGGCAACAGTAAGTCTACTGATTTACAACGCTAAAATCAGGGGTTCGAATTCCCTCGGTGGATAGAGCAAATAACCCGATTTTGCTTTATTATAAGAAAACACGCACTAGATATGATCAAATTACAATAAAAGAGCGATTAGGCTAATGAGCCAATGTTCTTCGGTTGTCAGATTGGAAGTCCGCTCTTAGAAGCTAAAGTGTATTAAAAGTGTAACTGTTAAATCCTACTATTCGGTCAGATGACTGTAGTTGAATTTCAGTTTACTAACCCTAATACATTTTCTTACTAGTTTACGTCTACAAGCAGCTTCTTTCAAAATATAAAGTACACACAGTACTTTGAGAATCGATAATGTTCAAAAGTTAAAGGGTAACAAAATAATGACGAATCCTTAATAGGATGAAAAGTAAACGTTGAAAATAGGTTTTATGAAAGAAACATTCTAGATCTAAAATTGTATAATTTTTGTTCAAAAATTACTCTTATTCACAAACACACACACGCATATACGTGTACCTTTACATTACTAGGAACATTTCAATCTAATTATGCCGAGATAGCTAACATGAGTAACTAGGGCAAATATTCTAAACAACTTTCAAGGTTTAAAGACCTCGCTAACAATATTTCTCTCACATCTTTTAATGAGAACACAGCTTTGGAATAAAAATTAGCGGCCATAGCTAATTTACTTTATATTTATCAGCTATTTGATCAGTTCATGAAGAAAGTCCATTTAACGAAACTAATGTATTTATCTGTTGTAAATGGACTTTGTATGTTGTAAGATAAAGCTTCAAACCAGTGCATTTATTAAGAAATCAATACAGGTAATATCGAATATAATAATTTTTACTTGCCATGTTTAAAGTGGAGCTAGAACCTTAAAACTGTAAGATAGAAAAATTATAATTTATAGTTTTAATTTTCAACCTTGAATACCAGAATTTTCAATAGTTATAACTAAAACATTAAGTGAATGTTTGACATATTTGGTTAGCTTTGAATGAAATTAATAAATTTAAATATTTTTTGTTGCAGGCTTTTCGTTAAAGGTTAAGAGGAAACTGAATGGGGTGGATTTTATAAGTGTTTATACTTGTTTTGTACAGACGTGTCGTTTTACTTCAAAATATCTGGTTTAATGTACGAGGTCTGTTCAAAAAATACGCGGACTGTTTGAATTGCGCGGCTCCAGTTGGTTCCAGGGGAATCCGCTTGGTGTCGCTAGGTTTGCACAGATCAGCTGATTACGACGCCATTTCTCGATTGCAGATATCTTCATTTATGTATTAGCTACGCGATTTTAAGTGAAGTGCGATTTTTTCGTTTGGCGGATTTCAGAATGAATGACCTGAAGGAGCAACGACTTGCTGTGAAATTTTGTGTTAAACTTGGAAAATCTGTGACTGAAACTTTTGCTATGCTTAACACGGCTTACGGTGATTTTGCTATGAATCGTACGGCATGTTTCAAGTGGCATGAACGTTTTAAGGATGGTCGACAGTCCATTGAAGATGATGAGCGTCCTGGATGTCCTTCCACGTCAACTGACGACCCACACGTCGACAAAATCAACACCCTGGTGCGGGCAAATCGACGTCTGACTGTCAAGGAGCTTGCTGAAGAGTGTGAGATATCAGCTGGATCTTGTTACGAGATTTTGACCGAAAGATTGAAGATGCACCGCGTTGCTGCGAAATTTGTGCCTCAGAACTCGTAAGTTTTTGGCCAAACACTCGATCACTGTTCTTCCCCACCCCCCTACTCAACTGACCTTGCTCCTTGCTATTTTTTCTTGTTCTCCAAACGCAAAAGACCCTTGAAAGGAAGAAGATTTGAGACGATTCCCGAGATTAAGGCAAATGCGACGAAGGAGCTGGATGACATTACAAAAGAAGCGTACCAGGACTGTTTCAACAAGTGGAAACACCGTTGGGATAAGAGTGTGCGTTGGGGAGGAGAGTACTTTGAAGGGGTCCCAGATCTGTAACTTCTAAATAAAGTACATTTTCTTTTATGACGTCAGTCCGCGTATTTTTTTAACAACCCTCGTACCTTCTGCACTCGTTATCAAACTGTTACAAATCCCTTTTAAGTATTACTTGTAGGTTGTGTTAAATACAAGACACGTCAGTCTTCTCAAGACGGCTTATGTTGGTATTAAAAATTTAATTGAAATAAAGTACAGAACAATTTTGACCTTCCTAGGTCATCTTCAGGTTAACAAAGAAAGTTTGCAACTGACCGTTGCTGGGCACGTGTTTTAGGGACAAGAGTGTAAACGGGTACGAGACTGTAGGGGGCGTTGCAGTTGGATGTTTGGTTATTAATTAGTATAGGTATAAAGGCGTTCCTTTATATTGGTTTAATTTTGGTTGGAGTTGTTGTATAAATAGAGCTTTGATTTTTGTGTTTGTTTATATTTGTTTCCCTACTTAGTATCTGGTGTTTTCTATGGTTATGTTGTGTTTATTTGTTTGCAGTGTTCAAAAACGTGTGAATGTGTTGTTTTTCTTTGAATCTAGTTCCCATTTTACTGCTTGTTTCTCCAATATAGAGGTCGTGGCAGTTATCTTATTGTATTTTATAAATAATGTCGGTGTTATATTTGCCAGTGTAGTTTTTACATAATATGGACTTTAGTTTTGTACCTGGTTTTTCAATATATTTGGTTTTTAATGGAATGTTATGTTTTGTTATAAGTTTTTTTTTTTCAAATGTAGGTTATTTTTCCCGCTGATGTCGATAATATATGATATGAAGCAGTGTACGGTTTTGAAGTTTGTTGTATTTTGGGATTTATTATTGTTTGTTTGTTGTTGACTGTGTTGTTGATCCAGGGCGTGAATATAATTTATTCAACGGTTTTTTGAAGAAATTTATTGATTGATGTTAATGAAGTGTTGTTTTATTTTGTTGATTTCATCGTTAATTTTATCGGGTGAGCATGCTAATTAATAACTTAACATCTAACTGCAACGCCCCCTACAATTCTGTATCCCTCTACACTTTCGTTCCTGAAACATGTGCCTAACAAAGGTCAGTTAGAAACTCGCTTGTTAACCTGAAGATGACCTAAGAAGGTTGAAATGTTGTTATGTTCTTTATTTTAATTAAAGTTTTAATACTCACATCGGTTGTCATGAGAATACATTTTTTACTTCAAGTGGGTTTTTCGTCATCATGGACAAGACATGTTTATTTTTTTTAACACAACAAGCATGTGTTTTGCGGCTTTTCTTTATAACTGTTTCTACTGTCATTCTAATTTAAATTTTTATAAGGAAGCTATCACTCTAATGAGAAATCCAGTTGAGTCGCCGATGGTTTGTATGATTTATTTTAAGTGAGTCATTGATCAGTAAACTCAGTGTACTGAGTCAGTAAACTCAGATTTTAGTTCACTGATGTGTGGGCCAAATGTCCTATGTGAGTGAGTCATATGGCTCGTTAATAAACTATTACTGTGAAATAATATGAAAAAGGAAAAAATATGAGACGCTTCTCAAATACATAAGATTGATAACACACCTAAATATTGGGACAACAGAATATTTTGTCATTATTTCCATTTTGTGGAGCTGATTCTTCCATGCCATTATATAATTTAAATTTCAACATTATGGTAATTATTTACTGATCCCTGTTGACAAATGAATGAGCCAAGGTGAGGATACTTATCATTCTTTAGAATTCCCACATACGTCTTCCAAAGGCATGCCATAAGATTTCTGCTTGAATGAATATATTGATCAAATTTATGGTCTGAAATAACTATCACGATACCATAAACAGTGTCTTAATTATACAGAAAGAAATTAGTATATGGTACCGATGTTTCTTAGAAGAAACCAATTTATTAGCACTTCACAAATAAACCTTGATAAAAATAATGTTTTACAGTATATATCAGGTCATTCCACAGGCAATGTCTAAAAATTTAATATGGAAAGTGCATCATCATTTCTGTCTTCCTAGAAGGCTCTAATGACTAAAATATGTAGTAGAACGTGTACAAAAATGTTTAGACAAGTAAAAGAAACTAACCCAACTCCACTTTTTTAGGTCATTAATCAAATAAACCTTTATGAAGATCCTACAGCAGAAACTGCACGAAACATTCAACGTGTTTACGGTGCAGAATCTCTCAATAAAAGAACATGTCGGCGGTTATTTCAGAAGTTCAGATCAGGTGACTACAGCTTAAGTGATGCGCCACGTTCAGGTCATCCTGTTGAGTTTAATGATGACTTGCTGTTGGCTGTACTTGATGAGGATTGTGTTGTAACAATTGAAGAACTAGCACAGAAGCTTAATTTAAGCCATTCAACAGTCTACCGTCATCTGCAACAGCTTAGAAAGGTGTCAAAACTTGGAAAATGGGTTCCATATGATGATTTGACAGAAGTCAACCTTAGAGGAAGAAGTAGACATTTGTACTTCTCTGCACTCTTGTGAACGTAATTCATCTTTCTTGGATACGTCAGTGACTGGAGATAAAAAATTGATGTATTGTAAAAATGTTAAACGCCACAGGTAATGGCTTAGTGCAGGTAAACTGGCTATAGCACAGCCCAAAATGGACCTCTACTCTAGGAAAGTCTTGTTAAGTGTTTGGTGGGATATTGTTAGTGTGATCCACTTTGAGTTGCTGCCACTCAGTATCGATTACATCAGACTTCTATTGTCAACCGTTAGAGCGCTTGAATGTTGCACTGAAAGAAAAGAGGTCTGCTTTGATCAATCGTAAAGGTGTTGTGTTACACCAGGATAATGCACGGCCTCATACAGCAAGGATCACATCTGTAAAGATTGAAGAGCTAGACTTGGAAAAACTTTGACATCCTTCTTGCTTTCCAGGCCTAGTCCCATCTGATTATTATCTATTTCGAAGTTTGCAGAACTATCTTGATGGAAAACAGCTTGGAACTCATGAAGATGTCAAAACTACCTCTACATCCTTTTCCTCCAAACCCCAAGAATTTTATAGAAGTGGCATTCAGAAGCTTGTGAATCATTGGCAGGGAATAATAAATAATAATGTAACACACATTACTGATTAAATAATATTAGAAGCATTTGAAATCATTTCTCTTTTTCTGAATCTAAAATCGGACATTACTTAAGGGATGACCTGATATATTAAATTTTGTTGTCATGCCACGGCCCAGAAATGAAGAGAACTTTATGTTATGCGGTGGACTCTCCGACATATAGCTGCGGATTTGAAATGCTCCCCAAATACTGTCAAGTACACCCCAGATAGTGAGACTGTGACAGGTAAATCTGAAAATAGGAAAGGAAGAGGCTGAACACCTAAACACAATGATACTGATGTCAGGTATCTTTGTTTATGCATCCTTCAAGAGAGAAGGAAGACTGTTACTGATTTTAAGCATGAGATAAACGAAAATTACCAAATAATAGAAAACTGTCCAGATACACAGTATCAAGAAGAAAGACCCAACGAGAATGAATTATTTGATTGTGTAGTTGTTTAAAACCTTTACTTTGATCTTCAAATATCGTAAATAAACTGAAATGTGCTAAAAAGTGCAACAAGTGGACTTTTAATGTTTAGAAAAGAACGCTGTGGACGTTTGAGTACATGTTTTAAGTATTTGGTTCAACGTGTAGGTTGCATATCCGGCGGAAAAAAAAAGGTAAAATATAGTTATCTCAATGCATAGCACTTACTGTAGGGGTGTTTTTATGCTGAGGCGACAAAATATATTTGGAAAGTCAATAGAATAATGGACCAGCGAAATTACCATCAGATATTGATTTGTCATGGTATACCCAGTGTTTTGTGTGTTATTGGTAAAAGGTTCTACTATCAAGAATATAATGATCCCAAACACTCATTAAACGTATGGAGAAATTATTTGGTTGAGAAAGAAGCTGCTGGAGTCATTCAAATGATGCACTTGCCCCAACAGAGCCCCATCTCAACTCGATTGAGCAGATATGGGAATCGATAGATCAAAAACTTAATAAATCGAAAGTTACTTTCAGAAAAAAAATTTATATGAGTGTGTTAGAGACATTTGGAATAAAATCCAAAAGAACGTTTTGATTAAATATGTTGAAACAATGCCTAAAAGTCTGCTTGTGTTGTTAAACCAAAAGGGGTTGCACACAAAATATTAAGAGTTTCACTCAGTTTCTGTTGTACTAAATATGAATGTTAATAAAATTTTGATATTTCATCTGTGATTTACCTTCGATTGTTCTTTGAATGTAAGTTGCAATCCAATCTTTGACTTTGTCCTAACACTTTTGCACAGTTGTTGTTTTGAATTAAGCACAAAGCTACACAATGGGCTATCTGTGCCCTGCTTACAACGGGTATCGAAACCTGATTTCTAGCGGTGAACACCTTTGCGCAGTACTATAAGTCATCAGTAACTGGTATTAAAATGTAATAGTGAATTTGACTTAGGTGCTCAGATAACTAAACTAATCACAACAACGATTAATATTCGACCACACAACTTTGCCTTAAATACAGGACAATTCATACCTAAATATCTTTTATATGTACCAAATGTGTTGAAATAATCTTTAATACTGAAAAAAACAATGGATTAAAGTGAAGGAGAGCTGCACAGCATCAACCTTACTCTATCGTCAGGACGCATCAGATACCAATGGCAAGACCTAGTCAAGACGATTGGAAGATGAGTCAAGATGTAGGAAATGCCGGAATGTGATATAGTTTGTCGTCAAACCATCTAAGGGACTCACCTAGGATTTTCTGTCAGGGTTTATTCCCTTGACCTTTATCACTCCTACTTGACCTAAGGAAAAGTGGAAAAGATTATCTGTGAAAATAGTAAGTTAAACCATCGCCTGACTCCACTTTAACAAGTCATTTGAATCTATAAACGAGTCAAATAAAGCACAAGCTAATAAATACTCACTTATTTCAGTCCCGAGATTCGATTATGGATTTCAGTGTACTGATGAGATGGTTTTATCCGGCTTTAAAGAAAAAAAGAAGAGATAGTTAGAAAAAATATATTTAAAATGAAAACTTAGGTAAATTTCAAGTGTATAACTTTACATGTATCTATTGTTGTGGCAAGCGAGTTGCAAATGCTTAGTAAAAAGGAACGACTTGATTAGAAACACAAGAACTGTCAAATATATGAGTCACTGTTAACGTCGATATTATTCAGGTTTTTAAATGACTGGTGGACTCCCGGGTCTTGAGCCTTCCAATAATTAACACTAGTCTCGTTTTTTATCACCTCTCTAATTGGCTCTCGGATACCATGGTAAAGGTAAACTGTTGGCGTCGATTGTTGAGAAAGACAAACAATTAAAACTAGACAAAACCTGTTCTAAAACTCCCACTCTAAGTGTATGACTGAATTATCTAAGTTGTAACCTCACTCACCAAGAGGGGATGTGTGAATCACAAAATAAACGAACTGAAGGGTTAGAAGTTACATTTCTGACAAGGAAAATTTCATACTGTAAAATCATATTTTGGTCAGGGCTAACTTTCCATATTTTCATTTATGCTAAGACAGCTAAATAAGCTCCAGAGGCTGTGGTTGTTTGTTCATACCTACATACCTCTAACTGGTTTTATACAGTACGATACTGAAGTATTCGAATGGTAGAATGTTTACATTATGTTTTATAATAAAGTGCAAAATAATTATCAAAAAGGAACTTACATATAATAATGACGTATACATAAACATCAATTAACTAACGAAGTGATAGTACCAAGTTTATTTGTAAAACTTACATAATTTGTTCCTCGTGGTGTTTTTACAGCTCGTGCAGTTTAACGCGCGTATGTAAACATACTTTTAAACACGAACACATATCTCAGAAACATGCACCATGACGACGCCCGTGCGCTACTTGTTTAAATAATTATATCACGTCTTTATAAACGTATTTTTCTTTCGTTAAAGATTAACTTGCGTTTAATTTGCTACTATACATCTGTTACTTAACGCTTGGCCAAGCGTGTTAAGGCGTGCGACTCGTAATCTGAGGGTCGCGGGTTCGCATCCCGGTCGCGCCAAACATGCTCGCTCTTTCAGCCCTGTGGGCGTTATAATGTGACGGTCAATCCCACTATTCGTTGGTAAAAGAGTAGCCCAAGAGTTGGCGGTGGGTGGTGATGACTAACTGTTTTCCCTCTAGCCTTACACTGCTAAATTAGGGACGGCTAGCGCAGATAGCCCTCGAGTAGCTTTGTGCGAAATTCCAAAACAAACAAACAATACTTAACGCTATGGCGTCAGTTCATACAGAAATCGGTTGCTCACGTTTTATTTGAAGTATCTCGAGACTTTTTGAAAAATAATGAAAAAATTAAAATTCAGTTATAACACCTGCATACATACTAATTCATTTCGTTTATTTGGGTTTTCTGAATGTAACAACATTGTCCTGTACAACTACACAACCCTGAAATATTAAATAGTAATTGAAATATCTAATACTATAACTACGATAAATCTGATAACTATACAAAGTTAATGTTTATACAATTCAGGCATCAGATAATTTATCGCATGATCCGAGTTACAAATGACTACTCTTTAGTTTATGTTATGTATACTAGTCTCATACTTATTACTTTAAAGAAAATAACAAAGTTTAAGGTGCTCCATTTTATTTGTAAAATATGATTAGACCTAAGAGACATTATATATTTCAGGCATTTACAAAGCGTTTAATGTCTGAAATCTAGTCAGTCACAGTAGGTTGTTGTGAATTAGCTAAAAGAGACTTAAAATTACTGTTAGCAATGGCGCAATTGACCAGACAAAGTGGAACACCCTTCACAGCACCAGCAGGGGAGAGCTATCCGTTGCACTCGTAGGATACTTAATTCATGACTGAAACAAATGTTCGTAGCTGCAACTGGACTCCACGCCAATATAAAGACGAGTATAAACATACTTCCAAAAGTAAGACCACATGTCAGGTGCCGAATGAGGTGTATTCTACTCACAGCAAGGCACATCACATGTCCTCATAGGATAGCAAGGCACATCACATGTCCTCATAGGATACTTTCAGGATACTAATGGCGCCTGAAACAATGCTTATTGTTTAGATGACAAGCACTGTATCTTACAGCCAGCTATCAGACATATACTATTTTTCAAAGAATGAACTAAATTAAAATATTAAATCTAAGTTTTATACAAAACGTGACACATATAACAGTGATAGAAGTATGGTTTTGCTCAACGTCTACATTCTGCAGAATAGGTTCACCAATGCAACATTTTAGGGAACCATCGAATTGTGATATGGTAATTCAGTTGACTGTGACTTCTAGAAGTACGTGATTTACCTGCAAGTAATGTTAATGAACTGGAAGAATTTCTGATGGAAGAACAGACAATATTGCTCCAATTGGTTAATTTATTAATTTTAAGGATGACATATGGATGTTGAGTTATATTAGTGTCCGAATTGATTATGCATGTTATTCACAAACGTTTTCCAATTGTCCATTAAACCACAACTTTGTAGGATCAAACAAGTATTTGAAAATTTGAGTTTCATGTTATATAGCAGGGGTTCCCAACCGGTGGGTCGCGACCCCTGGGGTCGAAGCCTTGACAGGGGAGTCGCGTAGCCTTGTTAGAAGTAGCTTGGGATAACATTAATTTTATTTCATCAATTAAATTTTCATGCTCTTACATTTTTTTTGTTTCGGTGCAAAGCAAAACGTGTGCTACGTTAGTTCAATGTCATTAGGTGATATTATGGGTGTATGTATGCGTGCCTGTGAGTGAATGTGCCTGTGTGAATGTGTATGTGTCTGCAACTGTATGTATGTGTGTACTAGTGAGTAGCGAGTATGTGAGTGCACGCGCATGTACGTATGCTTGTGTGTCTGTTTAGCTGTGATTAAGTGGGTGTGTGCTCGTTGTCGGCACGTGAGTCACATGTCCGTTGCTGATTGGTGGATGACGAATCGCGCGACTGGCCACGCTCCCTTCCCTCCCAATACTTACCCCATCATTACTCTACCTGCACCCCCCACAAGTAGTCAGTGTAAGATCTACAGTTGCCAAAGCGTTCATTATTCAACATTTTTATTTTATTTTAACAAGGAGATAAGTAAGCAGTAGAGGTGAGTTGTATCCATGGCTAAACGGCGCAGATACTCAGAATGCTACCTCAACATTGGCTTCACCACTGTGCTCGCCAACGACGGCATCGAGAAACCACAGTGTGTTTTGAAACATCCAGAACACGCAAAGAAGGGTTTGGATTTCTTCAAACGACATGAACGGTGTCTTAAAAGCCAAAGAATCGATAGAAGTGGGTAGTTTCAGCAGCAAAGTGCAGCCGTAGTGGAAGCTTCATATGAGATTGCATTCGAAATTGCTAAACAAAAAAAGCCTCACACGATTGGAGAAACACTTCTTAAACCCTGCATGATGAAAGCAGTAAATCGTATTCTTGGAGAAGCCAGTGCAAAGAAGATGCAGCAAGTATCTTTGTTAAATAATACTATACAGAGGCGCATTTCTAAAATGTCTATGGATATGAAGGAACAGGTTTTGACTGAAATCAAGGGTTCCCCTTTGTTCTCCTTTCAGCTCGACGAGTCAACAGATGTAAGTTCATGTTCTCAGTTGCTTGTCTTCGTGAGATACATTAATTCAGGTGACATCAAAGACGAATTCTTATTCTGCAGTGCACTTGAAACCACAACAAAAGCTGATGATGTCATGGAAAAAGTTTCAACTTTTTTTCAAGACGAAGATCTTTAATGGGAAAACGTGTGTGGGGTTTGTACGGGTGGGGCACCGGCTATGCTGGGATCGAAATCAGGATTCCAGTCGAGAGTGAAGAAGCTAGCATCTCAAGCAAAGGGCATCCACTGCATGATTCACCGATATGCTCTCGCCAGTAAGACTCTCCCTGCCTCTCTGCAGGAAGTGCTTGAATCTGTAATCAAAATTGTAAATTATGTGAAGATTCAAGCACTCAACACTCGCCTATTCATAGAACTATGCAAAGACACGAATGCTGACCACAAAGTCCTTCTCTTCTACACAGCAGTACGTTGGTTGTCGAAAGGAAACGTTATTAATCGTGTCTTTGAAATGAAAGATGAAATAAAGCTATTCATGGAGACTCAAGAAAGGAAAGATCTTGTAGCTCACTTCGAAGATGAAGCATGGAATAAAAGGGTTGCATACCTAGCTGACATTTTTTGACCAGCTGAACAAGCTCAATTTGAAGCTTCAAGGAAGGGAAACACATGTTCTCCTTTTTCAAGATAGTCTTCGGGCCTTTGTTTCCAAACTGCAGAACTGGCGTCGGAAAACCAATCTTGGAAACATCGCTATGTTTGAAAAACTTTGTGGAGTGACGGATGAGTCTCAGATCCAACTGGATTAGTTCCTCAAGGATGAGATTACCGAACATCTTCAGTCTCTAGAATAGGAAGTCGAGCGTTACTTCCCCTGAGCTATCACAGGAACAGGAGGCCCTGGTAAGGAACCCATTTTGTACTGAACTTGATGTATCCAGCATCCCAGATGATATCCAAGATGAATTTCTGGATCTAAGGAACGACTCTTCAGCTCGTGATCTCTTCAAGGTGAAATCCGTAACTCAGTTTTGGTGCGCTATGTATCAGTCATACTCAAAAGTCAGCATGATAGCTTTACGTGTCCTTGTTCCATTTGCTTCTACCTACTTGTGTGAGGCAGGATTTTCAACTCTTGTCAATATAAAAACAAAGAATAGGAACAGATTGGATGTTGGAGATGACATGAGACTGGCTCTAACAAACGCTCGGCCACGAATTTCAAAGCTTGCTGCTGAAATGCAACATCAGGCATCTCACTAGTTGTGCTGGATAGCTGTTCAAACCTATTTAATGTTATTTTAAGAAATATATGTTCTTTTTGTGAATTCAGGTTGGACCAATGTGATTTAATTTGCTAATAAATAATTACAGAATTTCTAAATTTTTTTTAGATGTTTCTTTCCCTCTCCTTCACAGAAAATAAAAGAAAAATTAAGCTGCTGATAGTAAGCCCTAAGTAGGGGGTCACATGGGTTTCAAACTTTTAGGTAAGGGGTCGCGAGTGCCAAAAGGTTGGATCCCCTGTATTATAACTGCCTGTTTCGGCATCTACGCTGAGACTTTCTTCATAAGCCAGAAATTGGGTAAAGTCATTCTGTGAGTAAACCTTGGTAGCCATGTTTTGTTTTAAGTTAACTTGGATCAGCTGAATGTGGATGTCTATCTAGATTATCAACTTTTACTTTTTCGAAAAGGCTGAAAATTTAGGAACAAAATATGACAGTCGATTGTGCTTATAATTTTAATAAAAGATATGTTTAGGTTGTCTTTCGAAAACCGTCAATTAAGTGTTTTTACATTAATTATGTTTCCTTTTAAGAATATGAAGCAAGAGATTTGTGCTTTATTACTTTAAATTAGCGTATTTCCATACAGTGAACTATTCACGTTGTGATGATATAATTATGGATGTTGAAAAACGGAAAAGAATTAATGTTGGTTTAATATGAACACTATTCAGTTACAAACTAACATGTGCACAGGAGAAACGAATCAAACTAAGTTCTTTATAAACCAAAACATGGAACAAAACTCAAATTTTGACTTATTTATTTTAGTTGGGTAAAAGTTGCATACTATCGATTTTATATTAATTTAAATTGGTATGAATTCAACTTACCAAAACCATACGCCTTCAGGGAAATACTTCAAAAATAAAAAGTGTCGTCTTCCTCGTCTTCAAAGTCATGTATTCACACCATTGTACTAATCATAATAATGTACAGTTGGTGTGAATTCAACTTATTAAAACAATACACCTTTCGGGAAAGGCTTCAAAAATAAAATTTGTCGTCTTCGTCATCTCCAAAGTCATGTACTGACCCCATGAAGCTCCCACCCCTTATTTATTCGTACAACCAACCACATTGTCGTCTTTCTGCCATCCTTACACTTCATTACAACAAAAGAATATTTCTTGCATTCACAAGGCGGAGTTTTAAGACGTTTCTTGCACGTACAGGTTGTGATTTCTAAACAAGTTATAAGAATTGGCTTCATTAAGTATGTTTATTCAATATATATTTTACTTGAAAAGTAAAGAGTGTGAATCCCAGCTTACACATTCCTTTTGTATCTGTACTTTATATACGCTGGTTTGTTAACCATACATCAGAAGAATAACATCACTGTATTTCTTTGTATTATATCTAAACCAAGTAAGCAATTTACAGTGCGATATAAGATAGCATTTGGATCACTTGGCCATATTCCTGTAACACTACGCAGATAAAGTTACATTCAAACAAAATATACAACATTCTGATATCTTAGCCGAACCTTGTCATTGGCTACCAGCCGTGCCTTGTGTATCCATATGGACATCTACTGGCTGCACGTTACATTCTCTTTTTCAACCAACAAATTTTAACTATCTGTACTTATGTAAGTGTGTTTTTGCGTGAAGAATAATAAGTCAAGTTGTGCTAATGCAACATGACCGCACAGTTGATTATCTGTCTGCATAAAACCGTTCCTACAAAAGCATTTTCTAAAAAAACCAACTTCATAAAATGTCCTTTCATTGTATTCAGTTATAGTGTGCACTTTAATGTGATCTAGACAATGAATTTATAAGATTGTTAATTTTTTGTTCCTAGTGAGCGATGTATTTAGTAAATTAGTGGTGTTTGTGTGAGTATTATGTCACAGTTCAATGTATAAAATAAACATACCTTGTGAATTACAGGTACTGATGGTAAATGAAAGATGGTGACACTTGGGAAAGAAACGATATTTTGTTGAGTTTATTTCCAGGTTCAACTAAATTCTCAACATACAATAACTTACCGACATTTACCCCCATATTCCCCTACCACAATTTTTTAACTCTGTTTTCTGATTTCTGTAAATGAGCTAATCTTCTATTGGTTACTCTCAGATAGCAATGACCAATAAAAGTATTCGTCTTACGTCAGTTGATCAGATTGCAATGATCAATACCAGCGTTCGTTTTACATCAGTTGATCAGATAGCAATGATCAATACCAGTGTTCGTTTTACATCAGTTGATCAGATAACAACGACCAATAACAGTATTCGTCTTACGTCAGTTGATCAGATAGCAATGATAAATGTCAGTGTTTGTCTTAAGCTAGTTAAACAGCTATGGGGACATATGTCTCTTTTATAAGTTACGAAAATAGAAATACCATAAATAAGATACTCATTTTTGTCACTGTGTTTTGATCACTTGTATGCATTTGAAGATTCAGTTATTCGTGATGAATATAACACATTTTGTGTTCCATGTGTAGCAAATTTTATGCACTTTATTTGTAGTTAGGATGTGTAATAGACGGAGTGTTATTATTTTCTAACTTAATTTCTATTGTACTACTTTTACAGCTAATATTGTCATCTTAGTATATGTATTTAGGAATAACCTAAATAACCTAAGCTAGCCGCACCTCGTGAGATGCTACTGTGATCACGTCCAAAGCTATCATTAAGAGCGAAGGTACACATCTTCACAAGATGAAGCAATACGTTATAACCTTTATAAGAAATAATATAAGAAAAAGTGTTATTACTTAGCTAAAACGACTGCTAGATTGATTTTGTTTTATTTTAAGTACATGCATTGTTTTGATTGAAAGTTAATATTAATAATAGCTCAGAATGTCCAAATTTAAAACTTTAGCTGGGTTGGCCTTATTGCCATATTATTCTTTCTCTAATTACAGTTCGGACCAACGTACCCTTGAGCTTTTTACCACAGTAAGTAAAACAGATAATATATCGTATATCTGGGTTAAACACAAGTATACGTTAAAAAAAAAACTAAAAAGAGGAGAGAATGTAGTCACGTGACTGTGAACTTAATTTTTATTCTCTGTGACATTAGAGTAGTCTGCACTCTGAGGCCGTGGGTGTTTGTCCCTCGCTAGAACAGCGGTAAGTCTACGGATTTAGAACGCTAAATTCAGGGGCTCGATTCCTCTCGGTGGACACAGCAGACAGCTTGATGTGGCTTTGCTGTAAAGAAATCACAAACGTCGTGGGTGTTTTAGAAGAATGATAGTGTAATTTCAATATTCGATTCCGGTGGATCTCGAATTGACAGCAGGTGGCGTTATTATATCATTCCAGAACTATGGACGAAAAACATTTGTATCTCTTGAGTAGCCTTGCGTGAAATTCAGCAAAACAAACAAATAATGTGGCTAACCGCAGATGTAGACCGCCATCATAGAACAATTGTATGCGGATTCGATTTGTGCTAAATATAACGAAATATATATATAATAATAATTAAATGCAATGAAACACGTACTATTTTTGAAAAATGTAAATTAGTTGCTTGCTAAAGGAAAGGTTTGGTAACTTTCTTCTCTTTTGGGGGGGTGTAATGGAAGGGTAAAAGATTCTTATAAGATTGTTTACACTCTGTAGCCGTCTAGTCACTTAGTAGAAGTTCTGAAGGCTTATAACATTGGGCCTGGCATGGCCAAGTGGTTAGGGCGCTTGACTTGCAATCTGTAGGTTGTGGGTTCGAATTCCCGTCCCACCAAAAATGCTCGCCTTTTCAGCTGTAGGAGAGTTATAATGTGACGGTCAATCCACTATTCGTTGGTAAAAGAGTAACCTATCCAAAGAGTGGGCGGTGGGTGGTGATGACTATCTGCTTTCTTTCTAGTATTTCACTGCGAAATTATGAACAGTTAGCGCAGATACCCCTCATGTATATTTGCGCGAAATTAAAAAACAAACCAAGCTTATAGCGCTAAAAATCGAGTTTCGACACCCAGAACAGTTAGCCCATTGTATACGTTTCGCTTAATAATAAACAAAAACAAAAATACATCCTCTTACAAGGTCACATCAAATTTATTGTTACTGTTGTTTACCTGGTCAAAGTATTAGATTTGTGGGATGCAGGCATAGTCTGACTATTCTATCTCTTTCTTTAACGTACACCTACAAGCGGCACAACGATATGTCTGCAGACTCACACCGATAAAAACCTGGTTTTGATACCCGTGGTGGGCAGAGCACATATAGCCCAATGTGCTGCTTTGTGCTTAATTTTAAACAAACAAATTTTAACATGCTTTCATCCAAATTTTCAATACACTTGGGAACTTGTTTGCTATTCGCAGAGCAATACTGTTATTGCAAACATTATTAGATGGCACTTGATAAATAAAGACTACTCATAAAAGTGATAATTAAAAATAATTAAACAAAAAAGATGAAAATGGAATATACTAAATACAAAAGAATAAGTTATTCTTACGCGACGCATTGGCTAAGCGTGTAGGTAAAAAAAATTCAATGCCCAGACAGAACAATTCCGAATTTAGAACTGCTAAGCATGTAGATGGCAAACAGACAGCAACACTCGCCGCTTACAAGGCGATTTTTAAAGAAATAGCGGGATTGATTATGACAGCTATAAATCTTTTACAGTTGAAATTGCTCAGTAGCATATTACGACTGAAAATCTGAGTCTTCCAAGGCATATTGTGGTACACTATTAGGCCTTGTCTAGTCTAATTGGCTAAACAGACGCATTGTGACTCAAGTTTCGCATCATTTACTGACAGTTTTAGTTTAAGGAATAGGCCCTTTGCATACTGAAACCAGTTTATCAGAATTCTGAATTAAAACAAGTACCTTATAGTCTACAGGGGTGTAGATTTTTTACATTCGATGGGGGGGGATGATTCTTGCCACCACTTATGTGGACTGTTCAGTTTACAAATTGGTAATCTCTGATTACATGAACCTGAAAGCTGTAAACATGCAGTCACAGAGTAATCTTGTTGCCACGATACTTGCATGTATACTTAGGTTTACTGACTGATACTTACGAACTATCGCTCAGATCGAAAAGCTTAGAAGCATGCCTATATTAAAGACGTACATTTCGGCTACTGAAAAAGCCTACATCTAGGCCTAATTATGTAATTCGATTGGTAAGAACACGAGAATCCCAAGAACAAACACACAATTTGTAGGCCTGTGATGCAATAAAACAATTCAACAGACCAAACTGTAGGGGGGGATGATTGTATGCATCATACCCCCACATAAGCCCCTGGTTATAGATATAATCATGAGAGAACAATCAAATTAAACATATTTTTACTTACTATGAGGTTTATAATAGTTTATTAAGAAAATGGCATCATAGACTTTAGCAAAATATTGTTCTGGTTCGCACTCTGCCTTTATTCACACATATAATTATAAACAACACATTTTGATATTGTTGGCGCTGCAAATGTTCACAGAAAAAAGTTTATCGCAAAACATTTTTGTGTGTATGCGCAAGGTGATTTGTGTAAAACTTGTTGATAGATGGCGCTAAACACAAGGTATTATATGTTATAGGAAAATAGGACTGTTAGGAGAACTTTGTGTCCTTGTAGAACTATTCCTTTATTTTTATGATTTATTTTGATTGGAATAATAATTTTTAACTTTTGGTAATATGACTTAATCACGAGTATATTATGAAATATTTTAAATGAAAATGTTTAATGGAATGTTAATTTTTATGTCGGTTTCTACCACTCACACTAAATATGTTCGTGTAGAAAAAATTAACAATTTCACATTATATCAACAAAAGCATTACTGTTATTTTTCGGTCTTAACCAATGTACCATCTTAGCTCTGGTTACTGTTCAGAATTCAACCAAGAACTTAAGTGTTGTTTGTTTTTGAGATTCGCTCGAAGCTACACAAGGGCAATTTGCGCTAGTCGTCCTTAATTAAGCAGTGTAAGACTAGAAGAAAGGCAGTTAGTCATAATCACCCACCGCCAACTCTTGGGTTACTCTTTTACCAACGAATAATGGAATTGATAGTCACATTATAACGCCCCCACGGCTGAAAGAATGAGCATGTTTGGTGTGACTGGGATTCGAGTCCACGACCCTCAAATTACGAGTCGAATGCCTTAACCATCTGGCCGTTTCGGGCCTTAAGCGTTGTAAGTTAATAAACTTACCGTTGTCCCCTACAGGAACACACGCCGAATAATCTACCATCACTAGTAAAAAATTCTTTCAGCAAGTTTATATTTTTTATCAATTTTAATTAAAACACATATGGATAAGAAACAAACAATTTTAATGTCACGAAATTTTAAATAAAACTTTAATCTTGAGTTCTATAATTTGTTAGTTTACTTACATGTTCAACTACGCTTTCAAATACATTTTGAATTGAAATAGATTTACATCATTAAATTAAAATTTTGGTATCTATGGTAAGCCAAACATTAGTGCAAAATGTTTTACATGCCATAAACCGTGGGAAAAGTAGATTACGTTGCAAATTATGTTTCGGGCATCATTCAGTTAAACATTAATTAAGTGTATAAAAATGAAGTTCTGAACACTTTCATTGAATAAACTCTTTGTGACTTAAAGGTTTTGTAGTAGTTTGATATTTGGAAACTACAAGACAGAATAAAAGGCCCGGCATGGCCAGGTGGGTTAAGGCGTTCGACTCGTAATCTGAGGGTTGCGGGTTCGAATCTCAATCGTTACAAATATGCTCTCCCTTTCAGCCGTGGGGGCATTAAACTATGACGGTCAATCCCATTATTCGTTGGTAAAAGAGTAGCCAAAGAGTTGGCGGTGATTGGTGATGACTAGTTGCCTTCTCTCTAGTCTTACACTGCTAAATTAGGGACGGCTATCTCAGATAGCCCTCGTGTAGCTTTCCGCGAAATTAAAAACCAAAGACAGAATAAAATAATCCGAGGGCTTTTTTTTTGGGGCTAGCCACTCAGTGGAACAGTGGCATGTCTGCGGACTCGCACCTCTAGAAACCGGGTTTTGATGTCCCTGATGAGCAGAGCATAAATATGTCATTATGCATCTTTGTGATTCATTCCAAAAACAAACAAGCAAACAAAATATTTTCTGTTAATACAAAACACATTACCTATATCACCAAATATTCTTCCAGTATATAATTTTAATTATATAATAACAGTTACAAATAAATTATAAGTTAGTTTTGGAATACGAAAAACTGTGGGACAGAAAAATAATATAGTTATAAGGTTGCTGTAATTAAAACAAGGGTAGCTCTCCAGTAGCATAGCGGTATGTCTGCAGACTGACAGTATGGGTTACGATAGTAGTGCTGGGTAGAACACAGATAGCCCAATGTTGTAGCTTTGTGCTGAATTCAAAACAATGTGCTACTTTTATTCAAATACGTTTATATTACTAATTTTTTAAAAATGGAAATTTAGAGTCAATTCATGATTTGTGTCCTACAGCTGAATTACAGTGTGTGTGTTTTCTTATAGCAAAGCTACATCGGGCTAACTGCTGAATCCACTGAGGGGAATCGAGCCTCTGATTTTAGTGTTATAAATCCGTAGACTTTCCGCTGTACCAGCGGGGGATGTGTATTACAGTCAGGCGTGGGCTGACCTGTGGGGGAGCTATGGTTTCAGGTTCGAGTTCGTAAAGTATCACAAAATATTCTTCGTGTTTTAAGCGTTCTAAGGGTGGCAGTCAGTTTCTTAGCATGGATGGTAGGTGGTAAGGAGGTACTAACTGGCCGCTTTCTCTTGGTTATGTGTTCCGACATGGTGAGGTTGTTAGGGTGCTCGATTCGTAATCCGAGGATCACACCGAACATGCTTGCCATTTAACTTGTGGCGGGCGTTATAATATCACGGTCAATCCCACTATTCGTTGGTAAAAGAGTAGCTCAAGAGTTGCCTGTGTGTGGTAATGACTAGCTGCTTTCCCTCTTGTCTTGCACTGTAAATTAGGGACGGCTGACGCAGACAGCCCTCGCGTAGCTCTTGCGCGAAATTTAAAACAAACTATTTGATCAGTAATTCAAAATTAGGGACGTGGTCAGATAGCCTAACTGGCTTTGTTATAATTAAGTATACAAATATAATGTTATCTTATCTGATCAATATATATATTGGATCTTTACCTGTTTTGATACTTTACTAAACTGTTCGATAATCCTCGTTCATCCATTACACATTATTTTATTTTCGATTCGCTCTACTAATTAATTCAAAGTTGTTATGAAAAAAGGCAGATAGAGAGAAATCTACAAATATCTGATCAAAGTGTTCCAGAATTCTGATCGTCCAGTCAGTATGATGTGATACCACAGTTATGGAATATTACCGATAAGTATAAAATCAGACGAAAAGATATAGAATTATTGCTTTCTGTGGAACTTCTAACTTATACATTATCTTATGTATTAACTTCTGACACTTATATTAATAGTTAAACTGAGAACAATAATTGTTTGTAATATTCTAGTTTACGTATACGCTTTTCAGAAAAGAAGATTTCAATGACATAGGTATGACAATCTTAACACGATTAACAGTTCTTCTCTACTGATTTAGGATTTCTCCCAGAATACGTTTTGCAGCAGACGTGCCAATGTAAATAGTTTTAGTTTCAGTGCACGCAACGAACTGTAGTTTAGAGCACGTGCCGGGATAGCAGAACGCGCAGCAATGTCACGCTCCAATACGCGGTCTTTTCGCGCGGGGCAAGAGATGTTATGGATCAGCTAGGTAGAGGCAGATATTCCCCCGTTTTGTTTCTTTGCTGTTACAGTGGATGTAGAACGCTGGTGGGAAATACAAAAAAAAAAGAAAGAAAAAAAATCAGTACAAGTGACAGTGTTTGATGTCATTTATTCTGACAGCGGTTAGTCTTACGACCTTTCGCAGAACTTTAAAAAGCGACAACAATAAAAAGAAATAACAACAAAGAGTGTGTCACTTGACGAGAGAAAAGTAACAAATCAAATTTGGCGCTTTGAAGCAGGGGAACAAGGCGACCGGCACTGTTCGAGCGATAGTAATATATGTTTTACGCGGAAAGAACAAAGGGATGGGTAAAGTTAGCAAGCAGTTCTGAGAGCAAGAAAATGATGCATTGTGGCCGAACTAAAATGGCTAACCGTTAAAACACTTAAACAGTACCATTTACCGTGATTAAAATTTGGAAAATTGATATTATACAGTCGACTGTGACGTTTTAGGCTTGTGGATATGGCATCACCAGCAGCGATTTGAAGTTTCGAACTGCTCCTCGATGCTCAGAAGTACAACTGAGGCATATCCTCAAGGTTCGTCCACGACCACTCTATGTTCCAGTATATATACGTGTATATATAACTAAGTGTTTATCAATCTTGCCACAAGGAGTGCTGCTCAGCTTCTAGAGCATGTTTTCACCAACTGTATTTCTTGTTTTCAGTGCGTGGCTATGTTTCCGTTTGGAACACATACAGGTATTATCTGCCAGTTCGAGCAGACAACGTTTGCAGAACCTACTGAACCAGTCACCTTATTCTGGTTATTCAGCTTCAGAGAACAAGGTATGTTTGTTTAATTACCACACTCAACTAAAATAAACAGGTTTTAAAAGTCATAACTATAAACCAGTTCTGGTTTTGGTGTTCTTAGCTCGCACAAACAAAATTTATTTTCAATGGTGTATTAATAAAAATGAAAATGTTATTATAATATTCCAAGATTTACTCAAGAATATAAAGTTTGTTGTTTATATACAAACATATACGTATTTATATTTTTAGGGATTTGTGAAACTAAATAGGCTCTATCTATTTTAATTATAATTAATAATTAGTAATACTTGGGCCAAGCTAGATCTATTTAGGAAAATGTGCCTCAGCGTTCTCCTGTGAACGGGTTAACGTAGAGGAATGGTGTTGTATGAGAGCTCTTCAAAACATTAATCTATAGACCATAGAATGTACCTTTGTGAGTCATCAGATGTTTTGAGAGCATCTTCCAATGAAACATGATCTGAGAACAACCTAAGTTAAAGGAACAGAAACTTTTCGAGTGTTCACATAAAAGGAATGCCATAGGTTATATTTTGTATGATTGTTGTCTTGAGATAGGAAATAAGATCAGACAGGTGGCGAGCAGTCTACATAACTAAGCTCGGAGTGTCTGGTTTGGTGAAACACAGATAATCAGATTGGATACTTAATAGGAGAAAGGTAGCGTATGTCAGAGCGCAATTATAGTTTGAGTGCCTATCTGTAGTTAGGTAATCAGACCAGAAAGAAACCGATTTGAAAACAAGTAGCCCGAATCAGAGGTTAGTTGTCAGATAATAATGAAAATTCTACTGTAGTGTAAGTGGTTTGAGTCAAAAATGAATGTTTAATAAACAGTTATTTCTTCGTTGGGGTCTTAGTGTTTTGTCTAGAGGTAGTTGAAAAAACTGATCAAAACCAACACAGTCAGAAAGTCGCTTTTATGTTTTTAGTGCAAAGCCATGCGATAGGCTCTGTCCAAAGCGGGAAAACGAATCCCGGATTTTATTGTTGTAAGTAAATTAATTTGTCGCTGATCTAAAGTAAAGCCCACATTTCACAAAGTAGAATAATCAATATTTTTATATAAAACTAGATATCTGATTATTAACACATGAGCAGTAACAATGAATAACAATATTAGGTGTGCTCTTCGAAAACACGATTTTTACTGAAACCTTAGCTTTCCCATGGTCTGCGTGGAGGTTGTTATTAACCTAGTGGTCTTTAGCTTACCCTTTGTTTTTCTGGTGTTACTCGTTTTGGCGACTACAATATACTAGTTTAATTCTATTTATGCGCTTTAAACGTTCCACGCGATTGGGTCACCCGCTAGTACAGCGCTAAGTCTATGGATTTACAACGCTAAACTCAGGGGGTTCGATTACCCTCGGTAGGCTCAGCAGATAGCCTGATGGGGCTTTGCAATAAGAGAAACACACACACATCCACGTGGTTGGATGTTGTTTGCAGATATGATATTTTGCGAAGATTCTTCAAGCAACACTTAATATCCTTATGGTTCTTTTTATTACTATTTTTAAGGACACTCAACCTGGTCAATATTATCAACCCCGCGTTTATAAATAACGTTTTGTTTGACCAGTATATTGTGATTTATAACGTTTTGTTTGACCAGTACATTGTGATTTATAACGTTTTGTTTCACCAGTATATTGTGATTTAAAACGTTTTGTTTGACCAGTATATTGTGATTTAAAACGTTTTGTTTGACCAGTATATTGTGATTTATAATGCTTTGTTTGACCAGTATATTGTGATTTATAATGCTTTGTTTGACCAGTATATTGTGATTTATAATGTTTTGTTTGACCAGTATATTGTGATTTATAACGTTTTTTTTTACCAGTATATTGTGATTTATAACGTTCGTGCTCTATGTACTTGTTTACGTAAATGTGAAGTGTTCTGACGAAAAGACGCCCGTAATAGTATACGCCAGATAAATGACGAGAACACCGAACTGGTGACATACGAAACCACGAAACAGGTCAAATATAAGTTCCCTCCAATGATACAGCGGTATGACTAAGCACGAACACTAATAGAAATCGGGTTTCGATACCTGTGGTGGGCAGGGTACAAATAGGTACATTCTGTAGCTTTGCGCTGAATTTCAAACAATGAATTTTATATTGCTAGATGTGGGGCTGAAGAGAAACAAGAACTTTTAAATTTTTTAAAGTACAATTAAAAAATCAATAGTTGTTAAATATTTCAATTCAAACAATTAGTATATTTAATCCACAAATATATCTGATCTTCAGTTCATGTATCGAAATTCTTAAGAATTTTCCCTCCTCCTGTTAAAATTTCAAATTTTCATAAAAACGAAACATTTAATCTTATTAGAAGCCTTTCAAATATTTCTTTTGAAGTGATAAATGTTTTAATTGACGTTGTTTGCCAGGCTTTACTTTATCATTTGTTTGTTTTGAATTTTGCGTAAAGCTACACGAGAGCTATCTGCACTAGTCGTCCCTAATTTAGAACTGTAAGACTAGAGGGAAGGCAGCTAGTCATCACCATCCACCGTCAATTCTTGGGCTACTCTTTTTCCAACGAATAGTGGGATTGACAACCACATTATAACGCTCTGTCGGCTAAAAGGGCCAGCAAGTTTGGTGTGACAGGTTTTTGAAGCCGCGACTCTCAGATTACGAGTCGAATGCCTTAACCACCTGGTCATGCCGGGCCTTTACTTTATCGAACATTAGAGAGTTAAGAGATTAATAAGACATTATTAGTTATTTTTCAAATAAACCATACACTTCGACAACTTTATTCTGATGTTCGTTCTCTTCAAAATTCTCTCAAAAGAAGAATTAAAGTTTTGTTCGTTTATTAGTGCAAAACTTTTACAAATGTTTAAAGGTAATGTAAGCAAATTTGACATCTATGTATTATTAAGACGGCTGGTATAGGTTTGAAAACTTTAATTAACGAAGGTCGAAACGTTTTTCTGCACTTTATTTTAATTAAAGTTTTAATACTCATACCAACCGTCTTGCGAATACATTTTCACTTCAAGTGGGTTTCTTGTCATCACACAAGTCTAGCATCTACGGTTTGTTGTTGTTTGTTGTTTTTTGGAATTTCGCACAAAGCTACTCGAGGGCTATCTGTGCTAGCCGTCCCTAGTTTAGCAGTGTAAGACTAGAGGGAAGGCAGCTAGTCATCACCACCCACCGCCAACTCTTGGGCTACTCTTTTACCAACGAATAGTGGGATTAACCGTCACATTATAACGCCACCACGGCTGGGAGGGCGAGCATGTTTGGCGCGACGGGAATGCGAACCCGCGACCTTCAGATTACAAGTCGCACGCCCTAACACGCTTGGCCATGCCGGGCCAGCATCTACGGATTCTTCCTTGACTTACGTAAAAAAAAAAGAAAATCGATTATAACTTACCAACAACCATTTAAATATTATCTGACAATTGGCTACATTAGTGATAGAGGTATAAAAAAGTGAAGGTAGTGTTTTATTCTCTGTAGCACCCCGCTAGTACAGCGGTATGTCTCCGCATTTATAACGCTACAATCAGCGGTTCGATTCCCTCGGTGGGCTAAGCAGATAGCCCTTTGTGGCTTTACTATACGAAACACACACACACACACACATATTCTCTGTAATAAAAATTACATAACACTACAACTTACGTTAGTGTTATCTAGGTAATAAAATATTGACTCTAATTAATAATTTATACATTTTAAGCGTGAAGATACACTGTAGAACTCATATAGATGAAAGATCACTCTCGAGTTTAAAACTGGAATTTTTTAAAATTATTCATAACTTCGCTTTCATTCAGTATAAGAATAAATGTGTTTAAATTATATGTAAAGTGTTACAGAACGTACGTCCTGATATGTTGGTTTGAAAATAAATAGGTAAATTTATTGTAAAACCAAGAGTACAAGAACAAATTCAAAACGTTTTTGTATCTGTATTGGTCAAGCAAACTCATAATGATCAACAGGTTTTTTTTGCAAGGCTACAAAAAGACTATCTGAAAATAAACACTGTTTTTTGCTTCACTAGATAAAAACCGAAACAGAAATAGAGTTATAAATAATATATACCATTAGGTAAAAATACAAACGGAAATATAGCTAAAAACGACAGCTACTATTAGGTAAAAACCGAAACAGAAATAGATTTATGAATAGTATGTACCATTAGGTAAAAATACAAACAGAAGTGGGAAAATATAGAAAAACTACCATTCAGTAAAAATATAAACAGGTATTCGACGCATATATGCACTAGCACCCTGTAATTCTAAAATAGTAAACTAGGCTGAAAACAGCTAGTCAATAATACATACAGCCAACTCCTGGGCAATTGTTATAGACTAGTTAAATTTAATCATCCTTTTTATAGCGTATCACAGGCCACAAAGAGCGTAGCGCGTTTATGAAGTAATGGGTTGCGAACTATAAATTATCAGATTGAGATTCCTGGCACGCTGAACATTAAGCTTTATTTAGTCAAACAGCACCAGCTGCAAAATGAATGCTGCCTCGAATGATCGCTTATAATAGCTTATGTTTCAACAGTTCGTAGTGTATAGGTAGTTTATACTATGTATTTTACTGACAAATATTTTCCCTCGCTGGTATTTTGAGGTCGAATTACGGAATCTTTATAAAAGGAATATTGAAAGACAATATCTGAAAAGTATTAATATGTTGCCTTTATTTTAATGAATTTTATCTACTGATAACTTGACAAGGGAAGTGTCAAATATTTGTTAAATATTTTTCAGTCGTGTAAATAGTGTTAAATCGGACTGGAAAATCACAGACACGTGTTTAGTAAAAAATATTTCTTGCAAATATATATTTGTATCAAAATATATAATTCAATTTATTTACTGTGTTCCTGTGCAGGATATAATGATACCAATTAAATTTTATTTTTTTGAAATGATTTAAGCTAACATTCACAGTATCCGACATTTTAGCTTTACAGATATGGTTAAACAAATGTTCATGGAGTACCCTTACACAAACAAAACAATGCAAACTGTTACATATTGATAACAATTATTGATTGTATTAAATACATATTTTTTCCCACATGTGTTTCTTATTCCTTAATATATATTTGCCCCAACAGATGACGCTACTCCGTATAATCTATGTATGTCTCTAAAAAAAATTAATACTGATAAAGTTAAGTAAACAAAATCAAAAGGAGGGACTGCGTGAAAAACAGCAACTCCAAACCTTTGACTAGTTACATTAGTTTGTTATAACATAAAAACAAGCCGAAACAAAAATAAATTAAAAATAAGAACAAAAAGAGGAAACAAACTCTGCATTAATTAAAAAGATCCCACGGTAAAAGCTATGATGTGGGATATAAAATGTACCCTAGGTCTTGAAGGTGACTGCAGAAGTAGGTCCTACATTGCGATGAGGGTACACCGTCTATCAATCTTAACCTCCTTTCACTAGTTTCACATAAAGAAATAAAATAAAGGAGTGACAATAGATATAGAAATAGAAATTAGGAGAGCGAGATATGGATACTCAATTCCACAACGTCAGATATCTGTCATCCTTCACTGCCTGCACACAGTTGTAAAGAAGAAAAAATAATTGGAAAATAAAAATAGGAAAAATAAGGTACCACCATTTGGGGGTAAGTATGTTAAAAACTTACCTTTTGAAGTTAGCATTCCAGCCACAATTATGGTAGAAAGGCACAAATTGGTAGCCCATTAAACAAATTATACTGGTATGAAGAGCCCCATCCAATTATCTGAATAAACTAATATAGCTCCCAACCACCACCCAGTTATTTATTCTGCTGTGACTACCACGTTCTAAACAAGTCTTTATACGCTGCAGGATGTATAACCGCATAAAGTAGAGCCAAGTTTTTAAAATACCTTATTCATAACCAAAAATAGTTAATACAAAATATTTAGTAAAATCTCTATCATTTTTACTTCTTTATATTTTTAACACGTTCTTATATTTTTACAAAATAGTTCAATAATTTTATTTAAAGTTTCTTTATTCAATCCATTAATTATTACTTTTTGTATCAGCATTTCAAAATTACTGATAAAATATTCTAATTTATTACAGATTTTACAATATCTGAATAATTGTGAAGTTGTAATGCTTATAACAGAAGGGTGTGGTGTATTACTATTAAAAAAAAACTTAACTACAAATTGGAAAGACAAAATATTTTCTTTTATCAAAAACATTTACATTGAAATCCTAATCAATTATTTAAATTTCTACATCTAAATAATGTGATTTGTATTAGATGTTTAAGTATTTTCAATTTCTAATTCTACTAGATAAAGAGTATTGATAACATTATTTATTTCTGAATTATTTATACTAATTAAATCATCTACATATCTATTAGTTAAGATAAAAACATTTGGATTTGTGTGGTTTTCAATAAATATATTCTCACAAAAATATAGATATAAATTTGCTATACAAGTAGAATAGTTAGCTTCCATTGAAACTCCTATTACTTGTTTAAACCTTGGTTATTGAAAAGTATATAATTATTGTAAATACAGAAACTAAATACATCTTTTATGTTTTTGGTGCTAAATTTTCTTTGTTCCAGTTTTATAAAAGGATAACAAAACTGTTCTAATAATTTAAAACAAAGACTAAATCTTTTATTGGAATTGTGGTGTACAATGTGGTGAAATCAAATATTTGAATATTATTTATTCATTCACAATTTTTTAGATATTTTAAAATAGATTGATTATTTTTATTACCAAAAAAGTATACTTTTATTATTAACACTTACGTTTTTAATTTTATCAAGTAATATTTTAAGTAATTTATTTAATAATAAAGCCGATTGTTTAATAATTGTTCTTATTAAATTAGAAATAAATCTAAATTTAATTGAGGATTTATGGAGTTTGGGAATAGCACAAAAAAAGGTAGATATAGATAAGGATTTTGTTTAGAATAAAGTTTATTATAAGCTTTAATGAAATTATTAATTATTGTATCTTTGGATTGGTTAATAAGTTTAAATGATTGTGTACCATCGATTTCTTTTGTCATAATTAATGCATAAAACTGTTTCCAGTGGTAGTAATTTTACAGTTAGCCTTATCAATGGGAACTATAATACATTTTTCTTGCAGTTCTTGAGTATTATTTTTTAACTGATGAAACGATCAATCTGTATGGTATTTCTTTAATTTATACGGGATAATTTTATTTTTACTTTTTAAGTAAAAAACGTTCGTTCCAGAAACCATCTAGGTGGATAAGATGTAATATAGTTAAGTTTTAAAATATATTCATCAATGTTATTTTCAATAGATTTTAGAATATTATTCTTATTACATTTTGTGACTATTCTGTATTTAGATCCTTTTTTGAGTATTTGACGTAATATTTTATCTCTTATTATTTTCAAGTTACTAGTAACAACATGTTTATGAAAAGTATCAATAAATAAACTATTTTCACACTCGCAAAGTAAGTTATTAACTTCATCTACCTTTTGATTAGTTAAAATCTTTTATAATTATATAGTAATGGACCAATTGGAACTTTGTATTTATAATTGAACGGTAGGCTTCAAGTTGGTACAAGAAAAATATAATTTGTTTATAGACTGATGAATGATTTTAGAAATCTGCAAGTCATTGAACATTTTATGTCTAAAATTAATTGCCAAATACGAAGATTTGATTTGCAGTTTCTTTTTCTCAAAACTTGATAAATCACTGAATTTTAATCAATATTTTATATCTACAAGTGTTTTGTATGATTATTTCGAAAATCAAAAATTTTATCACATTCATTAATTATTTTATTTTGGGAAGATTAAGTTGATAAATTTTTTTCAAAAGTAATTTACATACACTAATACTAGAATGAAAAATATTATCCAAATTAAAACAAAATTCTGAAAGTCAACCCATTTTAATTACTCCAAAGTAATCATTACTCAAATTCAGATATGTAGAATTATTACAATCTTGGTTTAATCCCTAGGTATATAATGTTCTTAGTTTCAAAATGTAGAACTTTTTTTTGAAGTCTGTTGATGTCTTTATTAACAATTTTTAATATAGTTATCTTAGCAGAGATAAAAGGGTGAATCATAAAATGTTTTAATTCTATAGGTTTCATTAAATTCTTTTTAATTTGAGATCTATGCAAATTTTACGTATATGCGGTGGGTTTGAAGTTTGACCCGCATATTCCATATTAAATTTAGTACTTGTTAACAGATACATTACATTTTTTATTTTGCAAAATGAATTTGTATAACTAATAGGATGAGAAGTATTTAGAACAGGACATGTGAGACATCTTTTGCTATTACATTTTATAACATTTGCAACAGTATACTTACTATAATCACCTCATTTGGCTAAATCATAGTTTCAAAATATTACACTCAATTTTATAAACATTGAACAAAGTAATGGAAAAGTGCGACGTTGTCAGCAACAAATCACATACATTGAATGTATGTTAGAAAGTAACACTGATAAAGTTAAGTAAACAAAATGAAAAGGAAAGACTGCGTTAAAAACAGCAAATCCAAACCTTTGACTAATTATATTTGTTTGTACTAATTAGAAAGATCCCAGGGTACAAGCTAATTTAAAATGAATTGTCTTTTTAATCAGTGCAGAGTTTTTGTTTATTATTTTTTAATTTGTCTTTGTTTCGGCGTGATTTTAGGCTATAACAATCTATACATCTGCTGCTGACCAAACTCTTAAGGCCAATGAACATAAAGAAAAAATATGCATTTTGCGTTGTTAGACTCAACCACTTATTTGAGTGGAGCTTCAAAAGATGAAAATAAGAAAAGGGAAAATAAAAACAAAAACTTTTTTATCATTTAATAGGGAAAATGTGAACACTATGAAATTAGTCTAAATACTAGCTGGTCAAAAGTTTAAGACCATACCAAAAAGAAGTTCTAAACAGGGTAGGAAATGCCCAAAAAGAGGTCTCAGTAGTGAGTTTCACAGTCGTCATTGCGAATAGCTTCAAACATTCACTTGAATATGGTCGATATAAACGTTTGCAGAAGGCTAGCTGGAATGTTATTTCAAGTGGTGAAGATGACTTCACGAAGATCATGAACTGTTTGGAATTGACGTCCATTTTTATAGACTTTCTTGTCATCCACCCCCAAACATTTTCAATGGGGTTCAGTACGGGCAAACACGCTGGATGGTCCAAAAGAATCACGTTATTCGCTATGAAAACGTCCTTTGTCCTGCGGGCATTGTGGATTGCAGCGTTGTCCTGCTGAAAGATCTAGTCATTTCCACACAAGCGAGGGCTTTCAGTCAATAAGGATGCTCTCTTCAACATGCCAGTGTAGCCAGCTGCTGTTTGGCGCCACTGAAGTTCCATTGTTCCGTGGAAGGAGAAAGCACCCCAAATCATGATGTAACTTCCTCCACTGTGTCATGTAGAAAATGTCTCCGGTGGGATATCCTTATCATGCCAGTAACGTTGGAAGCCATCTGGACCATCCAGGTTAAATTTTTTTCTCACCAGAGAACAAAACCTTCGTCCACTTTTTTACGTCCCATGTTTGGTGCTTCTCAGCAAAGTTTAACGGAGCTGTTTCGTGGTGTGGAAGGAGGCGTGGCCTTTGAAGACGTTTATCGTTTTTAAAGCCTTTCTTTTGTAGATGCCGTATTATTGTTCTTGAGCTGCATTCTGCGTCCGTAAGAGCCTCAATCTGGTTCGACGATCAGCTGGTGTCTTGCCGGACAACCCGTCGAATCCCCCTGCTCAACGCCGGCCAAATTTTCTTGGGCCGATCACTTGAAATTCTCGTTCCGTATTCCTCAGGGTTTTTTAAGAAATTTGCAACAGCAGTTTTACTACGCCCAATCTCACCAGCGATGGCACGTTGAGAGAGACCTTGCTTTTGGTGCTCGACAATTCTGCCACGTTCAAACTCTGTCAACGTTTAAAAATTTGTCATGTTTTTACCCAATGTAACACAGGAGATGTTAGTGGGAAATGTTGACGACGCTAATGCTTGAACACAAATGACTAAATTTCGTTACGTGTTTACGGATTAACGCTTCGTTTCAGTATGGTATAAACTTTTGACCAGCTAGTATTTAGACTAATTCCATAGTGTTCACATTTTCCATATTAAATGTTAAAAGTTTTTTTATTTTTATTCTCCCTTTTCTTATTTTCATCTTTCAAAGCTCGACTCAAATAAGTGGTTGAGTCTAACAACGCAAAATGCAAATTTTTTATTTATGTTCATTGGCTTTAGCCCCCCAGTGGCTCAGCGGTATGTCTGCGGACTTGCAACACTAGAAACCGGGTTTTTATACCTGTGGTGAGCAGAGCACAGATAGCCCATTGTGTGGCTTTGTGCTTAATTCAAATCAACAACAACAACATCATTGGGTTTAAGATTTTGGCCAGCAGTGTATTTACAAAGAGAGAGTGTTCAATCTCACTATATATATACATTTAGCGTTATAAGCTTCCAGATTTACATTTAAATTACGAGTATGTATATATATATAGCAATTATTGTATTTGTTTATTTTGCTTAATACGAAGTTAAACGAATGACTATCTGAGTCTGTCCGTGGCGGGGTACAAAACCCTAAGTTTTAACGTTGAAAGTCCGTAAATTCATCATTGACTCTCGTTGAGTAACATCCTAGTTATTAAAATTGATAAAATTAAACAAAATTTTGTTTACTTTTAACTGTCACATGTGTAATTATGTCTATAGTAACTTATTTCTAGGTTTGTAACGATACAAAAAACTAAAAACCTTCATCGAAAATTAGCAAGTGTCTACTTTGAAATTTTAAGCATTTTACCAAATTTCAACAAAACTGTAAGTTTAAATAATAATTGCAGTATGTTACAGTTGTCTACTTTTGTTATTCTAAATTGGAACGTTTGTACTCCTACACTATACAAACTTGTAATTGAAGAGACAAATAAACATTAACTGGTTACTTCTCCTTTAATAGAGAGCATGCATCTTTTCCATTTTATCTCACCTTCGTGCGCCCTCTCGCGGATTCAGCGAACATGTTTAAGATGTAAGAGGTTTCCTTTTTTGATGTCACATACAATTACACAGGGAACAATTTGCAAGAGGAGAGTTAATATATATATATTTTTAGTGGATGTAACTAAACCATAAGGAATAATTATTATACTAAGACATATCGTTTAGCATTATTTACAAAACAAACTACACTAGATGAACGAACAATATCCAAACTATTTTTCGTTTGTTTGTTGCAAAGCACAAAGCTACAAATTAGGCTATTTGTGCTCTGCACATAGCAAGCATAGAAACCTAATTTTTAGCGGTATAAGCCGCTTAACATTGAGCAGAACATCGCATAGCAAACAACTGAAATTTGAAACCAATTGGAGTTTACTGGTTACGATTTCCATCGACAATATAATAATTAAGCTATAAAAATAAATAGAGGAAATAAACATGTCTAAGGTAAGCTTCAATTGTAAAGACGTCGGAGTAGCCTAGCAATAGCTGTGTTAAGGCTATGATTCAAGGCCTCATGGTATACGCTTTCTATTTGTGCAAAGTCCAGGGCCACACTTTAAGTCTCTGGAAGTGCTATAAGAGTGATGGTAAAAGCTCACTCCACACTCTGGGACTATGGATATGCTATAAGAATGATGGTAAAATCCCACTCCACACTCTGGGACTAGGAATATTTCATAAGAGTGACAGTGAAATCTCACTCCACACCCTGGGACTATGGATATTCTATAAGAGTGATGGTAAAATCTCACTCCACACTCTAGGACTAGGAATATCCCATAAGAGTGACAGTGAAATCTCACTCCACACTCTGGGACTATGGATATTCTATAAGAATGATGGTAAAATCTCACTCCACACTCTGAGACTATGGATATTCTATAAGAATGATGGTAGAATCTCACTCCACACTCTGGGACTATGGATATTCTATAAGAATGATGGTAGAATCTCACTCCAAACTCTGGGACTATGGATATTCTATAAGAATGATGGTAGAATCTCACTCCAAACTCTGGGACTATGGATATTCTATAAGAATGATGGTAGAATCTCACTCCACACTCTGGGACTGTGGATATTCTATAAGAATGATGGTAAAATCTTACTCCACACTCTGAAAGTATGAATATTCTATAAGAATGATGGTAAAATCTTACTCCACACTCTGGAAGTATGAATATTCCATAAGATTGACAGTGAAAGCTCACTCCACACTCTGGGACTATGAATATTCTATAAGAATGATGGTAAAATCTTACTCCACACTCTGGAAGTATGAATATTCCATAAGATTGACAGTGAAAGCTCACTCCACACTATAGCACTATGAATATTCTATAATAATCACGGAAAAATCTCACTCCACACCCTGAGGCTATGAACGTGTGTAAAAGAGAAATGGTAAAATTCACCTGCACACGTTTCTTCTTTTTGACCTCGATAAACGAACCGTGAACTTTATGTAATGCTTTTCTTTAAGTGAACATTTCTTTGGAATTCAGAGAACAAGAGCATAAACAACAACAAAAATCGAAAGAGCTCAATTCGCCTGTTTTGAAACAACATAAAAATGTAGTTTTACGCGTTTCGTCCACTGTGGTACTTCTACCGAGGTACTTTGAAACTTTGAATACATATCGTAATATAACATGAATTGTTGGAATATTGTTTGGAAGTTGGAAGAAACACATATTCAAACTTTTAGTTCCGTATTTACCTACCCCACCTTCTGACTGCAACATTTTACTTTCTTTTTATACATTTCATATATTACGTTGCTAATAGAAACATATACGTGGCATCTGTTTTATTGCTTTGAAGGTCTTTTGCCTCGAGGCTGAACGCGTCACGAATACGTTGAACATGCAACGATCTACTATGACTCTAGATTGGCAGTTTTGAAACGTATTTTGATCACAGGTTATCCATTTGTTTATTTTCTATTTATCCTGACGGATCATATATTAAAATGATAACATATTTCCTTTGAAACACCATTTTTTACCCTACCAGAGTATGACGGGAAACTTACACTTTATCAGTTTGAGATATTTGCCATATATACATACGTATTATGTAGTACCTTTTCATTACCTTCTGTCTAGTTTTCAAGGTTTCAAATTTCGAGTTCATTATGTTATTTTTGACACAACTTTCTCTTCATAATTATATAATACTTCCAGAAAAGCGTCTGTGGACCACAGATTGGGGATTTCTGTTCTGTATTACCACAATTATGGTTGAAAACAAAACTGAAACACTTCAAAACAGCAGGATGTTTGTGGACTAGAATGACGTTGTGAGATTTATGAAGAGAGAACAGCTAACGTAGTTTTACCACACCTAACGTGTGAACACTAGTTTCCCTTAAAAAAGTTTATTTAGTTGTTTGAAGTTAAGCACAAAGCTAAACAATGGGCTGTTTGTGTTCCTCTCACCAAGGGTAATCCGGTTTCTAGCATCGTAAGTCTGTAGACATACCGCTATGCTACTGGAGGACACCGCTTAGAAAGAAGATAGTTGTTGGAAGAATCATGTTTAAATGAATACTTCAACAACAGAAAACAAAAATAGATCTCGTCATTACTAAAAGAAAGACGATAATTCGTATAACAATCTTGAGGACATAATTACAGTTAAGTTACGTAAAGCAACTGTTTACCAGAAGAGAAAAATGTATATAGTAAATGTGTTGCAACGAGAGTAGATATATAAAAAAATTAAGGTGTAACATAATGACCTTAATTATATACTTCGTTAAATGAACGATGTTTTATTTAGTAAACGTGTTTTCTTAACGTTGTCAGAATTTTGAAGAACGTCACGAGGGAAATATGGCATGAATTCATATTACAGTGTATATGGGTTAAAAAGTTTGACCGTATGTATTTAAATAACCATCGTTTTGCAAAATAGTACGTTACAATATTTCTTATGTCTGTTAATTTAAGAAATAAAGACATAAGAAACCTAAAACTCCACCCCTTCTATCTTCACTCTTCTGTTATTTTTGAGGGTTTTGTCAGTCTTGAATTATAGCTCACGAAAGTCATGAAACGAAACTAAAACATTGATGTAGTTGTCGATAAACAATTTAACATAAAGAACTTTACGTCTTAGTGAATATAAAAAAAATAGTAATATTGAGATTCTGTTGAAGGATGGCAGCGTGTATTGGTTATTACGTGTTGTATATGTACACTATACGGCTAAAAGTATGCAGACACTCGACTATCACACCTATTGAAGGATGGCGGCGTGTATTGGTTATTACGTGTTGTATATGTACACTATACGGCTAAAAGTATGCAGACACTCGACTATCACACCTATATGTGCTTGTTGAATATCTCATTCCAAATCCATGGTCATTAATATGGAGTTGGTCTCCCTTTTGCTGCTATAACAGCCTTCACTCTTCTGGGATGGCTTTTCACTAGATTTCGGAACATGGCTGCAGGGATTCGTTCCAATTTAGTCACAAGAGCATTAGTGATGTCGGGCACTGATTTCGAGCGATAAGGCCTGGCTTGCAGTCGGCGTTCCAATTCATCCCAAAGGTGCTTGATGGGGTTGAAGTCAGGTCTCTGTACAGGCCAGTCAAGCTCTTTTACATCAACCTCGTCAAACCATGGCTTTATGGACCTCGCTTTGTACACGGGAGCATTATCATGTTGAAACAAAAAAAAAGTTTTTCCCAAACTGTTGCCACAACGTTGGAAGCACAAAATTCTCTAGAATGTTATTGTATGCTATAGTATTAAGATTTCTCTTTACTGGAAATAAAGAACCCAGCCCAAACCATGAAAACCAGCCCCAGACTATTATTCCTCCTCCACAAAACTTTACAGTTTCTACTATGCATTCAGGTAGGCAGCGTTCTCCTAGCATCTGTCAAACCCTGATTCGTCCGTCAGACTGCCAGATAGTGAAGCGTGATTCATCACTCCAGAGAACGCGCTTCCACTGCTCCAGAGTCCAATGGCTATGTGCTTTACACCACTCCAGCCGACGCTTGGCATTGCACATGCTGATCTTAGACTTGTGCGGCTGCTCGGCCATGGAAATCCATTTCATGAAGCTCTCGACGAACAGTTCTTGCGATGACGTTGCTTCCAGAGGCAGTTTGGAACTCGGTAGTGAGTGTTGTAACTGTGGACAGACAATTTTTACACGCTACGAGCTTCAGCACTCGGCGGTCCCATTCTGTGAGCTTTTCTGGCCTACCGTTTCGTGGCTGAGCTGTTGTTGCTCCTGGAAGTTTACACCTAACAATAATAGCACTGATATTTGACCAGGGCAAATCTAGCAGGGCAGAAACATGACGAACTGACATGTTGGAAAGGTGGCATCATTTGACAGTCCCATGTTGAAAGTTAATGAGCTCTTCAGTACCACCCATTCTACTACCAATGTTTGTCTGTGGAGATTGCATGGCTGTATGGTTGATTTTATGTGCGTGTTAGCAATGGGTGTGACTGAAATAGCCGAACCTACTAATTAGAAAAGGTGTCCACATAATAGTGGTCATGTAGTGTGTGTATATTTATGAAAACATGTTTTACTTTGCCTGCTTTTTCCTGTCTGACAAATAAACACTCTCTTTAATAATTAAGTTTTCTCCTGGTATCTGAACACATACCGTATTTTTTAGACAAATCCCACCTCCCACCCAACCTCACTCACGTTGTGCAGCGGTATCTCTGCACATTCACACCGCTAGGAAAAGGGGTTTGTTTTTCGTGGTGGGCAGAGCACAGATAGCCCACTGTACAGCTTTGTGCCTAGCTTCAAACAAAGAAGGCTTGGCATGGCCAGGAGGTTAAGGCACTCGACTCGTATTCCGAGGGTCAAAGGTTCGAATCCCGTCACATCAAAACGCTCGCCCTATCAGCCGTGGGGGCGTTATAATGTGACGATCAATCCCACAATTTGTTGGTAAAAGAGCGACCCAAGAGTTGGCGGTGGGTGGTGATGACTAGCTGCCTCCCTCTAGTTTTACACTGCTTAAATTAGGGATGATTAGCGCAAATATCCCTCGTACAGCTTTGTGCAAAATTCAAAACGAAACAAAACAAAACAAACAAAGAAATCGATGTACCTCATGATTTTGAAGTACCAGTATCAGTTCATATATTAATGATATTGTTTTACTTAAGGATGTTCTATATTGTGGAAATTATGTGTAAAAGAACTGTATTTATGTTGGTTGACAGTTCAGTGGTAAAAAATAATAGAATTATGATACTGACTATGTACCACAAGTCGTGCCTCTGTACTTACGTCAAATGTATTTACGTGATATAACTTCTCTGTCAACAACACACTTTTAGTTTTATCCTGCGCGGCTATAGTGCCTTCTGTAAAATATAACATTAGTGGTGTTTACTGTGACACTCATGCAAAGCTTCAACCTTGGATTACCTCGCGTGGTGTTTGATGTTCTGAAAATGTTTTGTTCAAGAACGTTTCTTTGTTTTTGAATTTGCTCAAAGCTACACGAGGGCTATCTGCGCTAGCCGTCCCTAATTTATTTGTGTAAGACTAGAGGGAAAGCAGCTAGCCATCACCACCCACCTCCAACTCTTGGGCTACTCTTTTACCAGCGAATAGTAGGATTGCCCGTAACATTATAAAGCCCCACCACTGAAATGGCGAACATGTTTGATGTGACGTGGATTCCAACCCGCGACCCTCAGATTACGAGTCGAGTGCCTTAACCACCTGGCCATTCCGGGCCATTCAAGAACGTAATCCGTCTAACCAATTGAAAACCTCAAGATGCGCGAGAAGCATTGAAACAAATTTTAACTTCAAATAATGTCAGATTTTATCTATAGTATCTCCCCAGTAGCACAGCAGTATGTTTGCGGATTTAGAGGGTTATAATCCGTGTTTCGATACCCCTGGTTGGCATAGCACATATAACCTGTTGGGTAGCTTTTGACTTAATTCTAAACAAACAAAACTTTTAAAAAGTAATTAAAGTCCTTAATATGAATTCGTTACAAAATGATATTTTAAGTGAATAAAAGTTAAAATTTAAAACACTAGAGGAACATCTTTACATAATAAAAAAATTGTGAAGAAAACAAACATTCTGATATATCGGCAATAAAATACTTGTAACATCTTCCATGCTTTAACTCCCTATTCTGATAAACTTGGTAATACATATTTCGATTGTGGATTTTGTTCGATTTCGTGTTGGCTGACTTTGTTCTGTAATGTTCTTCAACTAAACAATTATTATCTTCTTTTTAAAGACTATATTATTTTAAAATGTTCTATATTAGAGGTATTGTAAATAAATAAATAAAACACATAAGGAAGTATTATTTTAAAAGCGTTTTATTTGCCATTTTAAAACAATAAAATTTTTAAAGGAAATTTTTCAACGTACATTGTACTCTATTAAGTCAGTGACATGAGACGCTTATCAGTGAAGCATTATATATATATATATTTCTGTGTTTATTTAGACCACGTTAACCATTTATTGACTCCAAGTAATCCCATTCAATACCACTTGAGCATTTTTCATTAAAATTCTATCTATGTTATTGGAAAAAAAATGTTCAAACTGACTATTTTAAAGACAATACCAAGCAATTGTTATATTTACTTCAATGTTATCTTGATGAATATTCACAGTTGTTATGCGTGAACTTCGAAAATAAAGTTTAGTGACACCTGGCAACTTGCCTAAGATATCAAAACTAAAACAACGTCACAGGTTTGAGCGATGAGTCTGTGTTATTTAGCAAACTAAGTACTAAAATGTTTCGTACAATATAGTTTGCACATTTCACGCAACTGTATTTTGCATTTCTTACTCACAATAGAAAGACAGTATCTACATGTCGTATCATTTTATTATTTCGCGATCTTTTGTTCTATGATCATTTCTTAACATGCAGAAGATTAATTGCGCTTTAGAAGAATTGTTTTGTTTTGGAATTTCGCACAAAGTTACTCGAGGGCTATCTGTGCTAGCCGTCCCTAATTTAGCAGTGTAAGACTAGAGAGAAGGCAGCTAGTCATCACTACCCACCGCCAACTCTTGGGAAACTCTTTTACCAACGAGGAGTGGGATTGACCATCACATTATACGCCCCCACGGCTGGGAGGGCGAGCATGTTTAGCGTGACGCGGGCTCGAACCCGCGACCCTCGGATTACGAGTCGCACGCCTTACGCGCTTGGCCATGCCAGGCACTTTAAAAGAATGATTTTCGTATAGCTATGTTATATGGCCGAAAAAGCAAGCTGTGGTTCCAGGAAAGATATACTTAGTGAATTCCTAACCATTGAACAGTTGAATACTTCTACCGATGGTTTATATTTGGAGCTAACAGTTCTTTCAAAGGAAGGATATTCTAATGTAAGCTTTCTTAATAACCATCGAAAACAAAATAACGTTTTGAAAAAGAGAATCTTCAGTCTCCTAAAGAGAATTAGAAAATTTTGCACAACACAATATACGATGAATTAACTGGTTCTCAAACCACACTACGACCTCGTTCCAACACAATATACGATGTATTAACTGGTTCTCAAACCACACTACGACCTAGTTCCAACACAATATACGATGAATTAACTGGTTCTCAAACCACACTACGACCTAGTTCCAACACAATATACGATGAATTAACTGGTTCTCAAACCACACTACGACCTAGTTCCAACACAATATACGATGAATTAACTGGTTCTCAAACCACACTACGACCTGGTTCCAACACAATATACGATGTATTAACTGGTTCTCAAACCACACTACGACCTAGTTCCAACACAATATACGATTAATTAACTGGTTCTCAAACCACACTACGACCTAGTTCCAACACAATATACGATGAATTAACTGGTTCTCAAACCACACTACGACCTAGTTCCAACACAATATACGATTAATTAACTGGTTCTCAAACCACACTACGGCCTAGTTCCAACACAATATACGATGTATTAACTGGTTCTCAAACCACACTACGACCTAGTTCCAACACAATATACGATGAATTAACTGGTTCTCAAACCACACTACGACCTAGTTCCAACACAATATACGATGAATTAACTGGTTCTCAAACCACACTACGACCTAGTTCCAACACAATATACGATTAATTAACTGGTTCTCAAACCACACTACGACCTAGTTCCAACACAATATACGATGTATTAACTGGTTCTCAAACCACACTACGACCTAGTTCGGAAAAACCTGCTCTTTCGCAAATGGAAGACTACTATGGAAAGAAAATTTTCCAACGCTAAATAATGTTGTGATGAAATTGAGAACAACACCTCGTGCAGTTAACAAGATAATCAGTGTGGAATTGAATTTCAAGAAAGCTCGTAAGTTAAACATTCCCAAAGTTCCAATCATATCTGGGAATCAACAGCTGTTTTCAAAATTACGAAAACAACAATTATTAGAGTAAACCCCACAGTTAAAGTTAATAGAGAAAACAAGCAGTACGTTAAGGTATATTTTCAGAATTCACATATCTTAATACAATATGCAATAAAACACATACTAATTATTTCATCTATTATTTATACGATTGGTAATAAATGTTAAAGCATTTCAAAAGTAGTTCATAATATACGAATTGTCACACTGTTAAAACATCAGAAAATGTGCAGAATGCTGACTTTGAGGAAAAGAGATGAATGCTTAGTTATCATAAACATTTTAAACCCTAGTTACTTAAATTATTTTCTGTACGTAACAGCTGCGTCACGTGACTACATTCAAACTCAAATATTTTCAGTAAAATATGTACCAATACATTATGCGTATCAGTGGACACAACCATCACCGGTGAGAAATAGCATGTTTTCTGTACATACTTTAAAACACGTGGTAATGCTTTTCTGCTTTTGTTTATATCTTGCGTTTGTATGTTTGATATTAAAACACAACATTGCTCAATGAGCTATCTTTGCCGTGCCCAAAACTGGGATTGAAAGTTGACTGTTAGCGTTATAAGCCTGTAAGCCTGAAGTTAAGTCATCGAGGGGCTTTTTGTGAATGTTTGATACTTTTAACGAAAGGATTCCAAATTTTCCAAGAAAAACTAAAATAGTACAGAAATAAAAACTGATTCAAGACTGTGGATTCATTAACTAAACAAACATACATTTGTAACAGACATGGTTCAGGGTGCGTTGGATCGAACAGTAATTACCCTATGACATGCACTTGATCAATGCACCCTATCATGTTTGGTTGAGATTTTTCCAAGCACCATGGACAAAAACAAAGTTATTTACTGGCAGAAGTGCAGGTGAACAAAACTAAAATAAATAAATAAACAATAAGAACTGTCATGATGTTTTAAACGCATACAGCTTTTTAAAATTATTTTTACTAAAATAAATAAATAAACAATAAGAACTGTCATGATGTTTTAAACGCATACAGCTTTTTAAAATTATTTTTACTAAAATAAATAAATAAACAATAAGAACTGTCATGATGTTTTAAACGCATACAGCTTTTTAAAATTATTTTTCTGTGTTTTACTCAGTTTATTTTTTTTAAATAATTTCAAAATTTAGCATTTTTTTATTATTTAGTATTTCTTATACTGAAAGAGACGAGCCGTGGAAGTTTTAAATATAATGTGTGTTTTCTCATAGCAAAGCCACATCGAGCTATTTACTGAGCCCATTGAGGGGAATCGAGTCCCTGATTTTAGTGTTGTAAATCCGTAGACTTCCCGCTCTACTAGAGGGGGTATTTAAAGTTAAGAAAGAAGTTAATAAAACTCGATGAAATCCGTTTTTTAACTTTCACATAAAAAAGTTATGTAATTTCATACTGCAATATCTAATTGTCATATTTACCAAAGGTAAGCAAGGAATATGAATGTTCAGAAATAAAATTAGTTTAAAAAAACATTAAAGAATGCAACAATAATTGTTATGAGATTCACATTTGTAGTGTTATTATATAAGATTTCTCAGAAAGGCAAATCTAAAGGGAAAATTCCCTGCGTTGTATATCCCTATTATGATTTTTCTGCCTGCAAGGTTTTACTATCGCTAACTCTACAGTAAATTCGTCACAATAGCACAAAGTAAGACAGAATGAAGCGGTTTGAAATCGGCAGACGACAAGCCAGTTATTATAGTGGTTAATTAGGGCTGGCTGAGTGTAATATGAGTCTCAAGGCTGAGATTAATTGTCATATGTTTCATTATATGTACACTTTAACTATAAAAATAGATCTTTATTAAAGCAGCTTGAGAGAAACAAATATATCAATGAAAAATTACAATCTCAGAAATTTAGATACCTAAGTACTGTTTTGGTTTGGTATAAAGCTGCTCTATAAGCTCAAAATTCGAAACATAAATAATACATTAAATGTCTTATAATGTAACAAAAAAATAAATGATTGTGTAAAGAAATACACTGTACATTGTAGACAGACATCATTAGTTGGTAGACTCTTGAGCTCAAGGTTTTCGCATGTTTTTGTGGGTGTACAAGACATCTAAACACAAACAATTTCTTTCTAATTAAACACGTGCAAAACCAACTTTTTATTAATTTGTTGAAGACGTTAAACATTTCGAGCAGCTGTTCGTCTGTACAGTGCTATGTCGTTTGCTTGCAACATAACGGAAAACGCTTATCTTATACATTAACGACTGACAAGGCCCGGCATGACCAGGTGGTTAAGACGCTCGACTCGTAATCTGAGGTTCGAATCCCCGTTACACCAAACATGCTTGTCCTTTCATCCGTAAAGGCGTTATAATGCGACAGCCAATCGTACTATTCATTCTTGAAAGAGTAGCCCAAGAGTTGGCGGTGGGCGTTGATGACTAGCTGCCTTCCCTCTAGTCTTACACTACTAAATTACGGACGACTAGCTCAGATAGCCCTCGTGTAGCTTTGCGCGAAATTAAAACAAAACAAAACAAAAAGGACTGACAAAGATAACACAAAATTTAAGCTTACATCCAGAAATATCAGTTGTGAGAAATTACTCTTATGTTTACATGCGTTGTGGCAAAAGTGTAAAGTTCTTTCTTCAGTGTTTTCATCTCAACGCATACACGTATATATGTAACCACATTTAACACGTTTAATCTCTTATCCTATATATTTACACATTCACGTTTTCTTCTACGTTCTCAATTACGTGTTCTAACTTTTAGCTTCTCTTTTAGCCATCTTTCATATCTGTTCTTCCATCGATAAGTCTTAGATCTTACATCACTTAAGTTTGGGTTTCGATTCCTGCAGTTGTCACAGTGTAGATAGCTCACTTTACAGGTGTGCGTTGAATGAAAAAAGAAATAATATTTTTGTCTACGTTTCTTAGATTGAATTCTACCTTCTGTGCTTTATTTGTACTATTTAATATTCTGTGTTTTTAGCCCCGGCCCAGCTGCTCATACAAAAACCTTTGAGTTGATTTTTTTTTCAAGTACACATTTTTAGCTCATAGCTCTGCTATCTCTTGACTGATTTGAGAAATAATTAGGGTTTCGAGTCAGGAAGTGGAAAACCAACTAGTGAATGATATACTTGAACCCGCTAGGTGTCATAGAATAACTCACTCTTATTCTGCCTAAAATAATTTCAATTTGAAGATGGACTGGTAGAGTTTCTAAGATGTAATAAATTCGAATAAAATATAAGTGCACCCCACGCTTAGTATTGCTGGTACAGAAAAAATAGCTAATAAAAAGAGTGGTTAAGGTACTTGACTCGTAATCTGAGGGTCGTGGATTCAAATCCCCGTCACATCAAACATGTTCGCCCTTTCAGTCGTGGGGAATTTATAATGTGGTCAATCCCACTATTTGTTGTTAAAAGAGTAGCCCAAGAGTTGTCGGTGGGTGGTGATGACTAGCTGACTTCCCTCTAGCCTTACACTGCTAAATTAGCTCTCGTGTAGCTTTGCGCGAAATTTAAAACAAACCAAACCATTCCTCTCTTTCGGGCGCGCTTTGGACTCCGAATCTAATGAGCTGGGTTTGAATTCGTCCAATTCCCAAAAATTATTCTCCGGACTTTAAGCTGTGGGTAGGACAGAAGTTGGATATTTAGTAGGAATGGTTAATCATTTAGCTCTGCTTACACAACGAGAGATAAATACGAAGTGGTTATTAAGTGGTATAAATGTTTTAATATTGTCCATATAATTTATCGATGAGCAAAATTAAACTTTTAAAAATGTCTATTATTAGTCGCTGAGATAATCTAAAAATAATTTGTTTGTTTAATATTTTATTATTTGTACATAATAGTCGTTATAATGCACGCACGTCTCTGTTAGTTATTTATTTACATACTGCTTTTTGGTTTGTTTTATTGTTATGTACAAAGCTACTGCCCAACACGAGTATCAAAACCTGGTTTCTAGTGGTATAAGCCCACAGACATACCACTGTGTCACTTGGGAGCGACATACTGCTACATACACTAACAAGTCATGCAGGTAATATGAGTAATTTATGCTTGTTTACTTTTCTCTAATTTCGCGCAAAGCTACACGAGGGCTATCTGTACTACCCGTCACTAATTTAGCAGTTCAAGACTAGAGGGAAGGCAACAATTCATTACCACCTACCATCAGCTCTTAGGCTACTCTTTTGCTAACAAATAGTGGGACTGACTGTAACATTATAACGCCCCCACGGCTAAAAGGTCGAGCATGTTAGGTGTGAAGGAGATTCGAATACGTGACCCTCAGATTACGAGTCAAGGGCAATGCCAGTTTATAAATACTTGTTATTCAGCTGATTTACATTTAAGAAGCACTTAGTTTAGTCTAGGATGCTCCCTGGTGTCATTAAAATAAAGTATTCAACAAAAATGCTTGTTTAGAGAGATTTGGTTGGTGTGTAATTTGCCACAAAAGAGAGATGACAGTTACACTTTATTAGTCACATTATTCATGTTTTACTCTCATTTTGCCAAAATATTGCGTACGTGTGGATTTTGTGGGAATAGAAGACGCGAGGTCATAACGGTCCACATCTGCTGATAAATGATATATATTGTCTAAATGAATGGAAATATAGTGTAGTCCCATCAGGGTAAAAGATGATGAATGTGGCTAAGAAGCTAGTAAAGTGCAAATGACACATCATCCAAATATCTAAATAAGCATCTTTGTTGAATCATTTGCTTTAGTGACACCAGAGAGCATCCTGGACTGAATGAGATAGCTATCCACAGTGCTGTTACAGTTGTAAACAAAAGCATATTTATTTTGTATTTAGTTTATTTTATTATAAGCCTTGAAAGTACGACTTGTATATCACTTACGTCCAAATTCGAACCCATTTTTTTTAACTTAGAAGAAATATTAATTAATTTGCTTGAAAATTAAAAACATTAAAAAATGTATTTATTTATAACAAGATATCTATGCTATAATTTGTGCTATGCAAGCTGCTCATGAGGGTTTCATTTGTTGTGTATTGAGATAACGATGCTTGGTTTTACATGAACTAAAGCGTGTTGCTAATATATAGAGAAATAACTGAATCGTACGCACTTTTCTAACAAGTTTAACTGCTGTTTAGCTGCCTCTCTCTGGGGTCTTCACAGTTAAGTTAGTTGGGATTAGTACAAGTAGCCCTCATGCGGCTTTGTGCAAAATTAAAATAACAACAAACAAACCAAACTTAGGGGCGGAGGGTGTTGCCGAAAATACAGATCTTTCTTCTTCTTACCGCTTCCTTCACATTAACTTTGAACAAAAAAAATTATAGAAAGTCTGATTGTGAGACATAGCTTTTGCATATCATTTAATAGCTTTTCTTTCGACAAATACGGCCCGGCATGGCCAAGCGTGTTAAGGCGTGCGACTCGTAATCTGAGGGTCGTGGGTTCGCATCCCGGTCGCGCCAAACATGCTCGCCCTTTCAGCCGTGGGAGCGTTATAATGTTAGGTCAATCCCACTATTCGTTGGTAAAAGAGTAGCCCAAGAGTTGGCGGTGGGTGGTGATGACTAGCTGCCTTCCCTCTAGTCTTACACAACTAAATTAGGGACGGCTAGCACAGATAGCCCTCGAGTAGCTTTGTGCGAAATTCCTGTAGTTAACCCGTAGTCTCGATTATCACGAATCAAACCATCGCCACTGCTGTACTCAAACGTATGATAATGTTGTTTCAGTACAGATAAACGTCTTTTGTAACGTTATGATACGATTAATCCAGTAGAGTACTCTAGTACGATGAACTCCAAAGCCTGAAGAGACCTAACGACTTTGAACTATATCTTGAACTAAGTCATTTTATATTAATATTCATATGTGTATGAAATGAATTTATCATGGTGATGGTTCTGAAACATAGTCTTCCTTTGAGAAGTAGAGTTCATTAAGAAATACAAGAATAAAAACGAACGCTCCCAAGTATACAGAAAACGAGTGGAACCAAAGTCTGACGGCCTAGATGGCGCTATCATGTCTCTAGTAATAAATCAAAACATTACTTGTATCAGCAGTGATGAAAGCTCACAAGGCTACAACATTGAACCCTAGCATCGATACATATTTCGTATATCGACGTTATACGAGAAGGCAGAGATGTCAGTTGATATTTGGTACGGTTAAAAGTCACGTATTAACTTAATTTTAATATTAATTATATTTTATTGGCTTATTCTCAATGGGTTTGTTTTACGAAATAGTGCCATCTAGTAGCAAATAAACTTAGAACATTTTTACTTTTCTCTGAAAAAATATATAAACATTTTAAGAAAAAATAACTGTCTGAAAACAGTTACTTTACATCAGCCGTCATACTTAATTCACGTATTATCCTCCTGTTTCCTAATAAGGAAAGAAATTACACATATCCACCAGTAAATGCGTTTACAATATCTTCGACTGGCCAAAATACTGCAATACTCTTTTGGCGTCATTTCTTATTACAAGTTCTTATCTCTCACAGTTGTCTTCTACATGACCCAAGGTTTTGAATAAGAGGAAATACCGTCTTTGCTTTTGAACTTAAAGGTCAATTTATGAAATATTAAGTAATATTGTATTTTTTATAAACTTAACTCTTTTACTAATTGTCAGAGGTAAAAAAATGTTGTGGTGCATATAAATGTGTTGTATTTGAGTCAATATAATCAAGTAGTGTAAACATCAGTTTGATGCTTTGATAAAAATTGCCTTCTCAGCTGTTACAGCTTGTTTTCAGCTGTGAATTTGTAGTAGCAAGGTTTATGCCAGTTGAAAAGACCCTTTGCCACAAGTTGACTTTCAGAAAGTCTAGTTGTATGATTAGTAATATGAGCCGAATCTACATCTTTAAGTTTTTATCTTTATTTGGCAACATTCAGTAGTCTAGTCTTTCTAAATTCTGATGAAGAAGGTCAAAAAGGTTCCTTGCTGTCCTCTCGAGAAATGATACAGTGGGAAGTTTCATCTTCTTCCAGTCTGAGTTCAAGTGATGTTGGTTTATTAAACTCTGCGATCTATTTTCATATCAGAACCTAAAAAACGCAGAACAAAAACATTTGTCACATGCTTTAAAATGGAAACAATGGTGGAATGATACAATGTAAATATAATACAGATGCAATGCAAACAATAATGGAAACAAGATGCAAGTGTGCCATCATATAAAACGTCAAAATGATTGTAAAAAAAAACTGATTATTTTGGTAATATATTCATTATTATGACCTTGAAAATGACCTTAAGATCAAATACGAAACTAATGTTTAAACTATATGATTATTTTGAGTCAAACACAACACATCTAGATGGAAATAAGATTTTATCTCTGGTAACAAGTAAAGAGCTAATTATGTAAAAAATACCAAATTGGTTAACATTTCATTAAAATGACTTAGAATTTATTCTGAAAGTCAAATGCAAAGACTGCATCTGCATGATTCAAACAACATTGAGCTAATATGTAAGACATCCAGGGGATACCAACTTGAAACAAAAAAAGTCTTCAAAACTTGTTATAAGTACACTTAACCACTCATTGAAACAGGGAAAAGTAAGAATTTTCCCAAGCATTTAACGTGTATAGTTTAACACTGATTATAGTTGATCTTTTAAACAACTACTCTAATAAAACCGAGCAGCCAGAACCGTATTTACTTCAGTAAAAAAATTATGGCTGTTAAAAGTATGTTGCACTTAAAATGTGCCTCCCCCATAACACAGCGGTATGTCTGCAAACATACAACTCTAGAATTCCTGTTTCGATAACTAAATACTTAACTACAAATAAACACGTAAAATGTGAATTTACTAACTTCTAAGTTTATCCCGTTGAGGCTTCATGTCTCGCTTGTTGTAAGGCACAAAGAAATCGGGCAAAACAACAAAATTTTGCGAAATTTGAGCCTAACATGTGGATTTTGTTTTCAAATGTTTACAAAGGGAAAGTACATTCAGTGATGCAGTGAAGTAAACCAATTTCAATAAAAGTATTTTATTTATACTAAAATAAACTATAAATATCTTAGATTATTTAACATTGATTATTACATTATTAAATTAGATTATTCAAAACTGAAGCCGAATCTTGGATATATATATATATATATCTTTCACTTGGTTATCAATTACAAAACAGACCTCAGGGTTTACTGCAAAAAACAAAGAAAGAAAAGAAAATTGTGTACCTTCAAAAACAAGTCATTTGCTTAAAATACGTTGACTGTGGTACAGCAGATAAGTATAATAAATTATCGATGCTGTTTAAACTTCACATTTTAATGTTTGTTTGATATGTGTTTTGACTTGGTACATATCCCTTTTTGATTTAATAAACGATTATTATTATTATCGTTTATCTCAATAAACGATTGCACTTACTGATAACATAAATTTTGAACACAGACATTTTTATCAGTGCAACATCCATTAGACACTGATGTTCGAGATTTAATTACATAATAAAGAACAGTGTCTTTCACAATCATAAAAAAAACGTAATTAGCTATATGGATCAAATGACAATTCTAAAATGTGTTCTCAAGACGGCTGGTGTGTGTATTAAAAGTTTAAACAAAATAAATACCAGCCATCTTGAGAACATATTTTTACTTCAAACGGTTTTCTCGTCATCCCGAATTTTAAACTTTTAGCCCGTAACATTAATACACTTACGAAATTAAACTTGTACAAAAGTTGAGTACGTTACATTAAAGTTATTTTGGAGGCTCACGATATCATTACAATACACTTCCAGTCATGTTCTATCTAACGACCGGTGTATTTTTCGTTGTCAAAGGTTTAGTCGTAACGAAGTCATGTTCGAATCACACTACTTTCTCCTGCAGCCTTTCTATAATCAATCTAGAATTCGACAACTGCATTTTCCTAGCGCCCGTTTGAACAATTACATTGCAGAGAAATCCACTGACGCTGCGTCAGATGACTTCACTGGTTTGTCTTCTTGCAGAATGGTTTGAATACCAGTTTCATTCTCTGGCTGCTCGAGGTACGAAACAGATAAATTTGTCGTTATAGAAACTTGTGTACACGTGACTCGTGTCGATTTTCGAACCTTGTGAGATATTACTGAGTTAATGGCAGAGCATAGCATTAGCAACTGATGAAATAAAACAACGTAATCTTTATAAGTAAGAAGTTAGAATAAGTATAATCTCCAACTATATTCATTATCAGGTTGATTTTAGATATAACTAGGTAGTTTGTGCTGATCTGAAATTAATATTAATGTGTTTATTATGTTTCAGCAATAATTTTTCAGTTAGTTTTGTTGTTTGGTGAGCTGTTAAGCGCAAAACCACACTAATTGTTATTTATGCTTTGTCTGTTATGGTTATCGGAACCCACTGACTTACGACTGAACCACAGGGTGCGGAAAATGTTTGAGAAAATACTGATGTCAGTTCGAGAATTCGTAACCTTTGTCTCCTTTTGCACTGACTCTACGTTGTTATTTCTGAAATCTTATAAATATATACTCTCATAACCTATGCATATTTTCATCTATAAGAACCTTGTTAGAATAGTTTCAGAGCTACTCTTATATTTCCTACCTGTTGGCGTTTTCTTGACTGAAAATGTTTCTGTGGCTCTTAAAAAGATGTAAACAAATAAATAAAAAAAACTTAAACACAATAATCGTTTAGTGAACCATTATGACAAAGGCCCCGGCATGGCCAGGTGGATAAGGCACTCGACTCGTAATCTGAGGGTCCGTGGGTTCGATTTCCCGTCGCACCAAACATGTTCACCCTTTCAGCCGTGGGGACGTTATAATGTGACGGCCAATCGTACTATTCTTTCGTAAAAGAGTAGCCCAAATGTTGGCGGTGGGTGGTGATGACTAGCTGCCTTCCATTTAGTCTTACACTGCTAAATTAGGGACGGCTAGCGCAGATAGCTCTCGTGTGGCTTTGCGTGAAATTCCAAACAAACAAGAAAACAAACCAAACCATTATGACAAATCAAAAGCTGATAAACTTATGCTATTAACACAGTCTGTTCATAGAAAACCTTGTAACCTCAAAAGTGGTAAACAACATCTGGTTATCTAATACTTTGGATTGAAATCTAATAGTTTGTTATTAATTAGAGGTGTTTTATGTATATACGAAGTTAAAATATCAATTATCATGGAGGTTTATATTTCGGAGCGCCTGCTGGTTTGAATAAAAGAATTATTTATCATATTGAAATACTTTTAGTGCAAACTTCAGGCTCACAACCTCACTCTTATAACATATTTTTATAATTATATAGATTCTATGAGAAATTTATGATACTAAGCCAAAAGTTACTGAAGTAAGATTCAAACAGCTGAGTTAGATTTTGAAATATTACGTTTGAAAGTTAGAGTTAGAATTTTTTTGTTATAATGTTTTGGAAATATATGATTTATTTGTAAATGGTTTTGTGGTTAATTTAATGTACTAAGGTTAACCATAGTGGTTGGAAAAATTGTAACGAAACGCTAGAATTTCCTTTTATTCTGTAGATATGTCAATACTCTCTTTAATGTCACTCAAGTTACTCTAGTCAATTTTTCATGATGTATGTCAACATTTGGATCGTGTAAACAGGAAAAAGACATGTAAATGTCTCTCTCTCTTTATGTATATATACACAAACCCACTTGTGTGACAGCTGCTAGGAATGCTATACTTCTGGTAGATTCCTAGAACTAAATATTACTTCGAAAGGTCGGGACCCAGAAAGTCATAGACTTGGAGTCCTTCCGTTAACTGACTAGAGAAAACCTCACTCAGATAAATTAAAGATTAAAAGGAAGTGGAAAAAGATAAAGATGAATATTTTAAAAATGCATCTTTTTACATGTATCGTCTGTTTAACTTGGCAGTCTAGTGACAAAACCCTTTCTAACATTCTAAACTTTGTGTGGAAGTAAGAAAAACACTGAGGTTAAAAACATTGAAAGTCTCAACATAACACAACACTTACTTTGCGATTGGTTTCGAAATGGAATTCCATGCGTCTGCACCATCTAACGGAAGAAACATTGAACAAAATATAATAATTTAATATGAAATTCAAAATAAAGAAATTTTATTCACCGACCATATTTTTTTTTACTTCATTGGTGACTAGAATTGAGTTTGGTCAAGTGATTCGCCCACACAAAAAAATATTCTCAACTCGAAACAGTTTACATGCGGGTAAATAGAGAGATAATAATGACTGCTTCTCGAAATAACTTTAACATTGGTTTATTTGTTTGTTTTTTAATTTTGCGCAGAGCTACACAAGAGCTATTTGCACAAGTCGTCCCTAATTTTGCAGTGTAAGACTAGAGGAAAGGCAGCTAATCATCACCACCCATCTCCAACATTTTTTAAACAACGAATAGTGGAATTGACCGTCACAGTATAACGCCCCCACGGCTGAAAGGGCGAGCATGTTTGGTGTGACAGAGATTCAAACCCGCGACCCTCACATTATGAGGCGAGTGCCTTAACCATTTGGCCATGCCTGGCCTGGGTATCTTATATTAAATTGAATTTGAAGCCTCATTGAGTTGTTACAGACCATCTCTAAACGTATAGCTATACTTTATGTGACGACCGTGTAATGCAATATGTTTTCCAAAAGATAAAGCTATAATGTTCAAAGCACATTACTACTAGTTTCTTGCTTTTCTTAAGCCATCTAGTGTACGAGAAAGACAGTTTTAAGCGCGTCCATTCCAACAGTCCTTTCGCATCGCAATACATTGGCGTTCAGTACAGCAAATTGAGCAGCATGTTATTTATGGACAGAATTAATACCTATTTCTTTTTATTCAGTTTACAGGGGTATATAACGTTTGATGGACACGTCGTGGAAACCCAACTTGTGTATAAGCGACTTTTGTCACTTTTTCAAACACAGTACCTTCTTTATTTTCGTACAGTTATTTGGAACACGCTGTTCCAAGACTACGCACCTCGCTTATCATTAGTCACGTGGTTTGAACTCGCGACTACAGATTTGGAGTCGACCGCCTTAATGTTAAACTGCTCACTTATTGTTATTCGTCTGCTGGGGGCCCGGCATGGCCAGGTGAGTTAGGCACTCAACTCATAATCCGAAGGTCGCGGATTCGAACCCCTTTCGCACCAACTATACTCGCCATTTCAGCCGTGGGGGCGTTAAAATGTGACGGTCATTCCCACTATTTGTTGATAAAAGAGTAGCTCAAGAGTTGGCAATGGGTGGTGATGACTATTTGTCTTCCCTCTAGTCTTACACAGCTAAAATAGAGACGGATAGCCCAGATAGCCCTCGTGTAGCTTTGCGCGAAATTCAAAACAAACCAAATAAGCAAATCGTCTGTTGGGCTTTTATGGCTTTATTCTGTTATTGGGCTGACGTTAAAAACAGGATACAACTTAAGACTGTTTCTAAACGTGGCACCTATAGAAATTGCCACTTTTTATTTGTTTATTATATGTCCAGTCTTTGATAAAGCCAGTCGTTGGCGTTAGTTTTATTTTATACACAGTACATACTAGCTAATGTAATTTGAGTAAGAACAACTTACCAGACCTACCAAATAAAGTATCCTTCTTACTGTATAAGAGAAAATGCGTGCGTTTTCTTTACTGGTATTTCCACCTAATTCCTTCGAATAACAATATTTTGTCATGTCTAGTTTTGGAGTATTAAAAATCTAATTGATCACAAGTTTTTCTTTGTTTGTTTTGTTTTGTTTTGAAATTTCGCACAAAACTACTCGAGGGCTATCTGTGCTAGCCGTCCCTAATTTAGCAGTGTAAGACTAGAGGGAAGGCAGCTAGTCATCACCACCCCCCGCCAACTCTTGGGCTACTCTTTTACCAACGAATAGTGGGATTGACCGTCACATTATAACGCCCCCACGGCTGAAAGGGCGAGCATGTTTGGCGCGACGGGGATGCGAACCCGCGACTTTCAGATTACGAGTCGCACGCCTTAACGCGTTTGGCCATGCCGAGCCTTGTAGTTGAATACACACAGACAAAAGAAAAATGTAAACAAATCTGAACAATACACACTTTTAACCAATTACTTTACTGCTATGGATATTTGTTTTAATTTATACGCCACACCTGTAAGGTTTATCAGCAAAGGTTTTCCATAAGACTTCTAGTTCTGAAACTCTGGCAAAACAATCTCCCAGATTGCTTTTATAGTCCACTATTGCTCGATTATGATTATTTTCTAAATCTATTTGTCTCGAATGTCATTTATATGAGGGTCGCAGGTTCGAATCTTCGTAACGCCAAACATGTTTGCCCTTTCAGCGGTGGGGGCATTATAATATGACGGTCAATCCCACTATTCGTCGATTAAAGAGTAGTGCAAGAGTTGGCGGTGGGTGGTGATGACTAGCTGCTTTTCTTCTAGTTTTGCATTGCTAAATTAGGAACGAGTAGCGCAAATAGCCCTCGTGTAGCTCTGCGCGAAATAAAAAAACAAACAAACCAATGTTAAAATCATTTCGAGAAGCAATCATTATCATCTCTCTATTTTTCATATTAGGGGTGGCTAATGTAGATAACCCTCGTGTAGCTTTGCGCACTATTCAGAAAGAAACATTTGTATGAAACTGTTCCTGTTCAAGAATCTGTATCATGTACCTTTGACACTGTGAGAGCGAGATACATTAAGAAATATATTTTGCACTTAATAATAGATATTTCTAGACGAAACTTATTTTGTAGAAATGACCCATTTGTGGGTGATACTAAAGCATCCGTAGTTGTTTTAAAATATCTTGTCTTTAAACTATTTTAAAATGAACTATTTACCTCTTTTCGTTCTTTTGTTGCGTTTGCTGTTTCTTTAGTTAGATGCTGATAAAACGCACGAGATCTTTTTAAACGTGGCATTATATTAAAATCTATTTATCTGACTCTCCAGTTTGTATTTTGTTAATTTTTTATCATATATATGTATTTAATATAGGAACAACTTGACAAGTCACCACGTGGCAGTCATATGGAATCTAACGAAGGATTGAGAAATGAGCCGTCAACTTCCTACCAGCAGTTTTATCAAACATATTACGGCACGCCTGAAAGATTGAAAAGTCTAAAAAGGAACTATGGACCTGCCGGACTTAGGGAAGCTTTAGTTGCTGAAAATATACAAGAAAGTAAGACTTTAGTAGCAGCTGCCTTTTTCAGGTTGTTGTGTATTGAACATACTAACAAAAAAATACCCACATTTTACTTGGAAATCAACGGTCCTAGAAACCCCAAAATAAAGAGCAGGCGCCTCCATTATCCCTAGCTATTTCTATGATTGCGTCATCAAGAATATAAAGCGAAAGATAAATGTCGTTGTCCTGTCTAATCTCACAAGCTTACGAAGGGGGTATGAACATAGGTTTAAACAGTGCTCCATGAGATTCCGATTGGATTAGAAATACAAAATCCAAGGCCTTATTCGAGCTCAACACTCTCTTAAACGAATTATTCGACCTTAATTTGCCTGTGTGATCTTCCGGGCGCATTTTAGTCCATCTTAATACGGGGCGATTACACCGAATAAATAAAAACGTTCACGGGTACCCCGATATACCTGCCAAATTTGGTTTGGTTTTAAATTGTGGGAGAAGTTCGCGTAGAAATAAGTGAAAAAACACAGAACGTGAATTAATATAGGATAACTTTGTTAAACATAAAATAATTCAGAGGGGAAGGTTTGTTTGTTTGTTTTGAATTCCGCGCAAAACTACATGAGGGCTATCTGCGTTAGCCATCTCTAATTTAACAATGTAAGACTAGAGGGAAGGCAGCTAGTCTTCACAACCTACCGCCAACTCGTGGGCTACTTTTTTACCAACGAACAGTGGGATTAAACGTCAAATTATAACGCCCCACGGCTGAAAGGGCAAGCATGTTTGGTGTGGTGGGGACTCAAACCCGCGAACTTCGGATTACGAGTCGAATGCCTTAATCACGCGGCCATGCCGGGCGTCAGAAGAGAAAGAAACAAACGAACAAATTAATTCATAACGAATTAATATATTTTTCTTAGTTTAGTAGTTGTCATTTTATGAACAAAAATAATTATCTCAGACAACTTTATTGAAAAAGTTAATGATTTCAAAGTCTGTTCATTTAAAATAGTCTTAACAAGAAGATGTACAGATTTTTGGCTTTAATTTTAATCAGAGTGCTGTTCATTCCTTTTTCGAATTTGATTTACAAAGTTTTTTGTCTAAAGTATTTTTTATTATAATGATATTATTATCTTTCATTGTAATAATCAGTTGCATTAAATACTGAAAAAAATTGTTACATAACTTCACACATTTTTGCCCTTCAGTAGCAAAGCTGTATATCTGCGAAGCATACAACGCTGAAAACCGGGTTTCAATATCCGTGGTGGGTAGAGCACAGATAACCCATTGTGTAGCTTTGTGCTTAATGTAAAACAAACAAACAAAGCAAGTATATTTTTGGGCACATCATAGTCAGATTGTTAGGGAGCTCGACTCGTAACCTGACGGTTGCAGATTCGAATCCCCATCACACCAAACGTGTTCACCATTTCAGTCGTAGGAGCGTTATAATGTGACGGTCACTTCCACTATTCATTTGTAAAAAGAGTAGTCCAAGAGTTCGCAGTAAGTGGCGATGACTAGCTACTTTCCCCTTACGCTGCTGAATTATGGACGGCTATCACAAATAGCCCTCGTGTAGCTTTGTGCGAAATTAAAAACAAACAGAAATCTTCAGGACGAGATTTTCTTTTACCATGATGAGTATAACAAAACTTGCAGGATAGGTATATTGGTGGAAATGATAAAATGAATTACCCTATATATTAAACCATTTTGCTAAAAGGTATGATGCAAAGTTCTGAACTACTAATGCCAAGAATGTCCTTATGAAACGCCTAATAACATATGGGTGGACAAAAAAAAGGCCACTATTACAATTGCAACGTCTATACTTGAACGTATTTAAAACGACGAGAAAGTACACTAGAAAATCTTTGAGTGCATACAATAGTTTAGATGTTACAATTAGTCCAATAGTTTAGATGTTACAGTTAGTATACAATAGCTTAGATGTTACAGTTAGTATACAATAGCTTAGATGTTACAATTACTATGTGAATGACGTGGTGAAAAATTATTCTATCACAAAATTGATAAAGAATATTACATCATAATGGCAAGCCGTTCCCAGGGTTATAGCTAAAAGGCCACATTATTCATTGTTTTACCTGAAAAAGGACGAAAGAATGGTCACTATAACTGCATGGAAGGGTAAAGTGAATTAATACAAGAAATACAATTATGTTAACAGAGATACGCCGAACAGCAAACAAAGTTAAACAGTGTGTAATCTATGGTTAGGATATATGTGCGTATGGAAAAGAATCAGACACTATAGTCAATGAATACTAATAATTGAAATTATATAACATGAAATTCCTTCAGAAACGTATATGACGTACTTCAAAAGTCAATGAAATGAAAGTTCCAGTCTATGATTACTACAAGTACTTGTAAGCCTCCCATTGAGAACAGTAGGCTTGTTTGTTTGGAATTAAGTACAAAGCTACACAATGGTATATCTGTGTTCTGCTCACCACAGGTATCAAAACCTGGTTTATAGCGGTGTGAGTCCGCTGACTTACCGCTGTGCCGTTGGGAGCTATAACGGTAGAAAACAGGTAGTTATTTTTATTCTTTTACTACAAATCTTAATTTTAACCAACAAAACGTACCTATCACATCCGAGTGGTTTCCTGGGTAGATTCCCCTTTGTCCTCTCCCCTCCTACACCGACGAACATGAACTTCCTAACCTTGTATGACCTGTTTCAGTCAGAACATTAAGTATTAGGTCGTCGTAAATCTACAAACATACACTTTCTTTTCATTTCACGTTTGGAATGAAGATCTTTACCAACTGCTCCCCAGTGGCTCACCAGTAAGGGTTCTACGACATTTTGCAGCCGCAATTTCGCACCTGACTCTTGGCAGCCAACATCACAATCGAACTTTGTTGTTCATTTCCTTCATTTTTACATGTTCAAAATTTTTAACTCTTAACAATATATTTTAATTTCATTTCTCTCATGATGTATTTTCACAAATGTTTGAGCGACAAGATACATGTTAGAGAGTAATACTGAGTTTATCAGAATACCGGAGTTGATGAGAAAGAAACAGAGAGATTAGCTCACGTGCTGTAATTATCCTCCAAACATAACATGATCTCAAGGTATCATCTAACCTGCCCTACGTGGTTCACCGGTAAATCTTAGTGCTCATACTACTAATAATCGAGTTCAACAATGGCAGTGGGCACACCATAGATAGCCCATTCAGTAGCTTTGTGCTAAATAAACGAACAAAACGACCAAGCTTATATATTGAGGTTCGACATTAGCGGTGTAGCCATCACAGCCCATTCAACCACAAACAAAAATACAAACGTTCATCGCCATTCTCGTAAACGTAATTATTTTAAATAGTGTGTTAACAATAAATCATAGAAACAATGGATTGATTATAAATTATGTAGCATGAAGACTATGATGTTAATAACATTATGAAGTGTTGAAAACTGTAATACGAATAACATTACCGATCGATGAAAACTATGATATTAATAACATTATCGAGCGACGGAAACTATGATATTAATAGCATTATTAATATCATAGTTTTCATTATTAGATCATGTTATTAGTATCATAGTTGATGTAAATACTCGGCTGAGTAATCATTCGCTGCAAATTTTCCTGGGTGCGAAATTGTCTGCTGCTAACGAGCTCGGCTGTCAATTTGTTGGCTACCAAGAGTCGGGTGCGAAGTTGCGGCTGTGAAATTGCGGCTGCGAAATGTCGGGATACCACCAGTAAGTCAGAATGCTTAAAACGCTAAAAACTGGGGTTTCATACCCGAGGTAAGCACAGTTCAGGTATTTCGTTGATAACGAAAATAATATAGAACTTTATTAGTTAATTTTGGTCGAGAACCGTTATGGGTTATGATTATTTTATGGGACATATTTGCTATTTTTTGCAATATTCAAACTTCTTCACCGTTACCCACCCGTGTTAAGCACACCACATAATTTATAGTTTGAAATAATGAGAAAAACATTCCCATGCATATTCAACTTGATTATCAGAAGTCTTTGATGTAAAGTAAAACATATTCAGTTGGTCGGATGGCTTACTTGTACAATAGTGAGAAGTTCAGTTGACGGAAACTATCACAATAATTAATTATCATTCTAGCTTCTGTCAGTCTCTCGTTAAAAGTGGTCTAAATATGCATTAGTGCAGCTAACATTAGTTTTAAAATAATAAAAACATTCATCATGCTGCCCTGCTTGTTATGAAATACTTTCTAAATAGCCAGGAATAGAGTGAAGAAGTCCAGTTTTCTTTGTAAACAGCAGTAATCCAAATTAAGATACTACAGACATTTACGTTCCTGTTTTGAAGGCCCGGCATAGCCAGATGGATAAGGCAATCGACTCGTAATCTGAGGGTCGAGGGCTCGAATCCCCGTCACACCAAACATGCTCGCCCTGTCAGCCGTGGGGGCGTTATTATGTTATGGTCAATCCCACTACTTGTTGGTAAAAGAGTAGCCCAAAAGTTGGCGGTGAGTGGTGATGACTAGCTGCCCTCCCTCTAGTCTCACTCTGCAAAATTAGAGACGGCTAGCGCAGATAGCCCTCGTGGAACTTTGTGCGAAATTCAAAACAAACCAATCCTCTTGAAATACCGATTAGATTAAACTTATCAATTATCATAAGTAGCTCTTCGCTATTTATCATTCAAAATCGTAGTACTCACCATTCACTACTTCGTTCGTTTATAATTCTTAAAGTAACGAAGGCAGTTCCGCATTCATTCGTGACGTCATCCTAATACTGTTTTTCTCGGTTTGAGCGAGAGCACTTTCAAACGTGTTATTAACGTTATTGTCCTCACACTGCTGTGTCTGGTCAATAGTTGAGTGATGTGTAAGGTGAATAGATTGTTTACCGCTAACCACAAGAGCTTCGTATTTACTTACGTATTTAAAGAATAGCCGTTCTTAATTTAGCAGTAAGACTACAGTGAAAACAGCTATTCAGCACCACCCACCGCTAACTCTTGGGCCTACTTTTATCAACGAATAGTGGAATTGATTGTTATATTACAACATACTTATGAATTTATAGAGTAAGTAACATGGATTTATTTTGCTAAGCATTTTAGTAGGTAAACTATATGTTGGTTTTGTGTTTTGAATGTCGCGCAAAGCTACACGAGGGCTGTCTGTTCTAGCCGTTCCTAATTTAGCAGTGTAGGACTAGAGGGAAGGCAGCTAGTCATCACCAACCGCTGCCAACTTTTGGGCTACTATTTTACCATTGAAGAGTGGGATTGACCGTGGCATAATAACACCTTCACTGCCGAAAAGGCGAGCATCTTTAGTGTGACGGAGACTCGAACCCGCAACACTCAGATTACGATATCGATCGCCCTAACCACCAGGCCATGCCGGGGCCCACCACAATATCGGATAAAAGTAAGATGACATTAGTTTATAAACATTTAAACGTATACAAATGCAAGACATAACTTGGAGGTAAACACAACAAATATACTTGTATTTACCTTGTAATATCTAGAGTTGAAGCGTTTCATGGTCAGAAAGTATCTCGCTAAAACGAAAGATATATGACTTATTTTAGAACAGGATTTTTAATAGACTTTTAACAACTTGGCATAGAACAACTATTTATAAAATGAAACGCTTTGATAACGCACAACAGCTGTACCAGTTTCTTTTACTTTGAACAGATGTATATCTATATCTATACCTCGACGACCCATTAAGAAGATGTACAACAAAAATCATTTGAGCTTAGATATAATAAAGAAGTTTAGAGCATGTTCTGAAATGGATATATCAACTGTTATTACTTTATTGTATTATATGTATATCATACATGATTCTAAAGACTCTGTATTTGAATTGTTATAATATATGAATACCTAAAAACTGGTGTAGCCCATGTACTTTTCCGCTAAGCAAAGATACAAGCATGCACTTTTGTAATGGTGGCCATGATTAATTTAGACTCGAAAAAGTTTAACTTTATGGAAATGTTGACCTAAAAAATTAGTAAATCAGATCCTTGAAATACACATTCAGTGGTAAACAGAAAGAAATTTCAGTCTGACAGTTATTCTCTTTGTGTAGATAAAAATATCTAACGTTTGACTATTAATGGTTTGGGGTCCCTCATGGCCAGGTGGCTAGGGCGCTCGACTAGCAATCTGAGAGTCGCGGGTTCGAATTCCTGTCACAACGAGTATGTTCGTCCTTTCAGACTTCGGGACGCTATCATTTTACCATCAATCCCACTATTTGCTGGTAAAAGAATAGCCTAAGAGTTGGCTGCTGGTGGTGTTGACTAGCTGCCTTCCATCTAATCTTACACTGCTAAATAATGGATAGCTAGCGCAGATAGCACTCGTGTAGCTTTACGCAAAATTCACAACAAATAAACAATGACTGCGGACTGACGTTTTAGTCACGCATCTTTCGAGGTATGTTTTTGTCCTGTAGGTATAGAGTCCAGTAAGTTTCAATCACTTCGCAAAGTTTCTCTCTCGAAAGCTAAATAAGTGTTTATGATCAAAGGAACGTAGATTATACTAAACCACATTCATAAATGATAACGACTTTATTATAGTTAGTGTACGAATAAAGTTAGAAGAACAAGATTTTAAACTGCTACGTTAGCGCATTATTAATAACCTTCACAGAGTCTGTGTTGTCATTCTGAATATTAGTTTTTGTATTTTTTATTGTCTTCGTAGTCAAACATTAGTTTCGTGTCAATTCAAAACCTTCAAAACATCTTCAAGTCATACATTAAGTTGGTTCCGTTGCGACTTGTTTTCTGTGTCTAAGATAAGCTACAAGTGTGAGGCCACACGAACTTTACCCATCTTGACATCTCGTGGGCTTCCTTAAGGTTCAGGGCATCTTGGTAGGGGTTCTCCCTACTTTGAAGGATCTTTGAATCAGTTATATCGTGACATCTCTTGAAGAAGCCTACAGAGCGTTTTACCCCATAAGGCACAGTTTGACGAACATAAAACTGATGTGCTAAAAATTAAAAGTAACCTGAAGGTCATAGTTATCTGTTTTATGAAACAAAACTATCCAACAAATTAACATACGATTCTATATAAATAGCAATTTTCTGTTCTTTTTCATTTTTTTTTACCATGAAATAGCAGTTTTTATTTCTGATAGTGAGAATGTACTGATTTCTAATAATGTAGCATTGCAGGGTTATATCTGTACATTTTCTGTATGTTTAAGGCTAAAAATTACTAAAATATTTGTAATAGTTATTTGATGTAATTAAGCGCACAACAGAATTTTTAAAAAGCAAGTGTTGCCAATAAAAGTTGATGAGCCTTTATGGGTTTCTTTTTAATTTTTTGACAAATTTAATCGAGGGTTATTTACGCTAGCCGACCCTAATTTAGTATCGATAAACTAGAGAGAAGGCAGCTAGTCAACATAACCCACTGCCAGCTCTTAGGCTATTTTTTTTACTAGTAAACAGGGCATCACGTTATAAAGTCCAAACTGCTGAAAAGATGAGCATATTTGATGATAAAAATTTAAATTCTGGAGCCCCAGTTTGGGAGCCGAGAGTCCTAACTACCAGACCGTATTTGTTTAACGGAAACCCTTTTAAAAACTATTAAAATTAATGTTATTTTGATGTTAGTTAAATATTACTGTTATTAGTTTAGTTTGTTTTGAATTTCGCGCAAAGCTACACAAGGGCTGTCTGCACTAGCCATTCCTAATTTGACAGCGCAAGACTAGAAGGGAGACAGCTAGTCATCACCACCCACCACCAACTGTTGGGCTTCTCTTTTACCGACGAATAATGGGATTGACCATCGATTTATAACGCCCCAATGGCTGAAAGGGTGAGCATGTTTGGTGTGACGGGGATCCGAACTCGCGACCCTCAGATTACGAGTCTGTTGCATTAGCCACCTGGCCATGCCGGGCATACTGTTATTATTGATATTGACGCTATTAATGTTATTTGTGAGACAAAGGTCCTTCTAGTAATTTATGTCAGTTTTAATTTTTAAAGTACTTTTTTAACATACCAAATTAAAATATTTGTGTAGAATAATTTGATTGGAACTGTTGATATGTATGTACATCGTCGTATTATTGGTATTTTTTATTCATTACGCAGCAGCTTACCAATAATGTGCTCTATCGAAGCATGTATGCTTTTTTTTTCATTATTTCATGGCAACCGGGGATACAATATACTTAATTAAATTTTATTTTTTCAATACCTTTATTGAATATACAAAAAGCACAGATTTAAAGATATTTAGAACCAGGTAATTAGTTTGTTTTTGTAACTTCTAAGCACATTTAGCGTTCTATTCTACTATTGTTTTCATAACGCATCGAACAATTTAAGAAATAGCAGGACGACTGACAATGGCAAAATGTGTGTGTTTTCGTATAGTAAAGCCGCATCGGGCTATCTGCTGTGTCTATCGAGGAGAATCGAACCCTTTATTTTAAGGTGCTAAGTCCGAAGACTTACCGCTTTCCCACCTGGGGACCTGACAAAAAGGAGGGTAGTAGAAATTGAAAGAAGTCACATCGACCCATGTTTGTTCTATATCCCAACTAAAGAAACGATTCGATCAAGACAGGAAAAAATTGTACGTTTTTAATTTTGACTTTATTAGACAATGGACTCGAAAGGTATATATATCAATCGTTGAAGAAAATTGTGGTACATCTTCAATAACGCGTTTTTTTTTTAAACAAAAGGGAATATTTTATAACAGCCTTTTTATTAGTTATATTTTTGTTCGCTAGTGTTATCAGATCTGGGTCTCACGTGCATCCGATTAGATTTCATTACTCATATGGACCCTCACAAGCTTACTTTCAATTTGAAATTAGTTCAAGCAGGATTAGAATAAATTAGTCTGTGAGACCTTGGTCGTGATCAGATACATCAAACTGTAAATCGAATCTCAAATCGGTTAAGAGATGACTGTGTTATGAAGTAAGATTTTGTATTTGAAATTAAAAGACTCAGAGTCGTTCTGTGAGCCGCTGTGCCATTGCTAAAAATCAACAAAAATTCAGAAAATAAACCTTGATTACGAAAATGAAACATATGAGTATATTATATTAAAACGATTATTAATAAGCAAATCAACAAGTAACGTGACAACTACAGCAGGTACAAAGTGAAAGTGGAACGGAATATATCAGAACTATGTTTTGAAATTGACGTCAGTGAATAGTGTAATGTGACCGGAAATTGACCATGTTTAAAAAAAGTATGTAACATTCCTTTACGATGCAAAATAGTCATATCCTCAAACTATGAAGATTTTGCACTTTGCATGAGGATATCTCTTGTACTTAGTGACATTGGAAGGCGAAATAATATGACTCAACTCAGAGCACTAAAATCGTTTAGAAAGAAACCTGCAGCAAATGGCACTCGTCCCTGGTAACCAATGTGGGTCCTTTAGTGACAAATGAGAACACTTGAGTGCAAATATTAGTGGCAAAAAGCGTCCATCTATCTCACATAACAGGGCCCAATGCAATCCGTAAAAATTTTCTTCGGGAAAAAAAAGACACAGGTCACGTGTTTAAAAGCTGCTTCCACGACATATCTTTTCGATTGTAATATACCTAGAAGACATATTGATAAAAATCACTAAATTCATCAACTGTGTATTTCTGTGTGCTTCGACTATTGAACCAGACGCTGGGAAATATTCTACCCCATATACTGTATATATGGCTAGTGTAAAACCTGTAAAAAACTGGAAATATCAAAATTTTGCAGTATTATTTCAAGAATTCTCTTATAAAACGCCCTCTATATGGCTGAACCTGCGTAATGCAGACGGAGAAAAATATCTTTCACCTACCTCATCTATCAACAAGTGGAATTAGAACCTGAGTAAGGCGGAAAAAATGTTTTTGATTAAATATTAATAAATTCTTGTTTAATTAATAATTTGTTTAAATATTAATAAATTCTCGGACATTTTGTTGCAGTAAGAATTGTTTAAATATATTCTGTTCTTTTTTCTGCTGTCATTATTCCAGAGGTCGCTGTTCGAAAGAACGACTGATTCTACTTTTGGTTGCATTTGCTGATAGAAAACTAGAGAAACCATGGGTAATAGGTAAAAATGAAAATCTGTGCTGTTTCAAAAATTTAAGGAAGAATCAACTTCCTGTGGAATGAAAAGTGAATAATAAAACAGGGATGACAAGTGCTATATTCGAGGAATTTTGAACAAATTAAACATAAGAATGGAAGAAGAAAATAGGAATATTCTACTTTTCCTAAATAATGTAACTTGTCACCCAAAAGTTCAACTTTCAAATGTTCGTTTAGTCTTTCCACCTCTATGTACAACATCAGTTCTACAGCCACTAGATAATGGAATTATACAGTGTATAAAATTGAAATACAGAAAATTGATGCTTCAGAATATTATTGTAAACATGAACGACTGTAAGAGAGCATCTGAAATGACCATGAAAATTGACGTGTTAAATGCAATTGTATTTTTAAGTCATTCAATCAAACGCATAAAATATTAATACGTAATAAAGTGATTTCGAAACTGTGGATTTATTCCTGGTAATGGAAGAGATTGCAAAAAAGTTGTTTGTTATGATGATTCTAGTGAAATCAAAACTCTGGTTGAGAAGATTGATGAAGATGATTCTGTGAACGTGGAAAGTTATGTGAACGTTGGCAGGAATGTTTTATTTGAAACTGATGAAATCGATTTAAAATCTATTATAAAATCGCAAGATGTTAACAGTGTGAGAGATTCAGAAGCTGAACAAAATTAAAAAGATAGTGAGGAAACAAAAAATCCTACTTCATCGCAAGTGTTAAGTTATATCAAATTGTATGAAAAAAATGAAGGGAGAAAATGAACTTCATGAAAAGGCTGTAGAATTGACGTTCTCCTTTAACCGCATGAGACAGCTCATTAAAAAAAAAAAAGTTGAAACTGGACACTTTCTTCAACTAAATTTGAATAAGATTTTGTGTACTTATGTATATTTTGAATGACTATTTTTGTTCTTATTCTAATAAATATAGCATAAACAGCGTAATAACTTTATTCACAAATGTCTTACTTCCTTTTAGTGAAGCAAGTATAACGTTCCGCTCAAAAATTATATATACTTAAGGAAATGCATTGTTCACTGTCTTAGCCGGAAATTTTGCTCGGTCCCGTGCGATTCCGCCTTAGACAGGTTTTACTGTATAACTCTGTGTCATTCCCATATCGTGTCACTTGTACTACTTTGGGAAAAAAATTCGGTAAAGTTATACGATATCTTACTAACAGGTCAAGCGATACCTTGAGGTAAAACATTAATTATATTTTGATGGAAACCACCAACAGTAACGAAGGTAGCACATGAAGCCGAGAAGGATGGTATTATAGTTTGGTATACATATATAATGCTATGGTTTCCATTCTGAAACATACTTAATCAACTATTAATATATATTACATTACAGAATCATTCCAGTAAAGCCTGTCTTGTTTCAAAAGTAAAGATTTTCATAACCTTGTTTTCAAGTTCTCTCCAGTCTTGTTTTTTTACAATTTATTCAAAGTTAGAGAAATCCCTTCATTTTTATGAAAACTTCACGTGCTGATCATACCTGAATATTCTTAGGAGAAAAGAGCAAATCTGAAAATACCACATAACTTTATCATAAAAATAAAAACCAACCTCATTTCGGCCCCCGCTAGTACAGCGGTATGTCTACGGATTTACAACACTAAAATCAGGAGTTCGATTCCCCTCGGTGGGCTCAGTAGATAGCCCCATGTGGCTTTGCTGAAAGAAAAACACATACACGCATAACCTCTTCATTTATCCACACAGAAAGTTTTGGCTCTTATGGCTGAAAACAGACATTCATCATAACATTCGATACACCCATTATTACGTTCCCAAAAGCCAAATTTAAACTTTAACATTCTAGTAACCAGCACGATACTACGATGAAAATAAAAGTATTTTTATATAGCCAATGTTTGTAATTTATATATATATTTTTTATATACGTACACATGTGTTTCTATTATACGTTGATAACAAAGAATAATTATTCATACAACTGGAGAAATAGCTACGAATTTTTTCAAGGATACTAAATTCCTAGAAATAGGGCTAAGTTATTACTTAGTCATATTATACCTAAAATGTTCAATGAATATGCTTATATTATTTGACCAACTGGTCACGACATCTTAGTTATGTTCTAAAACAACTAAAAAAACTGTTTTGAGTCCCATGAAATTTAAAAGCACTGAAAAAGATTGTTGTTGTTGGAACGATTACAACTAAGCCTTTCAGAATCACCGCTGATTGAGTAATTTTGTTCTATAAAAAATACAAATATTAACCTGTATATACATTATTGTGTTCAGAGTGATAAGTGTAAAATCAGAAAGGAAGAGAATGAAAATGTTTACAGTTTATGCAGCCCATTTAAAAAATGGCATCACATGATTTTGCGTCTTTGTATAAGTGCCCTTTAAGTGGGCCTGGCATGGCCAGGTGAGTTAAGGCATTAGACACATAATCCAAGGGTCGCGGGTTCGAATCCCCGTCATACTAAACATGCTCGCCCTTTCAGCCGTGGGGGCGTTCTAACGTTACGATTAATCCCACTTTTCGTTGGTAAAAGAGTAGCCCAAGAGTGGTTGGTGATGACTGGCTGCCTTCCCTCTAGTCTTACACTGCTAAATTAGGGGCGGCTAGCGTAGGTAGCCCTCGTGTAGCTTTGCGCGAAATTCAAAACAAACCAAACCCTTTAAATGTTTCGCCATCATAAATTGTACAACCGATTTAATAAACCAAAATGGCTACTAGAGAGCTTTTTGCGTGTGTTAATAATGTAATTTTTTATAGTGTAATTGGCGTGTAAGAGTCCGATTTGCTCTACCCACCCACATATAATGGGTGTTGAAGATCGCGACTTCCCGGACGAGACAAGTTAGTACACTGAATGAACTTTCACGAATTTCTTTGTACGTGGTATATCCACGCACGTAGACAACATTGACTTCATGATTTTAAGCGATGTTATAACACCATATAGCCTGTAATATACAGAGCAATGAAGTAGATTATCTAAGTCGTGACGTGACGAATATGTTACTCATCTCTTTGGATACAGTTGATGGCTGTCGGACATTTACACGTGATCTCATAACGTTTTCAGATTTAGCACGTGCTTTCTGTACGACGTGCAAATCGTAATAATAAAATTATTAAAAAGTGCTTCGCTAGGCTAATCCTTTATCTCAAGTGGTAGAGTCCTAGTTCGTGAGAAGTATCACGTTTGATCTTTGGCGACGAAAGAATCAGACTGCTAAACAAAGCACTGAAAATTCTCTTTTAACAGACGCCTCCAGGAGTCATTCATGGAGTTTGACATGAGAAGTAATAACCACAATAAACGTTCTCAAAAATTATTAATAAAGATCCTGACTGTAAAATGTCATCAAAGAAACTGACGTCACAAGCATGCACAGAAAGAATATCTTGGTTAGGGATATCATTTGACCACCATGTAACTATATTACTTAAGGGATATCAGTTGACCATGTTGTAACTATATTACTTAAGGGATATCCTTTGACCATGTAACTATATTACGTAAGGGATACCACTTGACCATGTTGTAACTATATTACTTAAGGGATATCCTTTGACCATGTAACTATATTACTTAAGGGATATCATTTGACCATGTAACTATATTACTTAAGGGATATCATTTGACCATGTAACTATATTACTTAAGGGATATCATTTGACCATGTAACTATATTGCTTATTTAAACATTCTGCTTTTCCACCAGCTTACATATATTCATTAAAAGTTTGTTAACATTGTTTGTTTGTTTATCTTAACCTCATGTGGTGACCTACAGATGACGTAGTCCTAACTTGATACAATCGTTCGTCAGAAAGAAAACGAGATTAAGTGGAAATACTAAAATACTGTCGAAACTTTTATCGTCATCACTTTTTACGTGTTTTCTAATGAAACAGCAAAAACCGGTTATAGTTTATAAACATAATTCATAACCGTCCGAAATGCTTCTGTGATTTTATCTGTTCACATGTTTGAAACTAAAACTGTCGACAGCATCTTGTTACAACATACAGAGACTGAGTAGATTATATCAAAATGGTTTTGGAGCATCGTCATGTTCTGTCACAGTCCATGTCGTCATCTCAGGCTGTACTCTATCTGATGGCAATAAACTTGCAGCGTAGTTTTTATTGTAAAAGATTTTGTAATAAAGATTTCATGCTCAAAGCTGACACTCCTTCCCTGCATACTCTACAATGGACATAATTGTTACATGATTTGTTGATTTATGTATTAATAGCACTTTAATGCAATGTAGTTGACACAGTAAGTATATTTAGGGGCTAAATGAGTAATTTTGAGTGCTAAAATTCATTTCTGTATATATAAATTTATGCATGGCACGTGCATAAGTCATGTGTCATTACATCCAGCATTCGAATCTTACGTTTTTTTATAAGAATAAACGGATTAATAAAAAATTAACACATTGAAATATTTCTTACTTTTCCTCGAAATAATTCCTTTTTATCTTTGAAAATTTTACGCACTCTATAGGAAGGTACGTAAACATTTATTTTTATGGTATTTTTGAGTAATAACTTCAAATACCTTAACTTATTTTCTATGAAATATTATACATTCTAAAACGTCTCTCATCTACAGGTCTTTATCTTGCTGTCAAAGTTCTATGCCTTAGTAGACAGTTATGTTATCATTCGTGTGTTCCACGTCATATTTTTTTAAGACCGTGTGATTTTTGCTGTGCTTCATAAACATATGTTTGTTGAATTATATTGCCATCTCTTGAGACATATAATAACCATAATTTAAAATATCACGAAGAGTTACAGAAATAATCGTTTAATCAGCTTCAGAAAAACGGTTTCGAGTACAGTTCGATAGTCAACTTTTATGTAAAATAATTCGTTTAAAATGAAACAAAGGTGTAAGTCACATGATAAACAATTAGATATGAGACATTTTTGATGAGGTGTGATAAAAGTAGTCATATCTGTTCGGAAACACATTCACTGAATATTGTGGTAACGATGACTAGTTTCACTTCTACTATAAGCACATGAACAAGACGTCTATTAGTGATTGTGTTCCAAAAAAATAAACTGAATAGATTTTATGTAAGATAATTCGTTGAACAAATTATTAAAATATGGAATCCGTTTTTTATTTAAGTGTTATTTTTTTTAAATGGGTCAACGCATTTGAAGATCCATTCTAATATTTTTATGACATAAGATTTTTAAAAATAATCAATATATGTTTACTTAAGAAAAGTCTTGCTTCCCATTGCTTACTTGCCCATTTTTCTCCTACCATTTAGAGACATAATTTGTGTGTGTTTGCCTTCTCTTATAGCAAAGCTGCATCGGGCTACCTGCTGAGTCCACCAAAGGGACCTAATTTATGTGTAATATGCATCTACTTGTATATAATCAGTAGCAGAGATACAATAATGAAATATCTGAGTTTTACGTACATTTTAGTTTGTTTGTTTTAAATTTCGTACAAAGCTACTCGAGGGCTATCTGCGCTAGCCGTCCCCTAATTTAGCAGTGTAAGACTAGACGGAAGGCAGCTAGTCTTCACCACCCACCGCCAACTCTTGGGCTACTCTTTTACCAGCGAATAATGGAATTGACCGTCACATTATGACGCCCCCACGGCTAAAAGGTCGAGCATGTTAGGTGTTAAGGAGATTCGAATCCGTGACCCTCAGATTACGAGTCGCACGCCTTAGTACGCCTGGCCATGCCGGGCCACGTATATTTTAGACTTCAAATGTTTGTTTGAACTAACTATAAAGTCAACAGCTGTGGCTCATCTCAATTTGTTGTTTGTCTAGAGCTTGAAGAAGTACGCCAAGCAAACGATCACTTCCTGGGAGTCAGGAGCAGAACAACCTGCAAGATCCCCCGCCCCCAGGTGGTTCGGGTGAGAGATATATTTCCTGATACCTCCAAGCAGTATGTTCCTCGCTGTACCATACTACATCGTTGTTCAGACCAGACTGGCTGCTGTGATGATGACCAACACAAGTGTGGTCCTCTACAGGTTCAAGAGGTCACCTTGTATTTCTACGTAAGGTTTTGAAAATTATACTGTTTATCTTTATTTTAAGACCTAATATCCTAATTATAATTGTAAATATAAAAGCTTAGAAATAACTCATTATCTTTTCTTCCTATTTGCTGTCCTCGTTTTATTAAATTGTATTAACAAAGGTTATTACATTTTGCAATTTTTGCTGATAAAGTAAAAATCAAAACAACAAAACAAACACGAAAACAAACAATATTATGTTTATAACAGTTTTCACCAACTTCTTCGCATGTTTCAAAATTTCACACTTAGGTATTCCGTGATAAAATAACACACTCTGAAGATCATCCTTCAAAAGGTGATGTATCTCACGTGGTTTCAAGCCATTCATTTAAGACAAAACAAATAATTAATATTAATTATGAACCAAGCAAGCTACTTACATTAAAGCTAATTAAATATACATGCACTCTTTTGTTTTATTGTTGTTGTTACCCTGACTGATGGCCACAACTTCTTCCATAATTCCAGTTTCTCACGAGGTTCGATCAGCTCAGGAAATGTATTTCAGTCGTAAGTCCATAAAGTAAGTTAACAAAAATGCGTTTATGATACAAATTTAACAAAGCTTACTTACAGAGAAAAACAAACAATCCAAGTTTCAGATCGAAAACAACCGACGAACTGGTTAACATTTATTCATGTGTATCTTTTGTTCTGTCCGTAATCCCAATACATCTAAGTATGATTTAAAGTTCAGATGTGATATAAAGAAAGCTGACGAACTTAATATTAGTAATTCCTTAAAATCTAAACATTTTCAAATCATCTAAAGGATAAAAAAAATAAGTAATATCGATTTAAATTATCTAAATAATATTTGATGTTACTAGTTGCTAGTGAACAAAATCAACTGAGCAAAGCGACAAAAACTTGAAGCGACATCATCGCTTCTGGACATGTTTTGTAGTAACAAGACGTATAGCTCAGTGTGCAATATCAGACGCACTTCAGTTCTTCAGTTATGTAATTTGCTAAGAATCTGACCTTTATCGTTTTCATTGTTTAAGCACGCAAAACTACTTTGTATGTTACTTCATTGAAATATATGTTATTTAGTAATAACTCATAACTAAAAATAATCTAATTATATGTTTATCCGGATTATCATGTGTGTGTGTGTGTGTTTTTCTTATAGCAAAGCCACATCGGGCTATCTGTTCAGCCCACCGAGGGGCATTGAACCGCTGATTTTAGCGTTGTAAATCCGGAGACATACCGCTGTACTAGCAGGGGGCCGGATTATCAAAAACATAACTTGTAAGATAATGATATAACGAAACGTTGAAGCCATTTGAGCACGTAGAGAATGTGTTTATTAGACATGCTAACATTGTTTACCACCAGTTTTTCCTTTCCATTAATGAAGTTCTATACGCACTGTGTGAGAGAAGATGAACAAGGTTAATTGTATACAATTAATATGAAGGATTCGTACAATATCTAAAGTTTTGATTTAATTTGTTCCCTATTTGTTTAACTTCCCTGGTTATTAAGGTTACTTCGCCCTTTCAGCCGTGTAGGCGTTATAATGTTATAACCAACGAATAGTGGGATTGATCGTAACATTATAACGCCCCCACGGCTAGGAGGGCGAGCATATTTAGCGCGACGCGAACCCGCTACCCTCGGATTACGAGTCGCACGCCTTACGCGCTTGGCCATGCCAGGCCCAAACAAACAATTAAGGTTACGTGCGAAATACTTTGTTAGAAAAGTTTATTTATACTAGAACTGGAATTCAAAACTTGATAATTTGAAGTTTTAAACTGATGTTACAGATTAAAAATTCCCTACTGTTATTCTTATCTACTAGTTAAAGTTAAAACCAAGTGATGATTTCACATACAAAGTGACACTCGATTGTCCCAAACCATTATCTTACATTTATAAAAAACGCTAATTATTTATCATATGAACCATGCTTTAAGCGAATTACAACAATAAATTGTCCCATTTATTGTATAAAGTACATTACAACAGACATTTAATGTAAAACGTTATTAGCTGGTAGCGTCAGTGAGTGGGTTACAACGTTAAAACTATTAGTAAGGGACGATTTGTTTGTTTGCTTCTTTGTTCAGTTTGGAATAAAACTTCTCGAGGATTCATAGCTAAGCTGTCATTAATTTGATACCAGACAAATTAGTAGATTCATGAAGTGTTGATACGAAATGATAAAATCCCTATAACCTGAGCCCTTTCGAAAAGTGGACCTTTCTTCTTCAGAAACAAACTGTGAATGGTGGTAGTGTAGCTGAATGGGTGATATTTTAAGGGAGCTGAGTGACGTCATAAAGTCATCCGGTTTCCAGGAAATGTTTAGCATATTTTTTCATGTACTGTTGTAAGTATCTCATTTACTGTTCTTGTAGCCGGCAACGACAGCATGAGCAGTGATATACTAGATAGAAGCCAATATTGGAGCTTCTCTTTACCAACAAAGAGTGGGTTTGACCTTCACATATATTGCCCCATCGGCTAAAAGAACGAGCTTGTTTAGAGACGGTGTTCGAGCTCGTAACCCGTAGATTGCTTGTCGAGTACTTTAATCATCAGGCAATGAAATTATTTTCAGAGGGACGATGACAATCCAACTGAACAGACGAGCAATAGGTGGAAACAGTAGATCATGATACAAAGTTAACACATTACAGAGAATACGACTTTCCCTAAATTAACAATATTTGCTTCATCTTATATATGTATATTGAGAATCGTGGTGTCTGTACAAGCGTTCGTCTGTCTTCCGTTTGAAAAGCTGTGCACGTAGACAAACCTCAACATTCACTTTTAAAATGACACGAGAACAGGCATGAATAATGTTGATGCCAAATTTTATATCAAAACCAGGATATTGAACACTAACTTGTTAGGAACTAATTACACTGTCACTTGCATTTCAAACTGTAATGTAACGTAAACAATAAAAATATAGATTTACTGTATGATATTGTCGAGTTTATCTTAGCATGACTGAAATGTTCAACAATTACTTTTCACTCTGAGTGATAGAAGTAGCTTAAAGGTTTAGTTCTGAGGTTAACCAAAGGTGTAACACAACTAATTTTTTAAGAGTCCTTGAAATAACTTAGGTTGATAGATTAAATTAAACTGTTATGTCACTTTTGAAATTATATGTGTGTATAATAAAAAGGTGTTAAAGTACATAACAAATTATTTGATAATTCAGAGGTAAATAAGGGAGCTTACAAGGGTCACATGTATGATTACAATACTGCGTTTGCCTTTCTCGCGTAATACTCTAATTAAATATAAATGCTTTACATGTGGCACAAACATTGACCCATATAATTGCTGTAAATATGGGCAAAAACGATGATAGCAATTACCTAAAGTTATATGGCCCGACATGTTCATCTGGTTAGGGCGCTCGACTCGTAATCTGAGGGTCGTGGGCTCGAATCCCCATCACACCATACATGCTTGCTCTTAGAGCAGTGGGGCCGTTATAAGTGAGGGTCAATTCCACTATTCGTTGGTAAAAGAATAGCCCAAGAGTTGGCGGTGGGTGGTGGTGACTAGCTACCTTCCCTCTAATCTTACTCTGCTAAATCAGGGACGGCTAGCGCAGATAGCCCTCGTGTAGCTTTGCGCGAAATTCAGAAACAAACAAATATGTTACGAACTATACAAAATTTTAATAAAATCTAATACTTCGTGTTCTAGTTTGAAGCTGTGAGATAAAATAAACACATTGAGTTTCCTTTTGAAGAAGAGAGGTCTATCTTTCGAAAGTTCTCGGGTTACAGGGTATTATATGTTCGAGTTAAATTGATTTTTTTAACCTGTCTGTTTTCCTAACAACGTGATTAAACACATTAAGGATGTTTCAAAACAACAAAAATAATACAAAGTTGTTTCTAATGAGTATTAAAATGTCTCCCTGTGAATTTTATGACCTACTAAAAATTTTGTTAATTTGTTTAAATCAGTGGTTCCCAACCTTTTTTATGCCCCGCACCCCTAAAAATTTTTAATATGTTCTCGCACCTCTCATAGTAATTATTTATTTAAGAATAAATTAGAAGGTGGCCAAAACAAATTTTTATAATTAGTTTTTAATGATATATAAACAAAAACGAAACATTTAAAAAAGGAAAAATATTACAACAAACTAAAAGTTGCATAAACCCTACAATTTGAATTTGAAATGTTCAAATGTTCATAAGCTAATTTAAATTTAATGACTCTTCTGTTCCTGTTTATTTCTTACGAGTTTTTCAAAGCGTGGCACTTTGTTGCTGATAGCAATCTGCAAGTCTGCCTGTGCACCCAAGCGGTTTCTAGATCTTGTTTTGATTGACAGAAGGGCACTAAATCCAAACTCACATAAGTATGTCGTCACGAATGGGATGAGCACAGTTAGTGCTTTTTCACAAAGTCTTGGAAACATGTCCATTGCCGAACACCAATATTGTTCCAAAGTTTTGCTTTAAAACTGCATTTCAAGAACTCGATTTGTGCGCAGTTCAATAAGATCTTCCTTCAGTTCTTCGTCATCCGACATATTATCCAAATTGAAGGAATATGGATTCATAATCCATTCTTCAGAAGTTTCCAGTTCTCCTCCAAAATATGAATTCAAATGACTTTGATAGTATTTCCAATTTATCCACAATTTCTTCACACACACATGGAATTAGGGACTCATTCTCACCTACCAATTCTTCGAGTGATGAAAAATTTGAAAGATTCTCTCTTTTAACTCGTCGACACCAAAGGTGTAACTTTTCTTTAAAAGCATATAACTTTTCGCAGCATTTCAATATGTTTATGTTTTTCCTTGAAGAGATACATTCAGGTCATTCATACGAGTGAAAATATCACTCAAATAGGCTAGCATTTGGTTGAATTCTTGTGATTCTATTTCTCCGAGCAGATCATAGCCACGTTCCTTCAGAAAAGTTTAGACTTCTTCTCGCAGTTTAAAGAAGCGCCTTAAAGATCTCCCAAGTGACAGCCAGCGGACTTCTGTGTGGAAAAGAAAAACTGAATGCTCACTTCCAAAATCTTCACAAAGCGACCTGAAGAGGCGGTGATTCAGAGCGCGACCCCTAATCCAGTTGATGGTCTTCACAGATGTGTCAAGGATCTTTTTCACCTTTGAAGGCAATGTTTTTGATGCTAAAGCATGCAAATGAAGAAAACAGTGAGTACCTTGCAAGTGCGGAATCTCTTGTTTTATCAGTGCAAAAAATCCTGATTTATTTCCTAGCATAGCAGGGGCATCGTCGGTACATACAGAACCAATAATTTGGATATCTAAATCATATTTCGCAAAGAAGTTCTTCACACACTGGAAGACATCTTTCTCTTTTGTGGTTGTTTACAGATCTTCACAGAACAGGAAATCTTCCATTATGGCACCATCATGGACATACCTCACTAGTGTGATGAGTTGACTGCAATTTGCAACATCAGTTGTTTCGTCCAATTGGAGACAGATTTTCAAGGGACTAGCCCTGATATCTGCGATAACCTTGTCCAAAATGTCCGAACTCAAATCACCAATTCGGTTTTGAATAACATTATTTGATTATGGCACTAATTTAAGTTTGTTTTAGGCTTCCTTTTCCAGAACAATTGTTGCCATTTCTAATGCACACGGTTTTTTCACCTCTTCTGCAATTGTATGAGGCTTCTTTGATTTGACGACTTAAAACACCACATGGTATGAAACCATTAGCAGTGGTTTGTCAGCAGATATAAAACCAAATTTTGGAAGGGTTGCTCGAGAATCAAAGCGGGCCCTTCTACCTTTCAACGATTCAATATCATGGCCTACAACAGCTGCTCCACCATGCCGGTTGTTGAAGTGATCCTGCAGCTTAGATGGCTACAAATTTGCATTTGAAAGAACAGTGTCACAAAGCATACACTGGGGTTTTTGCAGATCCTCAGTTATTCAGATGCAAGTGAAACCAAAATTCACATAATCATCATTCCATTTCCTTTTTTTTGACATAATGAAGTTTTTTGCACGAACACAAAATCAACAATGCATTGACTACCATAGCATCACGCATAGGTTTATATACTTTTCGAAACTTTCTAAAACATTCTCGAATATACGTCATATGACGTCATCAATTAATTCTGGATACTTCTGAAGTTTCTCGAGTCACGATCACGTGAATACATAACATAAATAAATAATAGACACTTTAAGACGGCGTTCACGAACGTAACCTAATTAGTTGTGCCGAGTATTTAGGTTACGTTTCGTGTGTTGTTTGTTTACAGTTCTACATTAAGATTTCGGTCTGCGCCGGTGACGGTAGAAACGATAGTTTATCGTAACGAGGTAAAAAGCTACGTCTGTAACAAGAAAAATAAGAAATAAAAATCTAACGTAATTTTTAATATATAGGACAGTACCCTTAATATAAACAAAAAAAAACTGAAATGTTTTCTCGCACACCCTGGAACGCTATCTCGCACTTCTGGTTGGGAACCACTGATTTAAATTATTCATGTCGAAATTTACTGTAAATGCTACTGAGTGGATAGTGATAGGCTAGAATTTTACTGTTATTATATCTTATGTTCTATTGTTTCTAGCCAAGTTATCAGGTTAATCCCTTCATAGTTTTGGTATCTACATTTAATTTGTTTTTTATTATCATTTATTCAAGTTTTTCTTCCCTCGTCTTGTGAAATAACACTCATCCAAGAATCTACATCTTAGTAGGAAGAAATCTTTGAAACGAGAATAGAACTTGCTAGAAACAGCGAGTGGTAGTTTTAAATATGAAACTATGTAGGCTTCAGAGCCCATTTAAGTTCTTACTGTTTTTACTTTGTTTTTTCATGTACGAGGGTTGCACTTTGTGATAATTCATCCCCACCGTTGTGTGTAATTCAACAGATACCTCTTCTACTTTAGATACATTTTAACGGTCCATATTATAGTTTGTGTGCAGGTTAGTTTCCTTGCTTGTTTTGTTTTACGCATGTTTTTTTTTTCATTTTATTGTCTTATTATATGAAACATTCCTATAAATACGTATACATATATATATAAATATCTTTATTGTTACAGACTCTACATCTTAAAAATCACCACATGGAAATAAGTATAAACAACGCTGTGGAAAAGTTGGTTTTTATTAATCACACTGAATGTGAATGCCAGCCAATAAACAATCGGCCGCGCATGCATGAAGACCACCACCACCATCTTCCATTATCTGACAGCAGCCACCGTCCAAGTGATAAGGATTCAAAGTGAGTTAAGCATACCATTCTAACAGTAAAACCTGAGCTGGGTTAAGCGTGCTTATTATTGCTGTACGAATGATCCAAAGTTGAAGCCCCGATTTATCATTAAGGCTAGCCTAAATTACGGACATCTGTGTTTAAAATCTGTATGAGACATGTCTGCTTAACTCATTGTGTAAAATAACGTTTAAGTTGAAAAAAAGACCAAATAGTAGTAAAACTGGACAACGTTTAAAGCTTAACCTTACTTTTATCTTTAATCCAAAATAATATAGCGTAACGTTTTGGGACAACATGGGACTCATTGGTCCATCTCGACGGTGCCATTTTCTAAATCAAATTAATTAAAAAATATATATCTTAAAAGTAACTCATGCTACTCATATACTTACCAAGCATTTTCTTAAACTATCTTTAATTTACTGCTTCTATAACATCTGAAGGCAATCCTTTCAAAGGCCAACCACCCTGCTATAAAAATAAAACTGTCTCAACTGAAGATGACTCCTATCACACCAAAATCCAATTTTGTGTCCCCAATTCCTACTAATCTTCCTGCTAAGGTGGATAATGTGATAACACCATTCTTTTTGTGTCGTGGAAATGTATTTATTTTTTTTTTAAATGAGAGTGAAAGAAAAATTGTGCCTTTTGTATTTCAGAACATAGAGTTTCTAAGATAGAATACGTAATATATGCATGTAGTCTTGAATAAACAGCAGATTCTCTTCGTCTTGACGATAAACCCTCTTGATGAAAAATGTATTCTCAAGACGGATAGTATTGGTATTAAAACTTTAATTAAAATAAAACACAGAACAAGACATGTACCCGGCAACGGTCGCTTACAAACTCTCTTTGCTAACCTGAAGATGATCTGAGAAGGTCGAAACGTTGTTTTCTACTTTATTTTCACTAAAGTTTTAATACCCATACCAGTCGTTTTGAAAATACATTCTCACTCGCTGATTTTACCATTCTGTTTCCTGTGATATCAAAGGCCAAGTACTAAATATTTGGTATATTCAATGATAATTGCTTAACAAAAATTTTCACTGTGGATAGTCTTAATGTAGGACATAGAACGAAACACGAAGTGACGTATCGATACCAAAGAAAACAACAGCGGATGTTAAAAAACACACCTACTTTTCAACTTCTTAAAATGTGTTTCAGGTGTCTTTAAAGGCTTTTATTGAGAGGTTAGTTTAATAAGACTCTAAATGTAAATATTTTTATTGAATTGAGAATGTTGTTGTAAAATATTATAAGCGTTAAAGGTGAGAAGGTGTATAACATTACTTATGTTTCTTTTTTTGACTTGTACAGTTATTACTATAAGAAACCAAAGGAAGCTTAACGTAATACAGTGGCTCTGTTTCTCGCCCCGCATTTTATAACTAGCTTAATTTCTGCTCACAAAAAAAACAACATTTGAGTTAAAAAACATAAAACTGTGGCAATTTGTGTGCAGTGTAAACCGTAAACGAATTATATTATTTACTGACAAGATTTAAGTTTAAAATTTTGTTACGTAAATGAACTTAGATTAAGAAATCAAATCACATTCAACGTAAAAAAACAACTAAAATCTCTTTGAAATAAATCTCATTAAATGTTTCTTAAGTTGTTTTTAACTGGGATAAAATAGCATTGACTTCAACCTTGGAAAGTCAGCAGTAATTTTAGATGCTATTACTTTTATAGTTGGATTTCCATTGGATATGTATAGTCAAGTGACTAAAGCTATATATTACTATTTCCAATTTTGAACAACTTACCAAAAGGAAGACTGCCAGCCATCAGCGATCTACTACCTATAATCCAAGCCTAGGAATTAACTGTCATTCTTATAACGCACTCACAGCTTTAAGTGTGGAGAATACTTTATGATATCAGAATTTCTAGCTACAAATTGAGAGCTCTACCACATCGCCAAAGAGTCATCAAATTATAGGAGAAAGCATCCTAACTTCATATTTCGATGGCACACACTTACTTTATATTGATGAAACCAACACAAATCCTGTGACTTTTATATAAATCTTTTATTTTACAAAATAAAAAAATGTTAAAATGGACTAAACAATAAACTTTTATTAAAATAATTAATACATATAAAACGTTTCATAAATATGAAATAATTTTCTATATTTTGTGATAAAACAATGAAAAAAATAGGCCTAATGTAATCATATAAGTCCACTGAGGGTTATCATACTCTTTAAAGAAACGATATTCCTGGTGTCGTGTGATCCCAGTAACGATTTCTTCCATCGTCGGTCATGCCAGTTTTCATGGTTCTAAGTGCAGTATATTGCTCAGCACTGCGACTTCTATTGTAAAAAGTTTCTGATTAAAAAAAAAGAAAAGAAGAAAGTAATCCTAAACCACATATCACGGAAAATTTCCTTTTGACCTGGACGTAAGTTCCTAATACCAAAGGTACACATCTACTGGAGCTGCACTGGATAAATATGGCTAAATAGATTTGTCGTAATATAGTTTCTTCAGCTATTTTACCAACAACAAAAAGCTGTTGGTTTCAAATGGGGCCTGGAAAGATGTGACATTTTAACTAAAGAGCATTCATCAGTTCTAAATCCTTGTTTGTTACCACGATACTCAGTCAAAAAATTCTATACAGCATGACAAGGCTTAGTACTTAAGTCACGTCATCACCCATAAACACATGTTTCATGACCTTGCTCTGTCGATATCATGAACAGACTAGAATCATGTATTATTGCCATCAGCAGGGTTAGAGAGGCTTAAGAACATGTTACTTTTCTATATTGCTTGACGTATCACGATCTTATTGTATTTAGTGTAACCCGACGGCTGTAAGGACGGTTAGCGCAGATAGTCCTAGAGTAGCTTTACATGGAGAGCAACAAACAAGAAATCCTCCCCTCCCACCAAAAAAAAAAAACAGTCTACGATTGTTATGTGTGGGTGGGAAAAAGAAGGAAAAACCTTTTTGTGTTTTGTGATATAACCAAGATCCATTTATAATATTCTAGGTTTATGTTAAGATTCATTTAAGTCTAATTCTAGTCTAATGTGAGGTTATTCATTTTTAACCATTGAACAAAGAATAAGGAGTTCACAACATCAGTTACACACTGTATAAATTTCACCAGCAAGTATATGAATAAAACAATTAAAAGGGTGATAGGAGGTTTTAATGTTCTAGATATGACAAGGTAAACGAACTTTACAAACTAATGATGATTACCCCTCAGGTTTATTGGTACCCAAATCAAATATCTCTCTTAATATCTGAAATTCAAATTCATTCAATTTACTTTATACGTAGTGGTCTCGGATAATCCCGTTTTTTTGTTGTTGTTACTTTGAATGGCGTTAACGAGCTGAAAGATCTTCAAATTGTTTTATGAACCAAGGATAGACACCAAAGGTGACATTAGAAAGTTTCGCTCTCGTGGAAAGTCATAGTATAAATGGAACCCTCCAATTATAATAGGCTCTTGTGAATTAAACACAAGCCTTTCTAAATGTCGTTACGAAATGTGGATCGATTTTTAAGCCAATGGCGTAGTTACTTTAACAAGACAAACATGATTCACAAAATCAGCGGACGACCGTTGTTTTTCAAAATGTGAAGTTTGTTTACTAAAAATGTCACACGTAAACAATACCAAGCTGTTGCTAGTGGTATGGCAAATAAGTCTTTTGGTTGTATCTACAGAAATATTTAATACAAATCTGAACAGGTTATAATTTCATTGGCTGGTTATGCCACATTTGGAATATTATGTTCAGTCGTTAGGAATGACATTGAATTGTTAGAAAGGTTAAGAGAAGGGTTACTAAAGTGGTACCTGTGGTGGAAATGTTGACATACGAAAAAAGATTGAAATTTCTCAACTTGATTTTTTCTTGAAAAATAAGAGTTGGAAGGATCTTATAAAAGTATTGATACATCATCCTTTTTCACAGTGAAGACAGTAGGACTAGCGTAAACAATAATACATTTAGAAAAGGTAGAAGTCATCTTCAGCTAAGACTGTTTCATTTTTGTAACAGAGTGATTGTAGAAGCAGTAAATCTAAGAGAGTTTGAGAGAAGACTTGAATAGAATATGAATTATAAGAGCTGGCGTTGAGATAAAAAAAACACATTTATTAATAATTTTACTTTAGTTTAGAGAGAGAAGGAGCCTAAATGTACCAATAGGTCTCACGTTGTCCTAAAACATCACGTTAAGCAAGCCTAAAAAGTCATGCACAAAACACAAAATAATGAAAAATACCAATGTTTTGCTGCACAAACATAAAATAAAATAAAACGTTATATGATTAACAAGCTTAATAAAATGAGCATTTTGTAACTTATAAGTCTTCCTGTGTTCATTATTTCTTTGCACTCTTTCTCCATACTGCTGATGACATTTTGGATGACTTGGTAAGTCAGCATAGTCCACTCTTGGATGAGGGCAGCTCTAAGATCTTGGACAGTTGTAGAATACAGTTTTCTGTATTCTAATACAGAATAATTCTGTATTAATTCTTACGCCTAGCAAATCCCACACATGTTCAATCAGATTTAGGTCTGTGATTTAGTAGTCCAGTCCAGTTTCTTTATTCCTTTATCCTGATACAGGAACTCATCTTCAATAGCTCCACCAAAAGGGGTAAACAATGAGTAGAAGATTGTCGTCAACATGACATCTTGCTCTCAGGAACCCCACATACACCACTTGGAAGTTTATATGCACCTGCAGGGAAGTGCCACCTCACATCATAGTTGAAATGCCATAAAGGCATCATAATGGGCAATGTAAAAAGGCCGAATATCTCTCTCCTTCAAATCTCCGTGCCTTCACACGTCAACCAGTTAAAACTACACTAAACCTGTTCTCACTCGTGTTCAGTACAGGAGTCCATTACTAAAGGGTCCATCCTTTTCGTTCCCTGAAGTTAGTGCAGCAGCTCTAACTCGTATCCTAGATTTGCGCCCAGTCTTATAAAATCAGTTCCTAGCCAATGATCTCAATACATGCATTCAAATGAGTTGCTGAAGGTGGTTCTAGAAGCTTCTGTTGCTGCTGGTGCTGTTTCTAAGGGCCAAATTCTGTAGATATTGCTCGTTTACTAGACCTGTGCCCCTTCTGTGACCATGATCTGGCTTTCTAATGTATCCTCTTGTGGCCTTGTATCTCCACCACTATTTACTTTCCACAGTTTGTGATACTCCCTTATGATCTGTGCTTCCTAAGTCTGAGTACAGCCCTCTTGTAGCAGTTGGACGATTCTGTATGTTTCATTTTCAGTTAATTGGCTTTTAACAGTTTACAAATCCTTGCCAATGTCAGCACCAGTAAAATAAATTCATAATCCGGCATTATTTCTACTACAAACGTCATTCGTAATCTATAAAAACTAGGCCTTTGCTTTATGCAGTTTGGGGCAATATTTCATAAAGACTTGTTACGCAAGGAATCATATTTGCATAAATTTGCAAACCCTAGGTAAGATGAATATAATCCTCAACAACAAGCATGCTAAATTTCAAAAGAAACTGATAACCTAAAAATATATAATTTTAAATAAATCTTATATATTTTAATATTTATAAGTAGGGTATGTCAATTCTGGTCCAATGCAATATTAAAACCCTCGTTCCAAGACTAAATTAGATGTTTGCATGTGCAAGTAGACACTATGTTTACGAGACTGGTGTGCATACCAGGCGTCAATTAAAGTTCACATTTGTTACAGCAAAGTTTAAATAAGAACATATAATGATGCCAAGAACATGCTCAACGGATCTTCAATATACAAAGGAGTTTTTTTTCTTTTTAACAGAAGAGTTGCTCTTCATTTTGCAGGTAAATAATAAGAACCAGTTCAATCTTATTTTTACATTTATGCTCCTGAAGAATAATAACAAACTGTTTAAAAGCGCTCGAGTTTTGAATCTTTTTTAGAAACCTTGACAACTTTTATGTTTGATCCAGTGTGCTGATTTCTAAATCATAATTTACTATAACGGACGTAGCGTGTACATATGTATGTATCTCCGTATGCAACCAGAATAATAAATATCATGCATCGCTGACTACTGAACGGCACCACAAACAAAAATCCATAACAAGTTCACACTTTGGATATTCAATATTCAGACAGAAAAATAACTATGCTATGCGCACAAAAACAATGTATTTATCACATAACACAGTTTTAACTAAAAATACTCTCCTCACAACACGAACACGACTTTCACTGGAAATGTACGTGAGGGTTTGATTATATCTTTATTAAAGTAATCAGTAACTATACTAATAAAAATGGAGTTCTTAGAAAACAGGCTTAGCTGAAAGTGTCTTTTTCTTAGACTATACTTTCCCAAGGCCTATCTTTGTTCCCACTTTTTTTCCCTACCAGGTGTAAGGACTGTCCCTTTCCGTTCTACAAGCGAATGTATCCTGATGGAAGATGTAGCTGCGATTGTTTTGACCATCAAAAACCCTGTCTGAGAATCAAGAGAGGCCGAGACCCTCTTGATGACACAGAAAAACGGTAAAGAATTCGTTTTTTAACCCAACTTAGATGTAATGTCTCTTTCGTAGGCTTTGTTGAATGCTTGAAATTATGGTGGATTGTTGTTTTGTGCTCTTTTTAACTGTAAATAATTTATGTTTTGTAAACAGTACTATGTTATTTCAGTTTAAAGATTTTGTGAAGATTTTTAACAAACATTTTTAAACGTGTTAACATTCTTAAAAGAAGTTGTCGTTTTCTACTGGAACAGTACGTGATCTATTAGCGTGCTCGGACTGTGAATCTAAAGATTTGCGGTTCGCATTCCGTTACCACGGAACACACTCCGCAGTTATAGACTGTAGATACACTATATAAAATGATAGTTAAATATTACAATTCAATCTAACAATAGTAACCCATATAATGGGCGTGGGTGCTGATGTGTAGCTACCTCCCTTCCAATCTGTCTCTTCACAATCGAAGACAAATAGCATATGTAGCTCCAAGCAGTTGTCCACGAACTTCATCCTGAACCGAACCGGCATGGCCAAGTGGTTAAAACACTCGAGTCGTAATCCGAGGGTCGCGGGTTCGAATCCCATTCGCACCAAAAATTCTCGCCTTTTCAGCCGTTGGGGTATTATAATGTGACGGTCAATTCCACTATTCGTTGGTAAAAGAGTAGTCCAAGAATTGGCGGTGGGTGGTGATGACTAGCTGCCTTTCCTCTAGTCTTACACTCGTAAATTAGGGACGGCTAGCTATGCACGAAATTAAAAAAAACAACTATAAACAATCATCCTGAAATTCAGGTTGAAGCAGAATCGTCTTTTTCTAAGCGTAATACAGAGCTTAAGTTAACAGGGTTCTATAAGAAACTGATATTGGGGAGGAGATATACGAATGGCCCGGCATAGCCAGACGGATAAAGCATTCCATTCGCAATATGAGGGTTGTGGGTTCGAATCCCCGTCAAACCAAACATGCTCGCTCTTTCACTTCTTGAGACGTTATAATCCCACTGTCTGTTGGTAAAAAGAGTACCCCAAGAGTTGGCGGTGGGTGGTATTGACTAACTGTTTTTCCCCTGGTCTTACAGTACTAAATTAGGGACGGCTAGCGCAGATAGCCGTCGTAGCTATGGGTGAAATTAAAAAAACGAACTATTTGAATTTAATGACACAGAGTTCTTTCATGGCACTAAGTACCCGGATGATTATATCTTACGACCAATCTTACAATTCTTTTCTGTTTATTACTCTTAAGTTATTTTTCAACAAGTGAAAGGTGCCTTGTTGCATGCGATTTAAACTCTAAGGTAATCGAAGAATTTTTTCCAGTAAGTTTTAGTTCATCGATTGGTAAGTGTTGCTGATAAACATCTCATAATCAAAAAGGCTTATGTTTTTAGTTGAGCACAAAGCTACACGATGGGTTATCAGTGCTCTGCCCTCCACAGATATCGAAATCAGGTTTCTATCGATATAATTCCGAAAACATACAATTGTACCATCGGTGGGCAAATCTAAGGCACAATGCTATTTGAGAAACAATGGCAAATTTTCTGTCAAGCGCTACCAAACCACAGCTTTTCACATTAAAACTCCTTTCAAGGATGTTTAGAGATGATGACGAATGTTCTGTCACTAAAGCAGATTGTTTGTGAAGTGTTTTTTTTATGAAGGAAGGATTAATAGGCTAATAATGTAGTTCCTTGCCCATTGGCGTGTCTAAAGGAATCAGTTAGCAACGTTTATATGCAAAAACGGCTCGTTTGGGTTGAGAAAATATATTACGTAGAAGAGCGAACAACGTTTCGACCTTCTTGGGTCATCGTCAGGTTCACAAAGAAAGAGGTAACTGACCGGAAGCTGACCACATGTTTGAAAGGGGGGTTGTGTAACTGTGTGTCGAAATTTTCAAATATGTGGTCAGCTTCCGGTCAGTTACCTCTTTCTTTGTGAACCTGACGATGACCGAAGAAGGTCGAAACGTTGTTCGCTCTTCTACGTAATATATTTTCTCAACCCAAACGAGCCGTTTTTGCATATAAATTTCTCAACAAGTGGGTTTCTCGTCATCACTGATTACAGTTAGCAACGTATTTCTCAGAATATAATTTTAAAAAAAGCCGTATAATAATTTATCGAATCTATGTCATATTGTGCTGAATTTTACGTTTCTGTTTGTTTGTTTGGTTTGTTTTGGATTTCGCGCAAAGCTACTCGAGGGCTATCTGCGCTAGCCGTCCCTAATTTAGCAGTGTAAGACTAGAGGAAAGGCAGCTAGTCACCACCACCGACCGCCAACTCTTTGGATACTCTTTTACCAACGAATAGTGGGTTTGACCGTAACGTTATCACGAACACACGGGAGAAAGGCGAGCATGGTTGGTGTGACGTGAATTCGAACCCGCGACCCTCGGCTTACGAGTCGAGTGCTTTAACTACCTGGCCATGTCGGGTCATTTTACGTTTCGAACACATCAAATTCTGAAGTTGTTGTTTATTTTAATTTGTGTAAAACTACACGAGGGCTATCTGCGCTATCACTTCCTAATTTAACAGTATAAGACTATATGGAAGGTAGCTATTTATCACCACCCACCGCCAACTACTCTTAGGTTACTCTTTTATCAAACAATAGTGGGATTGACCGCGACTTTCATATTACAACTCGAGCGCCCTAGCCAACTGGCCATGCAGGGCCATTTGAAGTTGTAACTGAAATGTTTTGCTTACTTATTGAATCTGTACGTATATAAAACTTCAGAAGAAAAACAACCGTTATTTTCTTACTGTTATAGCTGAAACAGCTCAGTGTTTTGTTTCTTTATTAGATGTGTTCTGGAGGGATATTGCCACGCACCAGATTGCAAATATGGACCTTATGACGCCATTGGTGGGAAGTGTTCCAAACGTCCAGAAAACTATGAACTAAAAAAACACAAGTCACGGAAACAGAGACGTCATTATCATAGATGGGCCTTTTTTGAACGAGACTAGCATGTAGCGATTTAAATTATATTACTTGTTTCAACCTAGTCGACAATATACCGACAAAAAAAAACCTGCGACTTTAGCCATACGCTGGACGTGTTTCTGAGGCTCAACCAATCATTCGTCAATCTGCTATAACAATATCACCATTGGTGATGCAGGATTATTTTAAAACATTAAGTGTTTTATTGGCTGTTTATGATTTTAAAATAATTGCCAAGATGCAAGTACTTGTGTTTTATAGTTAGAATTTATTTTACTTCATAGTTATTCGTACCCTTGTTTATATCAACTCTCTTTTATATTATTTAAAATTAGAGTTGTTGTTTTTTTCTGCATGAATTTAGAATGGCTTGAAATATTCCAAGTTTCCTTTGATGGACACTGTTTTCAGAGATGATCATAAGCCTTGGGTCGAGAACCAACATTAGTATATAATTAATGAATCTGTGTGATAAACAAATATACATTCAAATAAATCGAAGAATGATCTTAAACATGTTCGAAATTGCTTAAACAATAATGACGAAACTTTGCACGAATAAATATAAGATATTTACTGTGTTCGATTGAAAAAATTGTAAACCACTTTACAATTTGTCAAAAAAAAAAAGAGTGCTTTTCTAACTCTTGGCTTGAAATGGAATATCGATCAATATTTTGTTACATTAATACTCCAGTTGAGGTAAAATAATGTTTTGATATTGAGAGTTTTAAGAGGTCTATAATCTAATTGAAAGATATACATGTTATAAGAAAAATTAGTATGAGAATGAAATACTTAATCTAAAATAAAAATTTTACAATTAAATCACACGAACATTAATTAATTAATTACTCGTTGTAACAAAAATAAAATCTTTCCAAATATTTTTAAGTGCATAATAAAAATCATGGCTGTCAATTCTATATCGAAATCAACAACTAAAGAAACTGGTAAAGTACATTAAACAACAATATGTTTGTGATCTTAGCTTTGTGTTAATCGCAGTAAGCATCTCATTAGGTTATCATGACTTTGGTTTATTAGTTGTTGTTTTTAATAATTTAAAGTACTAAGGAAGAAATACTTAATGGAGTAAGGAAAACATGCTGATATTATTTCTTGAAGACGAGTTTTTCTAACATAAATGAAACTTGTAATTCCTACAATACAACAATAGAGAAGTCTCTCTGTTGGTCAGTGATAAGTTTAAAGCTTTAGAATCCGGAGTTTGATTCCCCACGGTGTACCTAGCGAAGACAGCTCATTACGTAGCTATGTACTAAAAGAAGCACCACATGGAGCTCGTATTATGCGTGAATGATGAAGGAACTTCAAGAGACGTGTTTATTGAATAAACACTATATAAATATATACCATGTTCATCAATAAGTAACAGGTCTGTATGCTTTCTGTGCTCGAAAGTTCAGAGAAGTGCAGGATATCCGTTTACTTGTTAGTTTTGTATTACAACGTACACCGTTAAGTAAAAACCTGGAAAAAATATTGACATACTGATGGTGTCACAGTTCGTTTAATAAACTTTACAAGTTAAGACTACTTTATATTTGTTTAATAAAACATATACTTACAAACAGAACTGTAATAAAGTAAGTATCCTAGCATATCATTGTGAAGAAACTATGTTCACGGTATCTAACAGTTTCGGGGGTGAATGTTTTGTTTTGTACATCACATATTAATTTCAGTGTACTGTATTTAAGACATGTTAAGATATTTAAATTTTCAAACATTAATTCAAAACTTCATTTTTATGCATACTGTGTGTTCGAGTACAATGTTAAGGTTAATGAAAGGTTTATGTATTCTGCAAAAAAAAATAAAGTTGTTCAATTCACATTATTTTTATGTTTTATTGTTAAACCCAATAAAAAAATGTAATAAAACATTCTTAAACATCAATATATCGCAGATTCAATAAGCAACGTGTTATACAACTGTCATGTTTCGGGGCTTTGTTACAAAAATACGGTATTACTAAAAAATATTTTGCTGTACGAGTATTCAAACCTTGCAATTGTTTGACTGTAAATCGTTTCAAATAACAAAAATCAAAAATTTCTCTTTAAACTATTATTAAATATTCTAGGTTTGCAAATTAGCACTTATATTCCCCCCCAAAAAAATTATTACCGTTGTTATAGGTTTTCGCAAAACACCTGAATAATATTTTTCAAGAGTAACATGTATTTTTGTTTACGATGGTGAATTAGTTTTTCCGCACATTACTTGACCACTAAGTTTGGATACGTTTAAACATTTATTAAAAGAGTAGAGTAACTTCTTGTTATGTATTTCTTAACGTTATCGCAAACTTTAGCGTATTTGAAGATTATTTACTAAAGAACAATATATGAATAATTAGACCATCAGAAACAAAAATAAGGAAAATTCAATAATCTGAAACAACTATATAATTTTATGTCAATTCTTAGGTATGAGAACACGAACAATCTCTTGCTTTGTATTAAAGCGTCATCTAACCACATACATGTACGAGAACACAAACCATGATCAATATGCTTACAGAAGTCATGTTTACTTTTGTTATAGTTTCTAAACGATTATAAATAAACATATGTTGATATATAAATATACAATAACTACATAAAAAGACAAACTCGATATTAATTATTTATTTAAATAGTTGGCGCTTTAGCAACGTTCAAGTTATTCATCAGCCAATAAGAAGAGCACTTTTTAATTGTCGAAACTATGCAATTTTTCTATTAGCCTTTTCAGATTATTAATACTTAGTTCGGTGTCGGGCAATAGTTTGCAATGAAAGGTAATGCAGGTTTTACCATTAGTAATCTCTCATCTAATTTGTTTCGAACTGTAAGAAAGGGTTAGGTTAAAGGGAATCGAACGCGGCTCACAGTGATGTTAGACTTTCACTAAGCCTAAACTTATTAGGTCAAACATTTCTTTTATCGTTCAGTAAATTAAGAACTAATAACACAAATCCACAACCCAAATCTTCAAATTCACCAAACAGTTCTTTATCATCCACACATGTGGCATTATTCTTCTCATAAATCCTGATCTCTCTAAACTTGTAAAACTAGTTATGTTGGTTGAACAGTCCATCACTACACACAAACAAATACGATTCGTCTCCATATTTTACTCTTCTACTTGAATCTGATCTCTGAATAGTCACAAAAGGACACTTACGCTGGTTGAATAGTCAATTTATACACACTTACAACCACAATTCGTCTTTAACCTTACTCTTCTCATAAAACTTGATCCTGAAAAGTCATAAAAAGAAAAATTACGCTGGTTGACTAGTCCAACTCTATTCACGTACATCCACGGCTCGTCTCTAGCTTTCAGTCTTCTGCTTAATTATGATCCTTGAAAACTTACCAAATTAAAGTTATGTTGGTTGAGTAGTTTACCTCCACCCACATACAACCATGATGTGTAATCTTCACATCCGAAGCTAATCTTAGGATTGTAATTTTTCAGCGGATTAATCTCTATAGGTTATTAGAAATTTGGCAGATGAGACTGACATGAGAGAAATTAGTTCTACCTGAAGATTTTTGTTACAATATGAACATGTTTTTAGTAGATACTACGTGAAACGATGTGATATATTTTCATTTTTTAACCTCATTTTACTAATTTTAATTTAATATTTTATAATTGTGTGTTCCAGAGAGGACAGTATTAAGTAAACAGATTTAAAACGCTAAAATCGTGGGTCCGATTCTTCATAGTGGACACAGCAGATAATCCAATGTGGCTTTGTTCTGAACAAACTTTTTTAATAGTGATATCGTGTAGCAAATCTGAGCTTCCTTTCGTTGTGAGTATCAAACAAATATGTATCAGTAACTGTGTAATGCAGCTTGTTTGCTTCGCAATCACGAAAATTTGCACATGTGTATCAACGTTGAATTAATTCGCGTCTCGTGAACCGTCGATAAAAGATTCAGTTTCAGACTTGATAAAAGCCTCAGTGTTGTTTGTAAGTTTACAAAACTGTTATATATAAAAAACCATTATTTGTAATTAGCTATTTGGGATAACCGTTCTCATAAATTGAATTGTTGTTTGTGTATTAAAATATTTTGTGTTACCAAAGAAAATTTATGTATTAATTTTGTTGGACAATATCAAAAATTTGATGCATACTAAGACTGAATTCACTTATAATTAAAATTAAAATGTTCGACCATTTGAAATCATAATACTTAACGTACGTAACATAATAAATCAAAGATAAATTATAATTATAATTTATAACAATTATCATACAACATATTAAATAACGATATTTACAGAGTACTTGTTTCAGTGTCAACTGTTATACAATATACAGAATAACGTCATTAAGATATTACTTGTTTCAGTGTTAACTGTTATATAAGATACAGAATAACGTTCTTTAGATATTACTTGTTTCAATGTCAACTGTTACACCATATACAGAATCATGTTCTTTAGTTAGTACTTGTTTTAATGTCAACTGTTATACAATGCACAGAAGAGAGATATTTAGATAATATTTGTTTCAGTGTCAACTGTTATACAATATATAGAATAACGTTATTTAGATATAACTTGTTTCAAAGTCAACTGTTATACAATATAAAAAATAACGTTATTTACTTAGTATTTGTTTCAGAGACAACTCTTATCCAATATATAGAATAACGTTATTTAGTTAATACTTGTTTCAGTGTCAACTGTTATACAATATACAGAATAACGTTATTTAGATATTACTTGTTTCAGTGTCAGGTGTTATACAATATACACAATAACGTTATTTAGATATTACTTGTTTCAGTGTTAACTGTTATACAATATACAGAACAGGATATTTAGATATTACTTGCTTCAGTGTCAACTGATATACAATATACAAAATAACGAGATTTAGATAGTACTTGTTTCAGTGTCAACTGATATAAAATATACAGAATAACGTTTTTTAGATATTACTTGTTTCAGTGTCAACTGTTATATAATATACAGAATAATGTTATTTAGTTAGTATTTGTTTTAATGTCAACAGTTATACAATGCACAGAAGAGAGATATTTAGACATTATTTGTTTCAGTGTCAACTGTTATGCAATATGCAGAATAACGTTATTTACATATTACTTGTTTCAGTGTTAACTGTATATAATATACAGAATAACGTTATTTAGATATTACTTGTTTCATTGTCAACTGTCACACAATATACAGTATCGTGTTATTTAATAAGTACTTGTTTTATGTCAACAGTTGTACAATAACTGTTATACAATACACAGAATAAAGTTATTCAGTTAGTACTTGTTTCAGTGTCAACTGTTATACAATATACAGAGAAACGTTACTTACATATTACTTGTTTCAGGGTTAACTATTATATAATATACAGAATAACGTTATTTAGATATTACTTGTTTCATTGTAAACTGTTATACAATATACAAAAAAACGTTTTTTAGTTATTACTTATTCAGAGTCAACTGTTATATAATATACAGAATACCAATTTTAGATGTTACTTGTTTCAGTATCAACTTTTATACAATATACAGAATAGAGATATTTAGATATTACTTGTTTCAGTGTCAACTGTTATGCAATATGCAGAATAACGTTATTTACATATTACTTGTTTCAGTGTTAACTGTATATAATATACAGAATAACGTTATTTAGATATTACTTGTTTCATTGTAAACTGTTATACAATATACAAAATAACGTTATTTAGTTAGTAATTGTTTCAGTGTCAACTGGTATGCAATATACAGAATAATGTTATTTAGTTAATACATGTTTCAGCGTCAACTGTTGTACAATATACATAATAACGTTATTTACATATTACTTGTTTCAGTGTTAACTGTTATATAATATACAGAATAACGTTTTTTAGATATTACTTGTTTCAGTGTGAACTGTTACACAATATACAGAATCATGTTATTTAGGTAGTACTTGTTTTATTGTCAACAGTTGTACAATAACTGTTATACAATACACAGAATAACGTTATTTAGTTAGTACTTGTTTCAGTGTCCATTGTTATACAATATCCAAAATAACGATATTTAAATAGTACTTGTTTCAGTGTCAACTGTTATACAATATACAGAATAATGTTATTTAGTTATTACTTGTTTCAGTGTCAACTGTTATACAATATAGAGAAGAACGTTATTTAGATAATACTTGTTTCAGTGTCAACTCTTATACAAAATACAGAATAATGTTATTTAGATATTACTTGTTTCAGTGTCAACTGTTACACACTATACAGAATAACGTTATTTAGTTAGTACTTGTTTAAGTGTCCACTGTTATGCAATATACAGAATAATGTTATTTAGTTAGTACTTGTTTCAGTGTCAAGTGTTATACAATGTACAGAATAGCGATATTTAGATATTACTTATTTCAGTGTCAACTGTTATACAATATACTGAATAACGTTATTTAAATATTATTTGTTTCAGTGTTAACTGTTGTACAACTTACAGAATAACGTAATTTAGATATTACTTGTTTCAGTGTTAACTTTTATATAATATACAGAATAGCAATATTTAAATATTATTTGCTTCAGTGTCAACTGTGATACAATGTATAAAATAACGTTATTTAGATATTACTTGTTTCAATGTCAACTGTTATATAATATACAGAATAATGTTATTTAGTTTGTACTTGTTTTAATGTCAACTGTTATACAATGCACAGAAGAGAGATATTTTGATATTATTTGTTTCAGTGTCAACTGTCATACAATATACAGAGAAACGTTACTTACATATTACTTGTTTCAGGGTTAACTATTATATAATATACAGAATAACGTTATTTAGATATTACTTGTTTCATTGTAAACTGTTATACAATATACAAAATAACGTTATTTAGTTATTACTTGTTTCAGTGTCAACTTTTATACAATATACAGAATAACGTTATTTAGTTAGTACATGCTTTAGTGTCAACTGTTATACAATGTACAGAATAGAGATATTTAGATATTACTTGTTTCAGTGTCAACTGTTATGCAATATGCAGAATAACGTTATTTACATATTACTTGTTTCAGAGTTAACTGTCACACAATATACAGTATCGTGTTATTTAATAAGTACTTGTTTTATGACAACAGTTGTACAATACACAGAATAAAGTTATTCAGTTAGTACTTGTTTCAGTGTCAACTGTTATACAATATAGAGAAGAACGTTATTTAGATAATACTTGTTTCAGTGTCAACTGTTATACAAAATACAGAATAATGTTATTTAGATATTACTTGTTTGAGTATCAACTGTTATACAATATGCAGCATAACGATATTTAGATAGTACTTGTTTCAGTGTCAACAGTTACACAATATACAGAATAATGTTATTTAGTTAGTACGTGTTTCAGTGTCAAGTGTTATACAATGTACAGAATAGCGATATTTAGATATTACTTATTTCAGTGTAACTGTTATACAGTATACTGAATTACGTTATTCAGATATTACTTGTTTCAGTCTCAAATATTATACAATATACAGAAAAATGTTATTTAGTTTGTACTTGTTTCAGTGTCAACTGTTACACAATATACAGAATAACGTTATTTAGATATTATTTTGTATTAGTGTCAGGTGTTATAAAATATACAGAATCCCGTTAGCTAGATATTACTTGTTTTAGTGTCAACTGTTATACAATATACAGAATAACGTTATTTAGATATTACTTGTTTCACTATTAACTGTTATATAATATACAGAATAGCAATATTTAGATATTACTTATTTCAGTGTCAACTGTTATATAATATACAGAATAACGTTTTTTAGGTAGTACTTGTTTCAGTGTCAACTGTTATACAATATACAGAATAATGTTATTTAGTTAGTACTTGTATCAGTGTCAACTGTTACACAATATACAGAATAACGTTAGTTAGTTAGTATTTGTTTCAGAGACAACTGTTATCCAATATATAGAATAACGTTATTTAGTTAATACTTGTTTCAGTGTCAACTGTTATACAATATACAGAATAACGTTATTTAGATATTACTTGTTTCAGTGTCAGGTGTTATAAAATATACAGAATCACGTTATTTAGATATTACTTGTTTTAATGTCAACTGTTATACAATGCACAGAAGAAAGATATTTAGATATTACTTGTTTCAGTGTTAACTGTTATACAATATACAGAACAGAAATATTTAGATATTACTTGTTTCAGTGTTAACTTTTATATAATATACAGAATAGCAATATTTAAATATTATTTGCTTCAGTGTCAACTGTGATACAATGTATAAAATAACGATATTTAGATAGTACTTGTTTCAGTGTCAACTGATATACAATATACAGAATAACGTTATTTAGATATTACTTGTTTCAATGTCAACTGTTATATAATATACAGAATAATGTTATTTAGAGTGTACTTGTTTTAATGTCAACTGTTATACAATGCACTGAAGAGAGATATTTTGATATTATTTGTTTCAGTGTCAACTGTCATACAATATACAGAGAAACGTTACTTACATATTACTTGTTTCAGGGTTAACTATTATATAATATACAGAATAACGTTATTTAGATATTACTTGTTTCGTTGTAAACTGTTATACAATATAGAAAATAACGTTTTTTAGTTATTACTTGTTCAGAGTCAACTGTTATATAATATACAGAATACCAATTTTAGATGTTACTTGTTTCAATGTCAACTGTTTATACAATATACAGAATAACGTTATTTAGTTAATAAGTGTTTCAATGTCAACTGTTATACAATATACAGAATAACGTTATTTAGTTAGTAGTTGTATAAGTGTCAACTGTTATACAATATACAGAATAACTTTATTTAGTCAGTACTTGTTTCATTGTCAACTGTTATACAATAGAATATTAACATGTTTAAGTACAATTTTAAAATTCTTTACATTTCAAAGATTACAAAATATCCGTCATAAACGTGAGATTCGACACATTTTAATTCAAGGTAGTGAGTATAATATTATTATCTCACTACTAATTCCTAAGACTTTAAATTTCGATTCAATAAAAGTATAACAGGTAACTCTAGCATTTCAAGATCCTATAGTTTTATATTTATCATATAAAAGAAGATATTGCGTATACACACGTGTACAGAGTAATGTTTTAACCTGTATTAGATCTCATTGTATGTTTGAGAATTTCTTTGTTCGTGTACGAACTCTACCAGCGGTGTTGGATCTAGCAGGTTCAGACTTGACAAGTGATCTATCTTTTTCTCTATAGGGCAGCTCCCTACTACGGGGAGGAGGCTAGAACGCGCTCGGCGGTCAATCAAACATGACGGGGTGTAAGAATATGATTTCAGAGTCATTTAACTTAAATCTGACATCGAAGCTTCCTTCCTATGGATTGCAGGAGCGCCATGTTTGAAACAGACACTCACGAGCGAGTGGTCAAAAACGTGCACATGGGAATTATGCATCAACGTGCTGGTGTCCTAATATGGTCTCCTTTCAATTACTGTCCACATGGAAGTATGTCATGGAAACCATTGGAGATAGTGAAGAGGATTGAACTGTACATTTGGGACCCTGTAAATCACAATGGGGCCTTCAGTGCAGCAGGGTTATTCTTTGTAAGAATTTTACACAAAATGTTTGGCCTGACAAACTCATAACAGGACAAAACTAAACATGCCTTAAGTATCAATGGCTAAAGTTAATAATAAGAATATTTTCTGATATTATTTATTTTTGCTTTTATTTTTTTAAACTGATTTACGTGTATTAGTCCTAAAAGGTTTTGAATCCCATAATAATAAATACCTCATCTTTCACGAAGACATTTCATAAGATCGTAAACAATGTTTTACCATTTATAAGACGGCGTATTTGCTTTGTAAATCTAACTCAACAAGTAATGAATAATTTAATACATCTGAAAATAATCTTAACTATACTAAAAAAGATAATCGGAAGAAATTATTTAGCTTTAACTATTAATCAACTATTTGTTGTTTGAAAATTATATCTTAAGCTGCAGGTGTTTGATTCTTAATCTAATTTGTTGCTTATGCATGCACATTGAATACTAATATTGTGAGGCCCGGCATGGCCAGGTGGGTTAAGGCGTTCAACTCGTAATACGAGGGTCGCGAGTTCGAATCCAGGTCGCACCAAACATGCTCGCTTTTTCAGCCGTGGGGGCGTTATAGTGTTACGGTCAATCCCACTATTCGTTGGTAAAAGAGTAGCCCAAAAGTTGGCGGTGGGTAGTGATGACTAGCTGTCTTCCCTCTAGTCTCACACTGCTAAATTAGGGACGGCTAGCACAGATAGCGTTTGCGAAATTCAAAAAACAAACAAAAAAATAAACTGTAACCAGGCTGTTTAGTAAAGTAAAATGTAGTCCAGGTTGAAAATACTAAATACGTAACTATACATACATATAAAGGTAATATATCTTTAACTTCACATACTGTAAATGTTACTATGATAAAACAAAAATGATGAAACAGCTGTAATCGTTGGTAAGTAAAATAATATATCATCTTTCACGCGCCAATAAATCTGATTATTCAGTTAAGAAAATAAACAATTCTATAGCTATTCATGCTGTTTTCATGCGAAATGTAAACTTATTTCCTTTCATTGGGAAAAAGAAATAAAAAATCAACTTATTCATATAGGTAGGTTTAGATACGTATTATGTTTATACTTGAAAAGAAAGAAAGCTGAAAACTGTTACACGGTGTCACAATGATAAAATTTCGTTCAGAGCAAAGCCACATTGAATTATCTGCTGTGTCCACCGTCGAGAATCGAACCTCAGATGGTAATGTTCTAAATTATTAGCTGTCTCATCGGGGAACACACAATGACAAAATAATTAATGCCAGTAAAATGAGGTTTAAGAATGAAAATATATCACATTGTTTCACGCAGCATATACTACAAAACCAGTTTATACTCTAACCAAAACTTTTAAGTGGAACTAATTCCTCTCAAAAATCGTTCAAACCTACATTTACCGGTATTAATACGCGTTAATACACACACTAACATCACCACTCGACAGCATTGCATTGTGTTCGAAGTAGTTTAATTACAACTTATTATTAACTCTAAAATAAATCGATTAATAGTGCACTACCTCAGGCCCATATCCAAGATTACGACAGACAGTATGTTGTATAACACTTTACATAAAAACAAGTACTAGGTATGAGGTTATTGCACGTGAAATGTTTGGATTTTAATGCACAAATTTTTAAATTTGATTTTTAGTGGATGAAAGAAAAGTATTATCCTAAATTTGTCAGAATAATATAGTATGTTGTGTGGTTTATTTTAAGTTCACTTTATTTTTCGTATTTCAGAAACTAAATCATATTTATACTGATTTTTGTCACCATGGATAAAATCGATATTCGTGTAATTTTCTTCTTCGATTTCAAGCTTGGTCACAATGTGGTGACAGTAGCTCGTATTATCAATCACGTATTTGGTGATGGCACAGCTAATGAGCGCACAGCACAGCGTTGGTTTCGCTCTGGTGAAACAAGCCTCGACAATTAGCCTGGGGGCCACCCTTAGACAGTCGTTAATGATGAAGAATTGAAGTCCTCAGTTGAATCAGATACCCACCAAACCGTGAGAGAACTTGCTGAAAAAGGTTACTCTTCATTATTCAATAACTTTCAGACATTTTGATGCAATTGGTAAGGGTAAAAAGCTTGCTAAATGGATACCTCACGAATTGACTTAAAACCATCTATCAAGACGAGTTGAAATTTGTTCATCACTCCTTATTCGCAATAAAAAATTACCCTTTTCTCCATAGAATTACCACCTATAATGAAAAATGAATTCTTCACGACGATACGACGACCTGGACATTGGCTTAACTGTGAAGAAACACCCAAGTCAGTTTTTTACCCTAAGATGCTTATGGTCAGTGTTTGGTGGTGCTCAACAGATGTGATCAATTATTCATTCTTAAACCCAGAAGAAACGATCACAGCAGAGAAATATTGTTGTGAACTTGAAATTATGTATCAAAAGTTGTCACGACAACATCCAGCAATAGTTAGTATCAGTGGACCCATACTGCTTCATGGCAAAACTCAACCTCATTTCTCACGCGTTACTGCTCAAAAACTAAACGGACTTTATGAAACTTTACCTCATCCACCAGATCTTTCCTCTACAGAATATCACTTTTTAAAACTTCTAGATTTTTTTAAAGGAAAAAAAAACGTTCGCAAACCAAAGGTAAATTGAAAGTGTCTACGAAGATTTCATTGCATCAAAGGTCGTCCAATTATTTAAAGATAACGTTTATAAATTTACAACTCGTTGGCAGAAGTGTATTCAGTCTGAAGGAGCTGATTTTGAGTAAATAAATCAAACAATGAAACGATGTACTTGTTTAAGATTTCTTTTAAAAGTCCGACATTTTAAATGCAATAGCCTGACAAATGACGTTATTGTGTACATTGTATAACACTTAACACTGAAACAAGTACTAACTAAATGACATTATTCTGCATGTTATGTAACACTTAACACTGAAACAAATACTTTCTATAAAATATACCCAGTTTGAAATTTTACGCTTTAACGAGCGTTGTTTACGACAAAAAAAAATTCGAGTGTTTTTGAAACCAATAATTCATGTACGTGTCTTCACTTTGTCTTGTTTAATTTCACGCGAAGCTGCTCGAGGGCTATTTGCATTAATCATGCCTAATTTAGATAATGTAATCTACATAAAAGGTAGTTAGCTAGTCAGGCAGTAAGTACACTGTTAGTTTTGTTGATGTTCTTTACCAATGAAAAGGGGGATTTACCGTTGTGAAAGGATAAAAGAGTGAATATGTTCGAGATTCGAACTCCAGACTTCGATTCCTAGTCGTCTTTTAGTAATATATTTTCATTTTCAAACACAACTTATATTTGTTTATGTTTTTTTCAAGAGAAATAATGTACTTGAAATGTGTATCAAGTTTAAAACAACAGTTGTTTGTTCTGTAGCAAAACCACATTGAGCTATTTACTGTGTCTACTGCAGGGAATCGAATCTCCATGTTTTATCTTTGTAAATCCTTAACGTTACAGCTGTATAACCAAGGGACACAACGTTTGTCAAAACTAATAACGTACATTTCATGAGTTATTTTAACAATCTTCGAAATTTCCCGCTGGTACAGCAGTAAGTTTAAGGATCTGCAACGCTAAAATCAGGCGTTCGATTCTCCTCGGCGGACTTAGCTGATAGCAAGAAGTGGCTTTGTTATAAGAAAACGCACACACACATCTTTGAAATACACGAAACTCAACGAAGCAAAACTGTTGACATATTTCTTTAAGTTGTCATTAATGTTACCACAATATATACTAATAAGCCTAATAATCTGCATGTGATACCTTTAAAGTTAGGAGAGCGGGATAAAATAACCGTGTTTGGTACATTTAATGTTGTGAGGTAAACTAACCACACGTGTTACCTTTTAAGTTGGGGAAGGTAAAATAGGCGAATGTGATACCTTTAAAATTCGAGTGGGGGGAAAGTGGGATGGCTGATTTGAAGCGTTTAGTGAAACTGTCACAGTTAATGTACTGTGTCGAACAGAAGGTTCTCTAAACTAATCATTTGGCGAAGCTTTACACAATCCAAATCCACAGCACCGTCGAAGCCTTGAAAAACTAAAATAATTTGAATGGATTATCTTTCTAACTAGTTTATCTTCCCAATTCGTTAATGCGCTACAACACGACTTTCTTATCGCAATGTTTCAAATTGTAAACAAAGACATTACGTACAGTATTCTTTGATAAAACACTGAAAGCCAAACTCAACCTTACGATTATATACAGTATATTAAACGTTTACCTGAGGCTGCACTAACATTTCACTGTATTTAACTGTATGATAAGTACTTTCTTCAACGTATGTTATAATAAAGGCAGCCTTTGTCAGAAGTTTCGTTTTCCCATTGATAGTCGTTTTATTTTCCAAGTAACAACTTTTTTCCGCCAGAAACATCATTAAAATTGTTATTGCCATATTGTATGACTTCTCATTTTACTGGTTATATTTCTATTAATTTTTCCATTAACAGGTTAAAAAAAAAGTAACAAAAATCCTTGACGCTAAGTATGGTCGAATGTTTCTAGGACGCTGGAAATAGAATCTGTTCTCATCATACCCTAAATTTCCAGACTTGTTACCAGGTGGTTCATGCTCACAATAACAAGTCAGAAACTAAAATTCAACACTGCGAAAGCTAGGCTGTAGAAATATTTACCAGGAGCCATTTCTTTCAGCCTGCTGATAATTCCGTAATTCTGGCTCATCTGATAATCTTGACTTTAAATATCCTGAGCTCTTATGCTGGCCCTTTCACATCTTTATTTAATTAGGGTCAAAAGTATGTGATTATATCTGACCGATCCTGCTTTTCCACTTCTCCCATAGTGACGATTAAGCCTAGTGTAATCAATTATTTGCGTTTCACCCTCACCCTATCTATTCCTTTTGCTCCATGTCTGGCTTGTTATCGAGCGTGTTAGTTCGGCTTTACCATCAAAAGGGTTCATAACTCAGAGACCGATAAGACCCTACATTGTTTTTCTATGTAGCACATGCTCGTATTAACAACATTTGTTTTTTACATAGTCGTTTCTTGTGATGTAATTTTGACTGAGACGATTTCGTTATTTTCAATTCCATGACGCGTTTGTTGTTGTGTTTCAAATTATTTCACAATTCTGAAATATTATTTGTAGTAGAGTGTGTAAAAATAAAAAAACACAATATGTTTGAATATATTTTCAGGTATGATACGTAAGAAATATTAGTTGATTTCTTATAAGCAAAAACCTTTGAAACATTTTTTTCTCTCCATAATTTGTAAGGAAGGTGTAATATTTTCTTTTCATAGTAACTGAAGAGTACATGTTATGGTGTGTTATTACTCTAAATTCGTTTTGTTCCTCTGGAACAATGACGTTTCTGTTGCTTTTTTCTCTTATTAAAATTTATAGTTATATATCGAAAAACACATTACTATGATCCAGACTTGGAATCTAGTATCAGGTAATTCATCTGCCAGGATTGAAGAATACCAATAACACCTGCTTACTTCTTGGTTTAGTTTAACTTCTTGTACCTCACAACCCACTGACAAAATTAATATTAATAAATAAAATAAATAAGTGATGCAGAGATTTGTGTCAAGAGATAATTACCTGTTTTTTTTTACTTTTAAACTGCTTATTCAAATGATTTAGTAGAAACGCCTGAAAAAAACAACAAACAAACAAACCTAGCTATGACAATATTGAAGAGTCAACAAGGACGTGTGAAAAGTAAGAACGTCAACGCTTCTCTATGTTAGTTTAGCCATGAACTCGTACTTTGTGACAGTCATTTCTCCTTATAAATGACGCTATTGTAACACGGGTTCAAGTTCTAGTCAGTAAACAAGTTTTGATGAAATCTGCACGGAGTTATTTCGGAGTTGCATTAAATCAGCACTGAAAAGTGGTTTTATTTTATTTTCTAAACTTTTACATTACGTGAGAAATATTAGTAAAATCCAGTCGCCTTTTCTCACACATTCAGGATTTTCTAAAATTGTTTTCATATAACTAAACTGGATGGCCTACTTTGTTTAGAAGGAGAAAAGCGCTTCTCGCTGTGTAACTTTGTACTCAACAGCAAACAAATAAGTGCAGTAGCGTCATTTCACAAAAAGCTTGGGTGGGAGACCAACCTTTTATGAACCCCCAATTTAGCTGAAAGGCCTAAATTGTTTATGTATATATGTTATTCTTTCCTGACTAGAAATGTTTCATAGAAATTGTCATTTTAGACATTCTTTCATGATTCCCCAAATGACATCTTTGAACAAACAAATCCGCTCTATCAATGTCTTCAGAGTTATAACTCTAGGAACCGTGTTTCGATACCCCTGGTGGGAAGTGCACGACATCCCATTGTGTTGCTTTGTGCTTAACTTCGAAGAAACAAATTATGCATTTGTCTGAAGTATACGCTTGAAACATCTCTGTATCATCTGACACCTTATTTTTTCAGTGTCCACACAAAATTTCTGTGGTGTGAGGAGACACAGCGACTTGGCCCGGCATGGCTAAGCGTGTTAAGGTGTGCGACTCGTAATCTGAGGGTCACGGGTTCGCATCCCCGTCGCGCCAAACATGCTCGCCCTTTCACCCGTGGGGGCGTTATAATGTGACGGTCAATCCCACTATTCGTTGGTAAAAGAGTAGCCCAAGAGTTGGCGGTGTGTGGTGATGATTAGTTGCCTTCCCTCTAGTCTTACACTGCTAAATTAGGGACGGCTAGCACAGATAGCCCTCAAGTAGCTTTGTGCGAAATTCAAAAACAAACAAACACAGCGACTTTAGGCAGTCATTTGCTTAAACTTCATGTTTAATTGATATAAAGACAATTTTACATCTAAAAAAATTGACTTAGTGCGAGAAGCTCTCACCCCATAACAGACCCATATATGATTTCTATTGACGGAAAAGCAATACAAATAGTCTTACTCATCCACCGCATGTACTTGGTAGACATACGTTAACTGATTATGTAGTTAAATAATTAGAATGAACAAAACCACTTCTTTAAATACATTACTTTAATCCACTGTAACGTAAAAGTCACAACTGAAAAGGGAAAAAAAGTAACAACAAACGACAACAACACATTCAAATAGAAATACATAGAAATAACACAGGAAAATAAACATGCACCGACTGACATCCGACACACGACATCAAACATAAAGTATGCACACAGGAAGGATAAACGAGATACTAAAAAAAAAGCATGAAAGCCAAATCATATAAATTTATCCTATCCAGGAAATATTGCAAAACAGCTTAAAATAATAAGGAAAATATCGAAATAGTTACCATAGAGACACCTAGAATGAAAATAAAGGATTTATTATGCAAGTCTTAACTATAATGAAAAATTGTTTGTTGTTAAATTTCATGCAAAGCTACTCGAGGGCTATCTGCGCTAGCCGTCCATAATTTAGCAGTCTAAAACTAGCGGGAAGGCAGCTAGTCATCAACACCCACCACCAACTCTTGGGCTACTCTTTTACCAACGAATAGTGGGATTGACCGTCACATTTTAACGCTCCCCCACGGCTGAAACAGTAAGCATGTTTGGAGTGACGGTGATTCGAACCCGAGACCCTCGGATTATGAGGCAAGCGCCTCAACCACCTGGCCAATAATGAAGAAATACACAAATTAACTGAGAGAATTGTGAATGCATATTTATATAGATTTAATAAATACTTAAAATAACCATTACATACAAACGAACGCCTAAAATATACTCAGTCATAAAATAAGTTATGAATACATAAAGAGGTTAGTTAAATAAAAAACGTACATAAAAGAGAGAATTAAAGAATCATTATTATAAAATACACACACCTAAATAAAAAATGCCCCTTTTATTGTTAGTATGCGACTTATATCACGTGACGTCTCAAATAAGTTAAAAGCCACAATAATTTTAATCTCCTTTACTGACCCTAAGTGACTATTTAAGATAAGGTTATTACTACCCATTGCCTGGACATCTGTGAACCACAAATAGTGAATATCCGCTTACAACCAAGAAGATTCTTACTAGCAGGAAACAAATCATCAAACGCTACCAAAAGTAGCGCCAAATTCCTCCTTCCCCAAACCGTGAACAAAGACTCCTGTCATGTTAGAACTGTAATAACCAGCCAAAGTAACCATTTCTATTTCTTTCCTGTTTTATTTTTCGTATTTTCTGTCTCTTCTTTGCCAAACTTCCTTTATCGATTTTTTGAATGGTTTGGGTCGGGGTGGTGGTGAAGAGAGACGTTAATTGGGAGAAACCCTCACACACAAATTCCCTTTTTGTTTCACTTTTTATTTTATATTTTACTATCTGGAAAAGCGAAACTGCTTCGTGTAGGGTTTATTTGCAGTTGGGGAGAGAACTAAAGCTTTCTGTTTTGTTTTTACAAATGGGTTGACAACTTTAACCAGACTATTATCATTATTTTTAAAACTCGATTAGATATATATATAATCAAAAACACCTTAGGTGTGAAAAATAGACGCAGTTAAAAAACGATTGAGCTTGTGATTTATAGGAATGAAATAAAAATTATAGAATTAGTTACAATTTTACAATGTGAGCTTGAAACTGCTTATCTAGTTTATTAGGCCTAATCAAAACTTACGTATCTACACGTCCTTTCACTGTTCTTTTGCTGCTCTAAACTAGTCTTTACTCTAAGGTGAAACTGTAATAAAAATTTCAGACTGATAACTCACGTGACATTCCGCGAAAGCGTGCACACAAATTTGGTCAAACTGAACAATTTTTGTTTAATTACTTTGTAGGTGTGGCTTATATTTAGATCAAATCTGAAACAATTGTAGATTGTAAAGGTCTGTCAGTGTATCAAATTTGAAAAAAAAATCCATAACAGTTAAGTATGTGTCTTTATCAAGTAGTTTCAGTCGAAGAAATTCAATCAAATTGGAAATTTTATATCTTGTGTTTCTTTATCGATTGTCCTGAAATTTGGTATGTGAAGTAAAGGTCTGGTATCACACATCAGTGTAAAATATATTTTAGTTTGGGGTACCACAGTCCGAGCTACAGAAAGTAGAATGTTACTAAACTATCGCTCTAATTAATAATACACAGTATGCTTTGGCCTCACGGCTAACTACCACATGTCTTTATCTACATATATCATTTGGACGTCAAAAATATATATTTGATTTATTTCCAGCTCTATGTTCGCTGTGTGTCCCACCTGCCATAAGCAATTAGTATCACCAAGCGTATCTTAAAGATGACAAGAAATTCTACTAGGTATTTCTTCATGTGTTTTTCACAATTTAAAATTAAGAAATTGCTACAAACCCTTAAGCCTAATTCTCGCCATAGTTAATATCCTATACTATCACTTAATTCTAATTTGTAATTGATTAATTACTGAGATACTAATCTGATAACAATTGAGAGCCGATCACCACAATCTTACTGTAAGTATTACTAAGCCTAATTCATAAACTTTTTATACAAAATATGCATGGTATATATGAAGATTAATTTTTAATAGATATTTCATATGGAAACATACATACCAGTAACTATTTCGTCAGTTATCTAACAAATAACTCTATGTAGCTTTTGAAACTGTTCATGGATAATCATAAGCAAATAAAAATCAATAGTTTCCATACATGTTAGGCATGTTTATTACAAGCAAAAGCTATATTTCAAACTTCCGATGATAAGGAGTTTTTATTTTATTTCTAATGATTTACAAACGCCAACATAAACTGATAAATATGGGTCTGTTCCTAAATTGAAAGAATTGTGCTAAAAATGTCACTCAGTCACATCCAACATGTTTACACGAAAATGAAAAAGAGAGAAATTGCGAACGTTGCATTTCTTCTCAATACAAACAAAAATGATATTTGTAATGCACATTGAACCCTCTTGAGGAGCGTTTTATTTATTACAAAGTAAAATGTTGGTGACTCAGATCTTACTGTAGTCAGTTGACGGAATGTTTTAGAAAAAAATACTATCGTGGGGGAAGGAAAGGACCACCAAAGCTGTCTAACGACATCTGCTCTTTTTACTAGTTTTTATCTCTGTTTCTCCCTCAGGGACATTGTCTTCTTCCTTCGGTCTGAATAACTATCTTACAGTGTCATTTCCTATCACCAGTCTTAAGCAATTCTTTTCCTGATTGATAACATTGAAGAGTTTTTTGTTATTCAAGTTTTAAGTGAAGGCTCCAAACATGAGCCAAAGATATCGTAACTATGGTTTTCTCACTACTTTTTTTTTTTATTTTGGCTCTAAATTTTAATAATGTTAAGTTACAAAATAATAAAATGATAATTAACGTTACAAAGTGTAGTATTCTGATTTTTACCTATATCACAGTGGGAGGAATAAATTCTGCGTAAGTCTGGTCGTCTTCTTATGTTTGTCTTCACTGTAAGTTTTTGGTTACCCAATGCAAATTGTTTATGCTTATAAAAAATAGCATGATTGCACCATGTGGGAAGTTTCTATTTAGGTTTTGAGCTAAACTGTTAATTAAGTATTTCATGACATCGATATCATGGAGTTTTGGAATTTCACTTTGATCCTCTTTTAAATTATTTTAAAACTATTCAATACAAAATCCCTTTTCTCTTAAATTATGATGGTGCATTAGAAATTACTAAGAGCTACCATTACGGTAAAAAATGGCTTTAATGTTTAATAAAATGTTAATATTAATATATAGTTTCAGTAAAATGATATTGAATGGTCATTAACCCTTTGGTCTGTTGTGATCCGTATTTTAGAAGACGTTATCCATATATTTTAGTTTTGAGGGTAAAGGAATACTCAATATATGGTTGCTCCCTTAATCTGTTTCTCATTTACTTGGTTTTACGTTTAGAAACACAGCTTAGTTTTTTCAGAGAAGAGATCGAACCTTGGAATTTTGAGTTCTGACTCGGTAGACTTACAGTTATCCCATCAACGGACTCACAAACACGCTGAAAGTTTTTTAATGGAAGAGCTGATTTCCATTGAGAAATCATACATTTAAGCACAAAACTCTCAGTGCATTTAAACAAAAACATTTTTCGTTAAAGCAAAAAATATTCATTTTTTTTTCTGTTTCGTTTGCAATCAGCAATGTTGTTGTCAATATTATAAAATATATATTTGAAACTGGAAAACACTGTAGATTTATTGGGTGCAACTCTTCCATTAATTCAAGGTACTTTACCATGAGTTTAAAAATATTTAGTTTTATCAAAGACTCAACTCGTATTTTCTGCAAAGTTCATTATCACGGCTTTTAGACAGAAGATATTGTTTCGATACGAATAACTTAAAATCGTTTGCAGAGCCAAAGACACTCACACACACGTGAGGTACTTTGTCCTACCACCACTAACCACATCTTGGCAGCCAGACTGGATGACAACTCGTTTACTTTTTATTAAGGAATGCTTTTTTAGATTAACTTGCTTAAAGCACTGCAACGGCCTTGATGTAGGGAACTCAACTTTGTGTTCTTAACTCAGACTGTGCGTAATATAACAAGTTTATACACTCAAGCAGCTACTACTGATTCCTTCACCCTCAAGTGAATGAACACATTTCGTTCGGAGGTATTTATTTCACTTGTTGTCGACCTCCAGTAACGAACTACTATTTGTTGAACTTATGGTATTTAAGAGTTATATAAAGTTGTATTACATGAAACGGTATATAGTACTTTAGAATAAGAAAAGTTAAGTTTATGAGCTTGGAACAGTTGCTCAGAAAACAGAAACAAGTGATTTTTTTTTCCCACTTAACACAATAAAGTAACATTTGTTTCAGTTTTTGAAGAAATTAGAATAATGTTCTTTTTAAATAAATTATTAAAACAATTATTTCCAGTGGACATGAAATATCAGCCTAATGATAATTTTGCGGATTATTCTTTATTTTTAATCTTACAATAACAAGATGCGAATAGTACATCATTTTAAAAGTGGTTTTAAGTTATGCTACTTAAGTCACATAACCTACTTATCTTATATCTACTTTTATTCATTTCGTATGAATTTGGCTATTTTTAACACAAAGCTCAGATCCCTGTTGTGCTCTCTTATGCAATGGTTAATCATTTAATCAGCAAATCCTGTCATCCACTTTTGCACACACTAACTTGCAGCACATTTCACGTGACATGTCATGTGATTTCTAAACCCCTGTCATGATTGCAGCACATTTCATGTGACATGTCATGTAATTTCTAAACCCCTGTCATGATTAGAATTCGAAAGCAGTGATAAAAGAAAACATCTTTCTGAGTTTTTAAAACGAGATTACAATAAATGCACAACTAAAAAGAAAAAGCTTTATTATCAAATACATACAAATCTAATTCAAGGAGAACAAAGGACGTGTTGGTCCATCTGGGCTGTTCCAACCGTTGTACGAAATTGTAAAATAAAATAAAATAAAAAAACAATAAAATATAGTCCATATCACTCACATATTTATCAAGCCTTCTCTTAAACGCACTTAAATTAACTGTACCCATCTACAACATCTGAAGGCAAACCATGCCAATAGCCATCCACTCTTTTAGAAAAATAAAGTTCTTTTAGTTGAAGATGACTCTTACCCTGCTAACGTCTTCACTTATCCCCTAATTTTATTATTCTTATTCTAAAGTATGGAAAAGTATGATGCTTCAGTAATGTAAATTCCCTTAAAGATGTGAAACATCTTAATCAGATCCCCTCTGACTTTTCTTTTGTTTTCAAGAAGAAACAATTTGAAAGATTTCAACTTATCCACATATGACAATTTTTCTATCGCAGATATCATTCTAGAATCTTTTTTCGTAACATTTTCCATTAATGTTATACGTCTTTTAAGCTAAGGAATCCAAAACTGAACACAGCATTCGGAATGTGGCTTACCAACGACCTATAACAATGACTGGACGTTCTAAAAATTTATAATTACCGCTTATCAACCGTGGCAAACAAAAGCGAACGAACTTCAGCCGGCTAACATTAATGATAGAACAAAGAGAAAGACGACTGAATAAACATATAACATAAATCAAATGTTATGGTATATTCATTTTTACTGCTTCTCTTAACATTTGGCATGGATTCAACTATCTCCAACGGAGTATACGAAAGACGCTACTAAAACTGTAATATGATAATATGGTAAACCTTTTTTTTTTTTTTTGAATTTCGCGCAAAGCTACACGAGAGCTGTTTGCGCTAGCGATCCCTAATCTAGGAGTATAAAACTAGAGGGAGGGCAGCGAGTTATCACCACACATCGCCAACTCTTGGGCTACTCTTTTACCAACGAATAATATGATTGACAATCACATTATAACACCCCCGCGGCTGAAAGGGCGAGCATGTTTGATGCGACGGGGATTCGAACTCGCGACCCTCAGATTACGAGTCGAGCGGTCTAACTAACTGGTCATGATGGCCTATAATCGTGGCAAATGATGGTTTAACTTGAATTCTAACGTAGTGTTCATTGTAGTAATATTATTGTATTTCTACATAGTTTAGAAAATAAAATATTTATTAAGGATTTTATTTATTATATTTTTTTATGCATTAATAAACAAGCAACAAGCGGTAAACAAAATATTTGGGCGGAACTTACAGTGTATACGAATGGCTACCTCTAAATGTATTGCCCTGATGAAGAGTTGACACTTAAAACTTGAAAGAAACATTAAAAATATTTATTTTATGTTAAAAACTTAATTGGTATTACATTGATACATTTCTCACCTTACAAATAATCTACTAAATAATGCTAATATAGTATAGACAGCGCTAATTTCAAAAGATGTTCTCATGAAAGCAAATTACGAGTATTTAAGAACATTATACAAAGAGTTGAGTATATTAAAGTCCATGTCGCCACATCTGGTCACGCTCTATTTGACGACCATGTATCTTAACAACCGCCCTGCAAATGGCTATGTTCTATGGCTGTCACATCAAAAGCACATCACTTCTCCCTCCATGCTTTCTATAATCCATCTAGTATATGAGGATAATAGTTTCCTAGTGTCAGTTTCAACAGTCCATGTGCACATAAATCTATACGTTCTGCTTTCGACAATTTCACCGACGTGAATTCATATAAAACAGCATGAACACCGATTCCATTCTTCAGGTACTTGATGTATGGGACCAGTAAACGGAAAGTATGAATGAAAGCCCTCGGTGAACCACTCTTCTATTAGCCTCGTTGGTATTTTTGCATGATAAAAACAGACTACATTCTTAGTCTGATAGTAATCATAGTTCACGTTCACTTTTGTATATACTTTTCTAATTCAAAACTTGATCATGGCACAGTATCCAGCGATGACCATGGAGTCCTTATAAAATATATCTCAGAACGTTTGAAATGTACCACTTAGATGAAAAAAAAGATGTGGTTATATTTCGTTAGATGTTATCACTTATTGATATCCTCCCCACAGCTAAGTATCTTTTACACGGTTTTCTACAGCTGGTCTTTTTTTTTTTTTCCCTAGATATGTCACAGAAACAACTTGTGTACACGAAACTTGGTTGCTTTTCTTAAAGGAGATATTTCTTAGTTATGAATCTGTGGATTCTTATCTATTAGTAAACGTTGCTCTTTACTTACTACGGCTATGTTACGACTAGTTGTAAATCTCTTACTGGATGGTATTGGTTCTTTAAATTGATCCATATTTCTTTGTTTTTCGGTGTCATTAAAAAATATTTCCATCTTCAAAATTCTAAATCTTCGATCAGAACACATTTGTACCATCTGAACCTATTCACATTTTGCGTCGAAAAAAGTTGTTAAATAATATTTAATATAAAGAGGTAACACCACTCCCATGATGCATTTCTCTCAATATGGCACATTATTTTCTACTCTTCTGAGGATGACCAAATTGGATATTTAATAACTGACTTCCACTGGTGCTATGTAATGTCCACGCATCTACACGTAATTTGCTGCTACGATAAAATTAAACCTTTTGTCACGTAGGAAAATGATTTGGTTGTTAGGATAAGCTTCGAGGTATTGTGAGAAGTGAAAAGGACAAGTCACGTTCGCCAACGTCAAAGGAATCAGCAGACCTCAAAGTTAGGATTAGTTCTGATACTGGCGTAACTAGTATGGAGGGGAGAATCCCAAACTAAACTACTCCGGGTTGCTCGATCATGGCCATGATCTTCATAGATTGCAACTTAAACCTCTGTGAAAAGAAACCGCTTCTCTATGCACGTGCGACCGGCCTTCGCAGCTGGTGCTGTGCCTCTGATCATTCTCTGGGAAAATTGTTGCACGTGATAAACCGCATGTTTTATGAATTGTGTTGACAAGGCCATTTTTGAAGGTTTTGTCTGCTTGAAGAAAAAATCATCTGGTTCGTATGACACTGTTGAGAAATAAATAAAAGAAACCTTAGAATGTATTTAATGTGTGGAGCCTAAAAACCTTAAATACAATTCTTTTATGACTGTTACTTGTTAGAGGATCGCTGTTCGTCTGTGCACACTCTGAAATGTACTTCCCATCGATCAAAACACAGGCTAGGTTTACACTCAACTAAATCTAATGTCTCTCGGGAAGAAAGACGAGTCTCTACTATTCCTTTAACATGTGTTTGTAGCAATGTAGACAACAGTAGATTGGAGTTGCAAGGAAAGTTTTATAGACTTTGAGCGAAATACAGTCATACATACTTTTATTGAGAAATAAAATAATAGCAGAAATAAAATATTTTAGGAGAATTACATTTTATTTCATGTGTATTAAAAAGACACTCTACTGTGCTAAACAGTTTAAAACATATTGGTGACTAATTAATTAATAAAGATCTGAGTGCAAAAAAAAAAAAATCAAAGTTGTCGTTTTTGGTTGTTTGGTTATATCAAAGACCTAATTCAACAAGATTGAATAAATAAGCTCGACTTTCTGACTCAAAAACCTTCTTTAAGTTTTTTGTCTTATTATCGTTATTTGCATGCCTTTCTTGAAAACTTACAGGATTTTCCAGCCATCGAACATAGAAACATAATATTACAGAGGAGATATAAAAATTATAAACTGTAACATGTGACAGGAGAGAAAGAAAATCTGAGAGTATATGACCATCTATACAAATTATCAGTCAAACAAATCGCACTGAATACACAGTATCAAATTTTAGTACCAACTTCCATACCAACATTACTGAATGCTCTTCCATAGTAACAACTTCCATACCAACATTATTGAATGTTCACCCATAGTAACAACTTCAGTACCAACATTACTGAATGCTCTTCCATAGTAACAACTTCCATACCAACATTACTGAATGTTCACCCATAGTAACAACTTTTGTACCAACATTACTGAATGCTCTTCCATAGTACCAACTTCCATACCAACATTACTGAATGCTCTTCCATAGTAACAACTTCAGTACCAACATTACTGAATGTTCTTCCATAGTAACAACGTCAGTACCAACATTACTGAATGTTCTCCCATAGTAACAACTTCAGTACTAACATTACTGAATGTTCTTCCATAGTAACAACGTCAGTACCAACATTACTGAATGTTCTCCCATAGTTATATTTACTGATTATACTTATTTTACATATTCCAGTGCTAATCACAATAAATGAATTTACATATATAGTAAACAGAATAAGCACAGTTTGTGTTCCTGCTATAATGAATCAGAAAAAAAAGTTTTAAGAAAATTCGTTTCGTTAAAATTGAGTATGAAAATTTCAACTTCAGTTAATATTTTGTTTAATAGTAAGAACTGTTTACAAATCGTTACTGTTTGTTTTTGAATTTCGCACAAAGCTACTCAAGGCCTATCTTCGCGAACCGTCCCTAATTTAGACTAAAGGGAAGGCAGCTAGTCATCACCACCCACCGCCAACTCTTGGGCTACCGCTAATACAGCGGTAAGTCTACGGACTTACAATAGTAAAATAAGGTGTTCGATTCCGCTTGTTAGATTCAGCAGATAGCCCGCTGTGGCTTTGTTATAAGAAAACACACTGTTTATTTCCAAGGGTGTACTGCATTTAACTTTATGATTTTAAAGTTTAAACACGCATATATGTATATAAATAGATAGGTGTCTTATTGAAATAATATTCAATAAACTGTTTTTATTGATGTCATTTTTAGAAAGTATTTCAATTTTATATAATCAAGTTTTACAGACTTTTCCCTAAACACTTTCTGTATACATAAAGAATATGTTCATTCCTAAATCATTATTTCATATAGTGACATCGAATGAACCCAAAAATAACGTATAATTTTTAATATTTTCATATCAACATATATTTTAATGAAAAAATGCACAATGTAACTCTTACTTATGTTTTTTGCATGTATTTTCGAATTTATGTTTTATCAATATATAAAGTTTCAAATACATATAACTGTTTATTTCTTCGATTAATAATTACTTATAATTATTTACGTCATAACAATTTCTACCATGGCTTTTAATAAGAAGGAAATATTTGGTTTAGTTATTCTTTACTTTATAATATATGTATTTTGCTTTTGAAATATTTAAATATATTCTGCTTGATTTAAACCATCTTATATTATTTTCTATTAAAGCAATCGTATCTTTTTTCTGTATCTGAATTATATGCTACATTAATGTCATCAAAAGACAATAAGAGTTATATTTACATATGATCTTAGCTTGCAGAAATCATTTATAAATATCATCTAACACCATATATAACTTGTGAATTTTTCTAAATGCCCTTGTAATATACATACTATATTTTATTTTCTAAACAACTTCAAATCATTTTAAAGCTATACCTCAAACCCATTTATTTTCTAACATTTTAATATGTTGGGTGAAACTGTTTTCAAAATCGTTATTAGTATAAAACAATACGGTAACAAATTATTTACTATCAACTAAAAATTTACAATTTTTGACTAAAATGTAACACAGCATCTTCAATATATAAATTTTCTTAAAAACAGATTTGGGTTTCAATTAGTGAACCGTATTTTTCTATATATAAACGAAACTAATCGTAATTTAAGAACTTTTTGATAAAACAAGTGACAATGGTACTGGTGATAATCGTAATTTAAGAACTTTTTGATAAAACAAGTGACAATGGTACTGGTGATAATCGTAATTTAAGAACTTTTTGATAAAACAAGTGACAATGGTACTGGTGATAATTTTACAATTTTTATCTCCAATTTTACATAAAGGAATTGCTTGAGCTATATTAATTTTGTAAGAAAGATTCCAAATTGTAAAAAAAAAAAGTAAATATATACTAATGGTCAATCGATATAATCTGTTTACTTATTTATAACTTCAATATTTCAGTTATCAATACCAGAATTATTTTCAACTGTTTAATGTTATTTTAACTTCATTATGCATTGTTGGATATATTAATAATTTTACGATAAGAATTAGTTACATATTTCATTCATCTACAGTTAAATGTTCTTTACGAACAGATATTCACTGAAACGTATAAAATACTTATTAAACTTACTTTCTACAGTAGAATGTGTCATCGATTGATTATTTCTATGAACAAACGTTTCATCTCAAAATTAAAAATAATGTTTATTTCTCTTGTATTATACATAAGAAAACTGATTTTTATATTTCTACTACATACTCATACTTTACATTTCTCAACATAATAATAATACTCTAAATACCTTTTAATCCTTCTTATATATCTTATTATTAATACTAATTGTATAAATTTAAAACTTCTCAAGTAAATCTAGTTTTATTTCTTTTTATTATTACTTTATTTTTATTTTAGATTCTTCATTTATTTTAATAACGTGTTTTCCAACAAACAATAATTAATTAATACTTTCCTTTTCATTATATTTTGTCAGTTGGTATATTTTATTTTTTTGTATTATTTCATAATTTATTTTTATATGTTTACTTACTGCTTCATATATTTTATTTTGACACACATTATGCAATATTGTAATTTTTAATGCAATTCATACGATATAATGATTAGATGTATAAGTTACTTTTGTATGTTTACTTATATAAGAATCGAATCTATTTGAGGTAAAATATTTAAACAACCACGCAACTATTTTTCTTGAGAGAAATTATCAAAATTTGTACGTTCTGTGTTTTCTATTATTTTTTCTAATATTCATTATAATTAACTTATATTTTAAATCCTCTAAAATAATAATCTATTATAAATATACGCAACCTATAAACTCCAATGAAAACATATCCTTATCACAAACACTCGAACATGAAATACATGTTCATTTATATTTATATTTACATTTTCCACATTTATTTTCATTTTTATATAAACAACAGTACCATTTTTATTATAGTTTCTACACTTGTAGAGCATTTGATATTCATTTGAGAGAAAAATATTTACCTTTTCACCTTTTAACACTATTTCAGTAATATAAAACATCTACACTTATATCTAACATTTTTAGTAACACCTCTACTTGCAAAAAAATATTTATTTTAAATTTTGCATAATGAATAATATATTACGTGTTTAATCAAAGCATTTTTCTACGTCTGAATTATTATTATATACATATAACACTTTTATATGTTTGAAGGCTTAAGGTTCATGTATTTCTAGACCCGACATGGTCAGGTGGGTTAAGTCAGGTGAGGGTATTATAATCTTACGGTCAATTCCACTATTCGTTGGTGATAAAAAAGTAGTCCAAGAGTTGGCGGTGGGTGGTGATCAAAACAAACAAAGATCTTATGGATGATGAAGTTGCCTTGCATAGGTTCGTTATGTCTTACACTGTAAGGAAAAAATAGGGACGGCTAGCCTTCGTGTAACTTTACGCGAAATTCAAAACAAAAAATTATATATTTCTAATGTAAGAAAATGTATATTATATTCAGCAAAAGAGAAGTTATAGATCTACGTGTGTTTAGCATTGTATTTTTTCATTATCAATCAGTGATTGTTCTGTGTATATTAGGTTAAGAACGGTGATATGTCTTCCTGATAATGGAGAACGATACGGTCATTGTATTGTCTAGATAATGTTGTTGTTTTGAATCAAGCACAAAGCTACACAATGGGCTATCTGTGCTCTGCCCACCACGGGTCTGGATAATGTATTTTCTTGTTGCTCATTAGCGGCTAGTGTTAGATATGAATATTTCTGTCAGTAATCGTTGGTGTGTGAAATAAAGAAAATGTAAATCTATCAAACTAATATTTTGATTGTTTGTTACTTTTAGAGCAAAGCCACATTTTGCTGCATTCTGTGCTACCTCATGAAATCGAACTCCGAATTTTAAAGTTTTAAGTCCGTAATCTTACTTTTGACCTACCAGGGAACTTTCAATCTCATGCTTCTTTTGGATCAGTAAAACAATCATATAATAAATAAAATAAATCCATTAAGGTCTGTTTAACCTGAAAGACATTTTAGGCACAAAATGAGTTAAACAGAATAAGAAACTTCTGCAGACAAACGGTCGGCAGTACCCACTGACAGGAATGACTGTCACCCTCATAACTCATCTGTAGCTAAAATTGCTGATTGTGTTTTCTTATGCCATGTTTCGGATCCAAAACTTTTGGTTTTCCAGCCTGAAACGTTATCCATTAGTTCACATTCGGTCCAATCCATTAAGTAACCAGTGAATTACAAATATATTTTTCAACCCAATCGAGACTGGTCCTTCTTCGACAAGTAACATCCACTTGCAATTACCAAGAAAGAAATGTTAAATATCCAACCTGTTATAAAAACTCTCTTCTCTTGCTTTTATTTTTGCGACTGATAAATAAAATCCACTTACATATATGTACAATAATTTAAAACTTTATTTCTCTGGAGGTAATGCCGATTACAAATCTAAAAGTTGCCTCACAACTATATATAAAAGAGTGATCCGTTTATGAGAGGTTTAACGATTTAAAAGGATAAATGCTCACCTGGGCTTCAGATATATTAATTATAGAGAATGGCGTATACAAACCCTTATACGTATTATTCAAACCCAGTATATTGGTGACTTATGATGCGAAACTTAGGAGTGAGGATCTGGTTTTGATTCAGTTCGTAAGTAATTTATTAATGTTAGTTTCATTGTTAATATTATTATTACACCAGCGAAGACTACTCTTTGCATTGTTAGCATAGTACATGGATTTAAAATTAAATTAACTCTCCTAATTTTGTCGTATGTCGTGTCTCATTATCGGGAGCATGGTGAACAATTTTGTTAATAGTGATGGCCTCTAGATGGCGATCCAATGCAATTTAATCATTATAGGTTTCACTTTTCTTGTATAATGATTGTTAAATTTTAATGATGTCGTTATTTCTTATAACAGAAAGCCATGTCGACCTAGCTACTGTGTTCACTAAGGGGAATCGAACCCTGATTTTAGCATTTGTAAATCCAAAGACTTACCACTGTTCAAACGGGGGACAAATTTTAGTCAAAATAGTCAATGATTTCAAAGAGTAGCTTAAAGCTTATCAGATATTTGACCTCTGTAATCGTTATTACTCTAGATTGACCATCCTCGTCAGTGTCCAAATAAGAGTTTGAAGTATCTCTTAATGCTTTAATATATGTAGAACAAAACTTTAGAACGATAGTACTGCAAACTCCTTGCTGTTTTTGAAGTCGGTAATTAATTGTTTTATGAGTACGACACACACATTGAACCTTTCCATATTATTAACACAATATATGATTAAGAGTTTAACTTTGTGTTAAGAGTATTTAAAACAAGGGTAACAGATTAATACCTGACTTGTTCATTTGCCTCAGAATAATATTATTTCTTCTCATAAGTTTTGTGGAAGAGTTTACTTTTATCTGGATGTTGTTTACTTTGTTTAAAATCATTCTTTTGATTTATTTAAACACACGGTATATTTTTAAAATAGTTTACTAATCTCTTTCTCCAGGCATTGTTATGGCGTCGTTCTAGATCCACACAAGATTGATTCTTTCAGGCATTTAGGCTGAACATTTCTTTATTTTTGTAATTGAGAAAGGAATTTATTGTAACTCATATTGTGTTTAGCCCTAAGGTGTTTCATTTCTTCGTAGATTTAGTTCACTGAGTTAACTGTTAGACCTTTCTGTGTCGTTTTGTGTGGTAAACTTTTTTTTTTTTTTGTTTACAATTTACACGCAAAATAAAGATGACGGATAGTCTTGTTGAAGGTCCATTTTTAGATATTATCATTTCAAAAAGTAATAACATTTACACATGAAACAAAAATTCATTGAATTCTACTCTAAGGAGAAAATTCAGGTGCTGAAATATTGCTAACTGTGGTGTGTGTGAGTTTCTTATATCACAGCTACATAAGGTTATTTGCTGAGTCCATCGAACCTCTGATTTTAGCGCTGTAAACCCGTAAACTTACCGCTGTCTCAGCGTGGTACGCCAGGTTGTTTATCATGAATGAAATAAACATTTGTAATTATATTAAACAAGTCCCATAAACACGTTCTTAGAATTACGTGATATATTTGTTCACACGAGTAACGTTAATATTTTTTACACATTTGTTCACAGCAATTATATTTATATTTTGATAAACTATCCCTACTAGTTATATTAAGATTTTGACACATTTGTTTACACTAGTTATATTTGCGTATTGATACGTTTGTTCACACGTTTGTATTTCGATGTTGATACATTTACTGACACTGGTTATAGTTAGCTTTTTTCATAACTATATTCGCACTAGTTATTTTTCCATACATTTGTTTCCATGCGCTGTATTTAGACGTTGACTCATTTACGCACTCTGGTTATATTTTGATTTATTTCATCCATTTATTCACATAAGCTACATTTAGGTGTTCATACATTTGCTAACACTAATTATATTTATATTTTATCTTATTTACCAGTTTATAGAAACTGAGACAATACTAAAAAGATATATATAACTTGAACAAAATTCTCATCATTAGTTTCCTATCGTTTCTAATGATATAACAGACACTACAATGTTTATTTTTTTGATGGTCGAAGTAAATTTTGAAAAGGTTCACAATTTTCGTATCAATTGCAGCAGGTGTACATGCATTAAAATAAAAGGAGAAATCTGTGGCCGGCGCCAGTAAAGATAAGTCGTACTTCCAGAGAACGACCACCCACATCTGAGAAGTATGTACTGCTTCTACGGGAAATTATAGTTTTCTTGTCGTTTAGTCTGGTGTACAACACAATATATCTTCTTTGAACTCTTCAAAAATGGCTGAATGAAAGTAAAGGACCAGGTACTTTCAAAGATCGTTTCGTCTTGGGGAGAGATAAATATTGTCGTTGCCACAGGAACAAGACTTGAAACTGAAGAAATCCTAGATAATGATGACCACCCAGCAGCTTTTTTGGGTTTTTTTTTCTCTGATCCCTGCAGGGTTCTGGTTCACTGCACTTGTCAAATACAACTCACAGTTTGAAGTGGTGTTTTTTATATTATTATAATTCGTACTAGAGGTCCATTTCTATATGGTGAAAAGTTTGGAGAGAACTTTGTAATAATAAATCTTTAAAACAAGTCAAATTATGAAGAGCAGTAAAACTCAGATATGAGACAGATTATGAAGATCAGTAAAACTCAGATATGAGACAGATTTTGTCACTTATCATCGATCTACTTTTAATGTTATGTAACAAAAACCAAAATAACCTTCCCCCCAAATGCCACAACGCTAACGTTGAGGGCTTGTAAAACAATAATTTGGGTTCGATCCCTGTCCACCAGCATAACGCGGTAACAAAAACCAAAATAACCTTTCCCCCAAATGCCACAACGCTAACGTTGAGGGCTTGTAAAACAATAATTTGGGTTCGATCTCTGTCCACCAGCATAACGCGGTAACAAAAACCAAAATAACCTTTCCCCCAAATGCCACAACGCTAACGTTGAGGGCTTGTAAAACAATAATTTGGGTTCGATCTCTGTCCACCAGCATAACGCGGTAACAAAAACCAAAATAACCTTCCCCCCAAATGCCACAACGCTAACGTTGAGGGCTTGTAAAACAATAATTTGGGTTCGATCCCTGTCCACCAGCATAACGCGGGTAGTTCACTGTGCAACTTTAGGTTCTAAACAAGACAACCAAACCTACCAATTTCCCCGTTGCACCAAACATGCTCGCCCTTTCAGCCGTGGGGGCGTTATAATGTCAGTAAAAGAGTAGCCCTAGAAGTGGCGGTGGGTGGTGATGACTAGTTGCCTTCCCTCTAGTCTTACACTGCAAAATTAGGGGCGGCTCGCGCAGATAGCCCTTGTGTAGCTTTGCGCGAAATTCAAAAACAATTAAACAGACAAAACCGGCCAAGTTAGTGAGTACCTAAAACAGTAGATATCGTAACATGTCAGAGGTTGTACATATTATAATGAACGAGACTAAATTTATCATTACTGTAGTGAGTGTCTTCAACTAACATGTGTTGCTTGTTACAGCGATTATTATGTTTGTCCGCTTCAGCGTCTTGAAAGCGCTTATAATAAACACAACACAGTGTATGTTGTGATAAGTCATTATATCGTAAATATAAAGCATATGTTGTGATAATTCAGTACAACGTAAATATAATACAATGCATATTAGATAGATCAGTATATCGTAAAAATAACACAACATTTGTTGTGATAAATCAGTATATAGTAAATTTTACACAGTATACGTTGTGATAAATCAGTATATCTTCACTTAGGAAATTCTAAGGGAACAAACGATGTCTCAGGCATAGTGCCCAAAATACCTTTCGCGTAATACCACGTCTCAGGAGGCCGGTTGAAATATAACAGGTTCGTTAGTGGTTGAGACGCAAATTACATGGCCAAAAATTCCATGAGAAATAACTGTTACGATGCGAATTAGACTGAGTTTGTAAATCACTTACAAATCACAATTAAAATAATAATTAATCAGACAATATTTATTTATTTTAACACCTGTTATTTAGACCAAGTCTCAAAGGATCACCTTGATGCTTAATGTATATATATAATACAAAGTCAATGGCTTACTCTTTATTGTAATAGATCTCTCACGGTAAATTTATGGATTTACAACACTAAAATACGATGTTCGATTCCTCGCGGGTGAACATAGCAGATAGCCCAATGTGGTTTTGCTCTACAGCAAACAAACAGATATTATAATAGGCCTGGCATGGCCCGATGGTTAAGGTACTCGACTCGCAATTTTCAGGTTACAGGTTTGAATCCAACCATCGAACGTACTCGTTCTTTCGGTCGTGAAAGTGTTATAATATGACGGTCAATCCCACAAAACAAGAAACTATTGCAACAGCTCAGAGGTAAGATTATTAAACTGAAATTTTTATCACCTTTTGTGGAGGTGCGAGTAACAAGTTGCACGCGATCCGCTGCTTGTTCATAAGTTGTTATTTACAATGGCGTAATACACTGTCTACCTCGATAACCTAGCATCATCTGTGTTAGTAATAGCCCAATATCTGGGAAAGTCATCTTATCGTCTTACAGTGTAACGTGAAACCTAGCATCATCTGTGTTAGTAATAGCCCAATATCTGGGAAAGTCATCTTATTGTCTTACAGTGTAACGTGAAACCTAGCATCATCTGTGTTAATAATAGCCCGGTATCTCTGACAGTCGTCATCTTATCGTCTTACAGTGTAGCGTGAAACCTAGCATCATCTGTGTTAATAATAGTCCGGTATCTCTGAAAGTCATCTTATCGTCTTACAGTGTAGCGTGATCAAGTTCGTTTTGTGATCAGATAGTAACAGACAGGTTATTCACTGTCGATAAACGAAGAACGATAACTCTTTGGTCGTAGTTATCAGATAAACTATTTTTTAAGAAACTCTGACGTAGAAGTTTTATTTCTGTCTATGAGTGAACTAAGTGCTCAATTTGCTTCTTCATTAAGCACAAAGCTACACATTTGGCTATTTGTGCTGTGCCCATCACTGGTATCGATGCCTGAATTTTACCATTATAAGCTTTCAGTCACACCGCTGAGACACTTGGGCCCCAAGTGCTCCGAATAAATGAAAAATTAGTGAAAACAACAACGAAAACTGACGTATGAACCGATCAATGCTGTTCTTACCGAACCAATAACCGATCAATGTTGTTCTTACCGAACCAATGGCCGATCAATGTTGTTCTTACCGAACCAATAACCGATCAATGCTGTACTTACCGAACCAATAACCGATCAATGCTGTTCTTACCGAACCAATAACAACCCTTGGACTTAATTACACATTCAACACTTTACAACTTGGCGATTTTTAGCTACCCTACGCCTCTCTTTCTTTATCTATCTTCCCCATCCAACTACGTAAGCATGATAAGATATATGACTTACTGATGCATGCCTCGTGGAGTTCTATGTCGTCCTTAAGAAATTCTAGTATTAACCAGATATGTGTGAGAGTACATGAAATTAGTAAGTGGTTCTTGCTACGTAACAAAACTGACAAACAACAAAATATATCAACAGAACGTTTCTCTTTGCTTCAATTTACTAACACCGGTGCGAGAAATATTATTTTGATTTTACTTCTGATTTGCACAAAATGACATAAAACGAAGACTACACCGTTGTCATAATCAAGAAAACTAATGTAATTACATTTAGACAAGTGGAAATATGTTGTAAAGTGTTCTATTTTAAATTGAAGGTGAAGACACTTCTTGTGCTGAAAAATAAACCGGTGAACGGATCTTGAAATATTAGTAAAACCCCTCAAAAATACTCTGTTGTTTTAAAATATACAATGTATTTATTCAAATATTTTGTTTTGATTCATGTTACGTGTTTGTTCGTCTGCGAACTCCTTCCATAGTTTTGAAATCGGCAGAACCAAATATAATGAGGATTGAAAGTAGGTTTTTAGGATCGCTGAAACTGGCATCAGATTTTGTTTCTGCACAACACACACACACGTGTCTTTCTTGGGTCCCATGTTTAAAACTGTATTCATACGACCACTCACTAGCTACCGGGGCCAAAAATGGCGCGCTTGCTGGGGTGTTAAGTTCTGTTTTCGAGTACGGGAAGAACTTAATTAGTAAGTTGGAGTTTCTGTGAATCATGGGTGGAGGTTTCTCAATCCTGCAGCGGAGGGCGGGTATTTTAATGTTTGTTTTTCATCTAACTGGCTTTTGTTTTAACGCATGGAAACCAACCAAACAACTATTAACAATGATAAAACAACAAAGACAATTAAGAAGACAGTTCATGGCAACAAGAGAACAAGAAATAAAAACACAAATTAACAACATTAGAAATAAAAGTAGAGCAGAAATTAAACAGCTAAAACAAGAAAAATGGGACAACTTCTGCTCCCAACTAAATGAACAAACCTATCCTAGAAATATCTGGTTACACCAAAAAAAGATTCACAAATGAATCCACTACAAGAAAATACCTAACATTGGAACATAACAACACCTTAGCGCAAACCAACAAAGAAAAAGCAGAAGCCTTCAGACATCAATTACAAAACACATAATGATATAGACATGAACACTTATTTCTACAACAAAGTAAACAATCATGTGACAAATAACATACAATTGTACAAACCATACTTTTCAATCAATATTATTAACAATAACACTAATAATACTTATGACTATAATACTCTCTTGCTAACATAAAAAATCACACTTACTGAACTCAAACATGCAATCAAGAATTCCAAAAACAAATCACCAGGAAATGATGGCATATAAACAATTCTCCTCAAAAAAGGAACTCCAAAATTATTTGACCACCTATTAATTTATTTTTCTACTTAGGATACATCCCAGTTTCTTGGAAGCAAGTTAATATATTAATGTTCCACAAAGAAGGTAAACCAGCCAATAAGCCATATAGTTGTCGACCGATCAGCCTAACCAGCTGTGTAAGTAAAATTCTCGAAAGATTAATAAGTAATAGATTCTCCACATTTTTGGAGATTACTTCAAAATTACCAGTGGAACAAAACGGATTTAGAAAATATCGACAAACAACGGATCATTTAATTAGATGAACTGAAACGATAATAAATAGCTTTAATAGAAAAGAATGTACTGTCGCTTGTATTCTCAATGTCGAGAAATCATTCAACACTGTATGGCACAATGGTCTTCGGTTCCGTATGTATAAAATGGGACTACCATGTGGAATTATTCGCTGGTTATCTAACCTTTTGGAACATAGAAAATGCAGAGTAAACGTAGAGGGAACTTTCTCGGAGTTCTTTACTCCAGAAGCTGGTGTCCCTCAAGGAGGGGTGGTTAGTCCTATTCTCTTCATCATGTATGTGAATAATATGCCATTTAAAGACCCAAACCATGAATACTCGTCACAGTTCGCTGATGATGTAGCAATTTGGAAAAGTGCCCATACACCAGAAATTGCAGTCACTAACATACAACCTCAACTAAACATAATAAGTGAATACTGTCAAAAATATAGAATTAAAATAAACACAGCAAAGACACAATTAGTGATATTTTCAAAATCAACGAAACATCAAAAGCATAACTCCAGATTTACATGAACGGAGCGCTTCTCCAGACTGCTACATCTGCAAAATGTTTAGGGCTAACATATGATTCTAAACTTACCTGAACAAAACATGTAAATAACATAAAAACTAAAATTTTGCGAAGAATAAACTATGCTAGGAGTCTAAATGATAAAAATTATAGAACAACACCTGAAAACATCATTAAAATATACAAAACATATATAAGACTAGTAGTAGACCATGCAGCTCATGCATGGATTAACGTAAGTGAAAAACAACTGCAAACCAAACTACAATCATTACAAAATACATTAATTACAACAGCATAAAGAATACCCAAAACCACTTCCTCAAAGTTCGTGCACAAATACAATAATGCACAAACAATACCAGATAGACTTCTACGTATTACAATAAAATATTTTGATAAAAGTTGGAGAAAAAATGAGTTGTTATGCGAACTAGACAGGTATTGCATGTATGAAGAAGAAAGACCTAAACACCTCTCCCCGATAAACTTATACATTAGATCATTAAGCTAAAATTAAGTTAATAAAAAATAAAGGAAGAAAGAAATAAAAATAAAAAATAAAAATATAACAAAAAATAATAAATAAAAAACTAGTGCTAAAATAAAAGAGGCCACCTATGTTCTAGATTATAAAAAAAACTGAATGAACAATATACATGAACATTGCCCTGAAAAGGGCCTGAGTTGAGCTATGCTTATCACTCTGGCCCTCTGTATTTACTTTAAATATATTATTAGGTCCACTCAAACAATGTAAAGGAAGGAGGAAGAGGTCTAGTGTACCTGACCCTCTTGGGTATACAAATTTATATACCCAAACACCTAGAGAAAGAGACTTTTGTTTTGTGTATCTCAGAGGAGGCCAAACTACGCCTGAAAAAGAACTTCTATTGTTCTCCATTGAAACTACCCTCAGATTTTAACGAATCAACATTAAGTATAGTTGCATTATTTTAGAATATGAAAACAAACAAAGTATGGTTTAGAACAAATTCGTAATTCGCGTGTACGAAATTCAAAACAAACAAACAAACAAACCGAGGGTTGCGGGTTCGAATCCCCGTCACACTAAACATGCTCGCTTTATCAGCCGTGGGGGTGTTATAATGTTTCGCTCAATCCCATTATTCGTTGGTAAAATAGTAGCCTAAGAGTTGGCGGTGGGTGGTGATGACTAGCTGCCTTCCGTCTAGTCTTACACTGCTAAATTAGGGACGGCTAACGCAGATAGCCCTCGTGTAGCTTTGCGCAAAATTCAAAACAAACCAAAGCAAAACAAATTAATTTGAGATATCTAGCACCACAGTGTTGTTAGAGACGACGAACAGACATACACTAATAGAAAAAAAATCACACTTACTCAGAAATGAAAAATTCAATCCATATTTAAAAATATGATTAGGCTAGAAAACAGTGATATAATGACTGTATTAATCTTAGTAGTTTGCGAAACCTTAAAACAGATACTGTGAATTCTATAAACCGTAACTAGTATTTATTGCTTTAGTTACGAAGTTAATTATTTCGTCAACGGTTCTGTGTAACTTACGCCATACTTTCTATGTTGAAGCATTCCGATGTTTTAATTTATACAGGATAACATATATCCGGATATGCATTTCTGATAACCATCTAATCCAAAACCGTTAACTTTTATTCTACTCCCCGCGTCGCGCTAAACATGCTCGCCCTCCCAGCCGTGGGGGTGTATAATGTGACGGTCAATCCCACTATTCGTTGGTAAAGAGTAGCCCAAGAGTTGGCGGTGGGTGGTGATGACTAGCTGCCTTCCCTCTAATCTTACACTGCTAAATTAGGGACGGCTAGCACAGATAGCCCTCGAGTAGCTTTGTGCGAAATTCCCAAACAAACAAAACAAAAAACAATCTATTCTACTCACTATATAGGAGACCTCTATAACCTTGTGTCTGTCCGAATGAGATAAATATTTGGTTAGAAAGCGTGCTAACCACACGTCTCTGAGAGGCTTAGAGAACAGTTTTTTTCTCCCGAACTAGGAAATAATCATTTATCATTCTACATAGATCATGAATAAGGTGCATAAATAGTTTATGTCATTTTTTTTCGATTCAGAATCTGTAAAATCTCAAAACGTGCAGTTTGTTACAACCGATTTTGACTTTTTGTTTTGATAAAAAGAAACGTAAAATCATCTTTAGCTTGATAATTTGGTTCACTCGGGATAAAATACGTAACGGTTCCAAAGCATTCTTCATCTGAAATTGTCTTATCAATTCATTTTTAGGTGTCTGTTCATTTTTTCATGCCGAACATATTATGTAATTTTAAACAGGTTGAGGACGTCTTATCTCCCATGTTATAAATCGGGCTACCCACTGTTAACTTTTACAACTTTACATCATTTAAGAAAACAACGACCGGTGCTTACTTTTTCTGTGTCTAAGGGCCCGGCATGGTCAGGTGATTAAAGCACTCGACTCGTAATCCGAGGGTCGCGGATTCAAAACTTCTTCTCACCAAACATGTTCACCCTTTCAACTTTGAAGGCGTTATAATGTGATGGTCAATCTCACTATTCGTTGGTAAAAGAGTAGCCTAAGAGTTGGCGGTGGGTGGTTATGACCAGCTGCCTTCGCTTTCGTCTTACACTGTTAAATTAGGGACGGCTAGTGCAGATAGCCCTCGTGTAGCTTTGCGCGAAATTCAAAACAATCCAAATCAAACTGTATCAAAGATTATATTCCTATTTACCTATTTATTTTTAATCTAAAGGCAAAAACAGTTTAATTAATCTTAAGACCGCTTCCACTGTATTATTATTTCTTATTTAGTCGATGTAGTTAACAAGTTCTTTCAGTTCCTTTCTAACTGATAGCTCTCACAGCAAATAAAGTGTTCTATTGTAAGAATCACCCCACCTCCACTCCTCTCGCACAGATCATTACGGATCTATTACCTCATCTTTCCTAAAAATTAAAAACTACTAATGATAAACATTATTATTCGTTGGAAAAGTTACTGGCATTTACAATGGTGTAACGTATGTGTTTATAGAAACCCGCATTAATATATTTCATTAGCTTAATTAACATCAGTGAAACGTGACCTTGGCAGATACTGATTTTAGTTTTAACTTTTACATTACTGTTAATGAGGATAACCTTGAACTTGGTCTACCTTCTGTTAATAAACGTGCTTGACATGGTGAAAGACTGAATTATCGATAATTTTGTTTGTTAGATTTTGCGCAGAGCTACGCGAGGGTTATCTAAAATGATAGACTAGAAGCTGGTGAAAACATTATCTATCACCAACTTTTAGGCTGTTCTTGTTAGACTAAATCAGATTTAAATGTCACTCTTATAACGCACCCGTTGAAAATTTACAGTGAAAATGTGTAAGATGGCAGATTTACGTTTCCTTTAAATTACTAATATGACTAATTTAGGTTTTAAAAGGATACTTACTTAATTTTTGAATATATTTCCATATTAGTTTTACGTCGTAACCACAGTTTGAATCTTCAATAGTATCATATCTTTCAAATAAAGAAAAGTTTCATTTTCAATCAGAGAAAACACGTAGGAATTATTAATGATACGTGAACTTCAACAAAAATTAGCCTTATACCCTTTAACGAGTCATGTGACATGTTGCTATTATGTGTGAACTTTGACATCTCTAGAGATTTACAAAAGTAGTTTTCACTTTAAATCAATATAAGCGCCAGTATGCCGCTTAGAAGCAATACATTTAGTGAACGATCATGACTGTAATCACGCTATTTAAAGAAAGCTGAGACAGGTGTGGGCAAGTGATTAACACATTCGTAGGATAGAACCTAGGGTTCATAATTCAAGTCCCGTAAAAAGAGAAATTCTGCACTACACATTAGGGTGGTGAAAGAATTGTAACAGGTTGTTTGTTATTAAGCATGGACTGTGTATGCTCTGCTCATTACAAGTTTCTTACGTTGAAAGCCTGAGACATACCACTGTGCAACTGGTGGCCGAATTGAAAGAGAAACGATCAAGTCCCACAATTTGACTATAGTATTTCAACACTATTGGTGGATGTTGTTGTCTAATTTATCTTTGTTCTCTCTATTATATCATTTCAAAACTAAAGAGGGAGTAAATCTCTGAAACGTATAAATATATATTTATAACTTCATTTTCTTATGGAATAAAGTTAGCAACACGTGTTTCATTTATTACTAATTTTTAGGCAAAAAAAATGTAAAATCAGATTTATCGTCTTGTGGCCATTTTTTGCACCAGAACTGATTTTTTTTTTTTATCGTAAATAACTTTTAGTATGTATTTTCAAACTAGTAAGCGTATCTGCCATCTAATGGTTATCTTTAGTACTAATATTTTACTTTTCACTAAAAAACAATACTTGACAAAAATGATTTGCGTTAAAGGAGGTAGTAATGATACATAATGAAAAAACCCATAACAATTTTCAAAAAAGTTATGAACATGAACAAGTATTAAAACATGACAGGGCTACATCATGCTATAGCGTCAAATACGGATTGAAAGAATATAAAATTAACAGTACATATCTCGTATTTGCTGCAACGGACCATGATAACCAAGAACTTTTGGATTTTTTCTTAAAAGCATACTAGTTCGCTTCCAGTCCTAGTAGTGCTACGGCGTTTTTGTGGCTCGAAACGAGTTCATTGAGAAGAGATCCCAATATAGAGCGTATATTGTCATGAATTACTGTTTAAACACCATTTTGATGTTCTATCCTTTAAAAAACGCGCTGATTAAATGTTACTGTAGAGAAAATATCTTTCTGATATCTTACTTAAAAATATAGTGGACCTATATATGTATGAAAAATATCCAGCAAGGAAGGGATGGAAGTGGATATATTACTTTATCCGGCTAATAAGCAAATAACACAATAAGTCGTCTCGACTTTACTTGAAAAACAAGTTCTCTACATTATTGGCTTCCTCACTAGCAAAACAAATAGAACCAGAATTTTCAATCTTAAAAGTTACTCTATTGTAAAATAGTCATAAAAGTAGCATTATTAATTTAAATAATTATAATAATGAAAGCTAAGATTTTTTTAAACACCAAGCTTTAGATAGTCCGCTATGTGATCAACAACAACCAAACATGCTCGCCCTTTCTGCAGTGGTTACGTTATAATGTGACGATCAATCCCACTATTCGTTGATAAAAAGTAGCCCAACACTTGGCGTTAGGTGGTCATGACTATTTGCCTTCCCTCTAGTCTTACACTGCTAAATTAGGGACGGGTAGCGCAGATAGCCCTCGAGTAGCTTTGCGCGAAATTCAAAACAAACCAAAAGTTGTTTTCCTTTTTTATAATATGGCATAAAATTCATATATTATATTTTACAGCCTTATGTTCTTAAGTTAAGATTGTGGTGAAAACCTAATACATGTACTGCATTTTTGTTTTAAAAACGATTGATTTTTGACACTGAACGATCTAGACGTCAATCTGATATTAAGAATAACGTTTTAAGTAATTTGCATTAATAATCATTCTTTTCCAATAAAAATCATACATTTGAAAGCAAATTTGTTATTAAATCATTTATACATAAATATTCTTCACAAAATGACTAGTTCGTTCTTATATTGTTCAGACTATTTCCTGTTATTTTGCAAATAATTAAAGTTGCTTATTTATTGATTCACTAGAACAGTGTAGAAGTCAAACAGTTCCAAATAAAATAGATAATAATATAACTTTTTTGATATTATTTGAAGGCTAGAGTTTCAAATGGGGTAGCTAATATTATATATACGAGGGCTGTTCAAAAATACGCGGACTGACGTCATAAAACAAAATGTACTTTATTTAGAAGTTACAGGTCTTGGACCCCTTCAAAGTACTCTCCTCCCCAACGCACACACTTATCCCAACGGTGTTTCCACTTGTTGAAACAGTCCTGGTACGCTTCTTTTGTAATGTCCTACAGCTCCTTCGTCGCATTTGCCTTAATCTCGGGAATCGTCTCAAATCTTCTTCCTTTCAAGGGTCTTTTGAGTTTGAGGAACAAGAAAATATCGCAAGGAGCAAGGTCAGATGAGTAGGGGGAAGAACAGTGATCGAGTGTTTGGCCAAAAACTCACGAGTTCTAAGGCACAAATTTTGCAGCAACGCGGTGCATCTTCAATTTTGCGGTCAAAATCTCGTAACAAGATCCAACTGATATCCCACATCCCTGACAGTCAGACGTCGATTTGCCCGCACCAGGGTGTTGATTTTGTCGACGTGTTGGTCGTCAGTTGACGTGGAAGGACGTCCAGGACGCTCATCATCTTCAATGGACTGTCGACCATCCTTAAAACGTTCATGCTACTTGAAGCGTGCCGTACGCTTCATAGCAACATCACCGTAAGCCGTGTTAAGCATAGCAAAAGTTTCAGTCGCAGAGTTTCCAAGTTTAACACAAAATTTCACAGCAAGTCGTTGCTCCTTCAGATCATTCATTCTGAAATCCGCCAAACGAAAAAATCGCACTTCACTTAAAACCGCGTAGCTAATACACAAATGAAGATATCTGCAATCGGGAAATGGCGTCGTAATCAGCTGATCTGTGCGAACCTAGCGACACCAAGCGGATTCCCCTGGAACCAACTGGAGCCGCGCAATTCAAACAGTCCGCGTATTTTTTGAACAGCCCTCGTATACTTCAATGTATCATCTTTCTTTGATATTGTCTGAGGGATTATCCTTATAAACGTAATCATTAAAAATAAGAAAATATTCTAACCAAATACAAAATACTAAGATAGTGTAGCATTCAAAACGTCGACTTATTTCTTTTTGAAATTAATAAATATTTCTGAGCATTGAAATATCAGTGGATATTTAAAGATTGTGGTGAAAAGTAAAGACGAGCTTGTGCTACACACCTTTTGCCTTTATGGGTAAGTAGGCATAGGTTTAGAAGCAGCATTTCAATACTCAGAATTCATAGACTTAGTAATGGTGGGGGAATGTTATAATGGCTGGTTCATTTTACTTGCTTAAATAAAAAAAAATATCCATGAATGTTGTTGTTGATCATATCTATTCCAAAATGTTGTTTTTCCAATATGATGAACATGATTTATCTTAAAATGTGTCAAGCTCTTATACTAATTTTCTTTAAATTATAATTCACAAAGCACAATAGTGACTTAATTGGCTTATATAATTATGGAATCTCTATCAGATTAAGGATTACTGGTGTAACTTTGTGCTTAACTTTTGTGAATCAGCCATAGTTCATACCTCTCAAACAATGAGCGATTCCTGAACAAGATACTTTTCAGTTTTTGTGTTATCATAGTGAATTATAGTTCAGCCTATATCGGATAGAGGGGGTAGTCAAGACAACGATTAATCTGGGTAACATAGCAGAAACAACTGCCTAATAATAAGCAAGGATTTAGTTAAAGATCATGCAGAAGCAGTGCAATTACCGTGTTTCTCTGAAAATAAGACAGGGCTTATATTAATTTTCACTCCAAAATATGACACTAGGGCTTATTTTCGGGGGATGTCTTATTTTGATATATTAAAAAAATGAAGTTACAAAGTAAAACTATTAAACTAACCATTTAAAATAAACTATTATTAAACTATTAAACTAACTGATTAATACTTAAACAAACTAATTAACTACCTATTAAACTAATTAATAAATTAATTTTTTTTATTTCTTTCCTCTTCCTGCCACTCTTAACTAGGGCTTATTTTAAGGGTAGGGTTTATATTAAAACTATCCCCAAAAATCACACTAGGTCTTATTTTATGGGTAGGTCTTATTATCGGAGAAACACGGTGTTAACTTCAAGAATATTGTTGAACATAAATAAAAGCTGGCAGCTAAGACAGATATTCACCTAGGCAACATAGCAGAAGCATCTGACTGCTAATAGTTAAGGATTGAGCTAAAGATTGTGAAGCAATAGTAATAGTAACGTTGACTTCATGAATATTGTGTATGATGATCATACGAAAGATGCTTTATGATCCATTAATACAAACTACACACCCAGACAAATACAACAAATTCACGTAGCTGTTTAGCATTGTTGTTGCTTTTAAAATGTTTGCCTACCACACCACTGTAATAGTTTCTTCTCATATATTATCAAAATTTGTAAGTTGTATATAAGCTCGGTCAGAATACATTCATCTAATGTTATGTTACATGTCCAAAAGTTTGCAACAAACAGGCAAGGTCAAACCAGTGTGCTTTGCATTTCTTCACAAAGTGGCAGGGGCAAAATAATTGGTTATATTCATATTCGTTCTTTGGCTACAGACATTTCTGTAAGATTGTTGAATAATATACCAAATGAATTTAACCTTTCTATGAAATTTTTAGACATGAAGTGCTCTACTGTTTTTTGGCACTGATGCTAAGTTGAATATATTAGTAATCAAAAGATATTCAACCTAGCATCTTAAAATTACTGCTTATTGGTCTTTTTTAAAAAAATGTAGTTGTTTTTCAACTAGAAACCATGGATAAACCTAAGATCCTAAAAATAAATAAAAGACGCGTTACTAAGGTTATGGCCTAAAAACAAAATGTTCTTAGAATTTCACTTCTCATTTACAATTATTTCTTTATAATTGAAAACATGAATTATCCTGTTCAACAATCTAAAGCATGTTGCATCCAAGCTGGAGGTTATAAGAGGGCCTAATATAACAATTTCATAGGGATTTATTGTTTATGTCATTGTTAGTTTCAGTACAATTATAAAACTAAGAGACATATCATCTACATTCCAAAACATTCAATATGTACACTCATCATACAAATTAAATTTCTTGTACTACTACTTACAACAAGAAATCATAGTATTAATTATTATTAAAAGTTTGACTTGTAATAATAATTTCCACAGTTTTATACATTTGTTTTAAATAAGACCAATAAGAATAGAAAAACTAAAAAGGAAAGCTGTATAAATAATTTTAGGATTGAAGCAATAAAATTCCAAGGCTATGGTTCTTTTTATTTCAATAAGACATGGCCTGAAAATGTATACTTAACATATGTTTGTTTGTAGTTAAACTCAAGGCTGCAGGACGGATTGTCTGGTTTTTAACATTGTAAGCCTTTAGACTTACTACTATGTGACTGTGTATGTTTGTATGGTGGGGTACAGTAACAAGTAACAATTAATGTAACTAATATACCTTTTGACCTCTGTAGTATTTGTAAAGTCAACTTCCCAAGAAGTATCAGGTAGGTTAACTTGCAAATGAAAGAGAAATAACGGAAGTGTTCCATGTTTGGCAACTTTACTGAGTGCCTTGAAGTGTGAAATAATAAGACAGAATAGATGTAAATAATTGAACAAACTCTTTATTACAACAAACAAACAGAAAGCACAGCATACGTATCTGCACAGATATAATCACAGTCAGTTCTAGTAAAGTGTATTGAGTTCCATAGCTTTCTTTGTCTTGGAATAAACATTTATGGAAAATTAAACAGGATGATTTTAAAGCAAGTCTTCACTTAACATTATCCAAGTAGAACTGGCAGAAACAAAATGCCTAAATTCTCCAGTAAACTCACTTTCTTTGTCTAGTTGATAGTATTACTTCACAGTCCTTGTTCTCTCACCTGACTGGTTGGCTGTTACATATAATTAATGTCAATTCAGCCAGCAAAGGAAATTATATATCTAATGCAGGTAGTAAAGTGTACGACATATCATCAGAACATGTAATTATCTGATTACACCCAAAAGCATCACTTTTCAGAAATATATATATATACACACACACACACACAGTTTTTTAAATACATAACAAAGTTACTGTAAAATACAAAATCATTATTCCTTCCTATGTATTTTTTCTTTCTCACCAATAAATGGTGTACATGTTGTTACTTTATAAGTATGCAGAATAAAGAAAGTTGTACAATTGTGTTTATGACTAAATGAATTCATGAGTAAATTATGTCTCATTTATTTTCACAGTACTTACTATTAATACATCCCACCATGAGAATGTTTGTATAAATAGTGCCTTGTTTTAAGAAATATTGGAAGACCCACTATATATACCCTATCATTTAGGTACTTTGTATACTATTCACTGTGTAGATAAGCACTTTCAGATCACATGGTGTTTATTATCACATCTAAAGTAATAATCACCGCCCATCATTATTTACAAAGTTTGATATACAGTAAACCTGTTAAGCTCACTGTAATCATATTAACAACCAAAAGACAGTAAAATGGCTATTTTCTATCATGGAATGCTATCAAACAAACACATAAAAACTCCGTTATAAAGATCACTCAAGAATGTCTTCAGTACTTTTAGATGATTTCCACAAAAACAAGAGAAAACAGAAATTTATGGAGAAGAATGAAGCAAGTTATAAAATAACTTGATAAGTTGCTTTGTGGATAATAATTAGAATTATGCATTCAACAGTCACTGAAAACTGAAACTTATTAACACACAGATAAAGAAGCTATGTTCTAAAATAATTATATACTGTAAACTTGGAAGGAATAAAATCATGCATAGTATGTCATGAAATGGGCAAGATAAAACTGATTTTATTACATATTGGTATTTAATACTAAACACAGAATTTTTGCTGTTATAATAAACTTGCATGTTTTCATATCGTGGCAGAAGAAGAAATCAAATACACATATGATCACATGCTTGACAAATGTGATCTTGTCATACATGTACATTAAACATTCTGCTTATTAGCAGCAAGAATATTGCTAATCATATAAAAATTTTGCTTGAGTGAGTAACAATATTAGAAATATCATATCTTGAATTTTTCTGATGACATATCCTGCTATTGTCTTAAGGATCATATATACATTTATTTTAGTAAGATACAAGTACATTATAATTATTCAGTGCTTGAAAACCATACTTCAGAGAACATGCTCACACACTGATACATGGAATAGGAATTTAATTATACATCATAGGGTTAACTAAATTAAGTTTGATATTTTGGAGGTGGAAGTTTTAACAACATTATATAAGTTTTATTTTTGGCATTAAGATGTATAAATGTACTAATGTTTCATGTGTGATAACATTATATTGTATTACTTTGGCATATACAGTGTGTGAATTTCTGAAGTTTAAATATAGGTTATATTACATAGAAATTTCCTTTCTTCTATTACTTGTGTATTTTAATTGAGGTGGACCATTTGGCATCCTTATTTGCCCAATACTATATTTATAAAACTAATTTTAGTATAGAACTTATAATTTTGGGTTTAAATTGAGTTTATTAAGGTTTATATAAAAATTAAACTAACTCAAAATTATTTTGTAAGTTAAATGTGGTATCTTATCTCATTACAAGGGTTATAATTGTATTTAGATTTCTTGATTATGAGTCAACTGCTGTAAGAGAAATAATGTTAATATCATTCTCTTATATTTTATTAAAACAGATAGATTCCACTTAAAACAAAAATTAATTATATTAAAATTTCTTAAGCAACTGTGTAATAAAATTATAACTAAATTTATTTCAAACCAGAAATAAAAATGTTCATGAATCTAGATAATATCACCATATTAACAAACATAAATTAAATTTCAAAATAATACAGAAATGTTAATTAAGTACAACTAAAAAAACAAACAGCCTGATGAGGTTCTTTATATCTAAAAACATAATTCCATAGGTTATATAATATTATTGAACTAATTAACATGAAAAATAATAAACTTTATGTTAGGCAATGGTATACATTGAAACTTAATGGATTAACAAAAGATTGAAGAGATGATAGTTCTATTAAACATCTATTATAAATCTGGATAAAAATGATATAATAGTTACACCAAAATTACAGAAATATAGTGTAAATTTTTTTTATGAATAAGACAGATAATTCTAATACCAATAACCCTGAAAAATTAAAAAAATTAACACAAAAAGAATAATATTCAAACATAAGGATATCAAGTAATCATCTAAGGAATTACTACTATACATAAATAAGGTAGGTAAATTAGATCCTATAGCTTTTAATGTAGATGCACATAATCATGGATTAGATGATTTTATTTTGCTTAAATGTTTGCAGTATTATACTTATAACGAATACAGTTTCTAATGAAATGAAACATTTACAGTTCATGTAATGTTTACTGTGCAAGTTACAATATAAAATCTTTGTACACTAATAGTTCATTTAAGAGACACTTTATAATAAAATATAAATTTTTCTATGATTTTTTTCAGAAATTACTAGAATTTGTAACCAGTAAATTTTTACTATATGCCAATTATATATATATATATACATGTTAAAACTGACAGAAATGCAATGGAATCATGGTTTAACACCATCCAAAGACCAACCACCCTGTTAAAAAAATAAAACTGTCTTAGCTGAAGATGGTTCCCATCCCACAAAAATATAATACATCAACACTCTCAATTCCTTCATAATCTTAAACACCTAAATCAGATCCTCTCAAATACTTCTTTTCAAATAAGACAGAAGTTGAGTGTTATGCTACTGTACAAGCACCAAAATGAGCAGAAATAAAATTTGAACTGACTCTCAAGGCTGCTCATACCTTAAGAAAAGTAAACAAGGTCAAATATCTTATCTCTGTTAAAGTATGAAACTCAATCAACTACTTGTTTGTTAATAAAATTACAGCATTGCATAATTAGCCAGTGTTTCAATTAACTTTTAACACAGTAATTTCAAGCTCATCGTAGTTACTGCTTACAAGAAAATTAAAGTAATCCATCTTTTGTCCAAGTACTAACTGTTTTAAATAATAACAAGATTGTTAATCAAAATGTGTACAACAATATGTATCTCATAAAAGACAGATATTGTACATTAATATTATTATTTCACTTTACTTCATTCCACTCTCCATATATACTTTATGAAAACATTAGTGGTTTACCATAACATATCATATGTGTTATATTATTTTTAAGATATTGTATCACTATAATGTAGGTATATTAAGCAATTTATTTAATTAGAACTAAAAAAATTGGTTATTACATCACTCATTGAAATATAATTTTTATGTTAAACAATTACACAGACTAAAGTAGCTAAACAACAAATAATAAAAATGTCAATCACATTTGAACAATCTGTGATATGTATTATCCTTTAATTATGTGATCTCTGGCCACTGACCATCAAGATGTGCAAGATACAGGAAAACTAATTGGTCTAAATTCTGGTAATAAACAGGTTGTTGAGATAGGTGATGTGAAATCTTGAAGCAGAAAAAATGTGTAGTTTATGAAGTAAGTCAACAGTCAAGTGAATCAATTCTTTATAGCATCCTGACCAGAAGTTATGATAAGAAAGAAATATCTATTACAATCTAGTTAAAGAAACAACTTACAACTTTCAGACAACAAAACATGTGCATCTGATACACATGTCCCAATGATTTTTTTTTATTTTTTGCATACTTCAAATTACTGGCTAACTATTCACAGAGATACATTAAGGAACTCTTCCAACAATCCAGTTTTTGTGTAAGAAATTTAACTTTTATGTTACAGTTGTAATGGCTATTTATGAACATAACTATTCATTACTATTAGATCATAATAAAATCCCAGTTTCAAAGCTAGATTATTTGTAAAATAAAACCATTTATCAATAAAAATTTGAAATACAAATTCCTGATATACACGATTAGTGAATTCTTATAATTTACATCAAGTATGTCTAAACATTAAAACTGAAACCAATAAAACCATACAGAGAATACCTCAGAACTACACTGTATATTGCTGAACTTTTGTTGCATTACCAGAAATATTAATAACAATAAATAGTGTGAAAACATGAGACCTAAAATTAATATTAACTTTACTCTTTCTATCAATTTACATTTTTTTTTCAGGAGCACATTATGCAAATTCTTAACTGATGCAGCTAGCCATTAAAATGGATTTACAAAATCAGTATTTTTAATATAGTTCCAGTGTGATCATGTATGTGCAATATATTACCAATAAGAATTGCTGAATGAAAGTATATAATAACATGTCAAACACCTTTGAATTTTTGCTGTAATATTTAAAGTTTTATTAAACAGGACACGTGTTTTTACAAACATACAATGATTAACACTAACCAAAATGGTGCATACCAATTATTTTTAGTTTCAGATTTACAACACAATAAATAACTTACATACACATACAGATAAAATACAGTTAGTTCAACATGAGGATAATCTATGCCATACTCTGTATGTTACTTTGGGGCCATACCTGTTAGTTAATAAAAACCTTCTCCAAACTCTCCATTGGCATACTTTGTGTTTATTGCAAGAATATTTTCAGAAAAGGGTATATTCATGAATGCTTTACATATAAATTTTAACAGGTAAGAAGCAATGTTTTTTTATTTCTAATAATTATGGTAAATCTTGTTTATTATGTTATTTACATTTTCAGAAGGGAAGCAAGCATGTGTTTTTGATAAGACAGTAAACAAGTAATGATTAGGAACATACAGAATGGCTTGGAATGTTCAAATTTTTTAAAATCAGTCTACACCTCATGCTATCAGTTGAACCTGAGAATTAGTACGTTGCAAAGTAAAGTGTTGAATATATTTAATACTTTCTTATGTCACATAGTCAATTTCATCCCATTTAAGCCATACATCATTAAGAACACATTAAATCTTTTTTTTTCAAAATTGTACATTTATTATTGATGTTAAATAAGAGAACAAGAAAGTAAATACAAATAAACAATATTATTTTTTTCAAAATCAATATTTTAATTTTTTTACAACTTGTTTAATAGATAAAGCCAACACTTTTACTGTACTGATATTTATATAATTACAGAACTAGTTAAGGGTTTTGAAATGGTTTGATAGAACATTATATATCCACAGTAACAATTTTAAACAGAACTCTCAAAAGTGATAGCATACAAAGCTATTTATACTAAGGCTCCAAAGATGATAGAAGAGAAAAGTGTTTTTATGTAATATATTTTTCATAAAATAAAGACTGTGCTCATACACAGTTTGGCCATGATAGTCCTCCACAAGATGCTGATATAATAATATACAAAACAATCTGAAAAGGAATAAAAATACATTGTAAAAAACAAGTTATGTTAGAAACAAACACAACTTTAGTAGAAGCTTAACATAACTGCCTTTCACAAACAAAAACAGCAACATAATGCATGTATAGTATATTTAGCTGCTGTTCAAAATATCCCATACAGTCATCACCTAATACTTGGCTAACATTAGCATTTTCCTCTTGAATTTGCATGTTCTGTCAAAGAGGTTTGTGAGCCACCAGCCTTGTGAAAACTCTCATCTAATCTCATGTGAAACCACGTGCATTTGTACCACTGAAGAATGATATCACCATAAAGTGTAACCCTCCACCATACACAGTGAATCCTATATTTACAAACATGTATCCTCATTCTTTGATGAGACAATGAAAAAAAATACACATCAGAAAAGTGGGAAGGATGGGTGTGAAGAGGGGAGTATCTATTGCAAATACACTTTTAGATAAGGAAAATGTGGATTCACTAAATGAATACTCACTGCTTCACAAAGAATAGCTAGCTGAAATCTCACATTAAGATGGTGAAGGGTCCATGTAAAGATTACCTAGGTGAGCTATATTCAGAAAGCACCCCAAGGCTGAGGATCTATAGATGCATACCTGTGGGATACCCCATCTCATCTTGTTCAGGATATACTTTTCATCCATATAGGAGAATAGAAGAGACAAATTATAAATATATTGCAAGGATGGGTGGAATAGGTTGATGACAATCTGAGTGTTCAGACACAAGTGCTGTTGGACAGCCAATATCTATAGTGAGGTTGGTATTTGTTCAGAATGTATCTTGTGTGCTAATCTCCTTTACCATTAGACTTAATGAGCCAAAGACCAATTGTGAAAGAAGGGAACTGATGATAAGTATCTCCTCTATCCATGTTTATCTCCTCTACTATCAGTCACTACAAGCCTCATGCCAACTGCAGGGTATCCATGTTTATCTCCTCTACTATCAGTCACTACAAGCCTCATGCCAACTGCAGGGTATCCATGTTTATCTCCTCTACTATCAGTCACTACAAGCCTCATGCCAACTGCAGGGTATCCATGTTTATCTCCTCTACTATCAGTCACTACAAGCCTCATGCCAACTGCAGGGTATCCATATTTATTTCCTCTACTATCAGTCACTACAAGCCTCATGCCAACTGCAGGGTATCCATGTTTATCTCCTCTACTATCAGTCACTACAAGCCTCATGCCAACTGCAGGGTATCCATGTTTATCTCCTCTACTATCAGTCACTACAAGCCTCATGCCAACTGCAGGGTATCCATGTTTATCTCCTCTACTATCAGTCACTACAAGCCTCATGCCAACTGCAGGGTATCCATGTTTATCTCCTCTACTATCAGTCACTACAAGCCTCATGACAACTGCAGGGTATCCATGTTTATCTCCTCTACTATCAGTCACTACAAGCCTCATGACAACTGCAGGGTATCCATGTTTATCTCCTCTACCATCAGTCATTACAAGCCTCATGACAACTGCAGGGTATCCATGTTTATCTCCTCTACTATCAGTCACTACAAGCCTCATGCCGACTGCAGGGTATCCATGTTTATCTCCTCTACTATCAGTCACTACAAGCCTCATGCCACTGGGTATCCATGTTTATCTCCTCTACTATCAGTCACTACAAGCCTCATGCCAACTGCAGGGTATCCATGTTTATCTCCTCTACTATCAGTCACTACAAGCCTCATGACAACTGCAGGGTATCCATGTTTATCTCCTCTACTATCAGTCACTACAAGCCTCATGACAACTGCAGGGTATCCATGTTTATCTCCTCTACTATCAGTCACTACAAGCCTCATGACAACTGCAGGGTATCCATGTTTATCTCCTCTACTATCAGTCACTACAAGCCTCATGACAACTGCAGGGTATCCATGTTTATCTCCTCTACTATCAGTCACTACAAGCCTCATGCCAACTGCAGGGTATCCATGTTTATCTCCTCTACTATCAGTCACTACAAGCCTCATGCCAACTGCAGGGTATCCATGTTTATCTCCTCTACTATCAGTCACCACAAGCCTCATGCCAACTGCAGGGTATCCATGTTTATCTCCTCTACTATCAGTCACTACAAGCCTCATGCCAACTGCAGGGTATCCATGTTTATCTCCTCTACTATCAGTCACTACAAGCCTCATGCCAACTGCAGGAGGAGAGTAGTGTGAGATATGTCTGTATAGATATTAATATAACTTTCTACTCAACCATCAATCACTAAGGTATCCTTGCCTGCTGTGAGAACAAGATAGAAGAGTGATACATCACTTATTTTAATTGTGTTCATCTAAACCCTACTGAACAAACTTTGAATATAGAATTAATAAGATATGTATAAAAGGACTGGTTTAGTGAGTTGTACCATCAGTCTATTTGAAGATTGTAACATATCATAGTTACATGTATGGGGTGACACACACATACTAAGCTCTGGTATAACCTCAACCTCACTTCTCACTACTGAGGGACCTTTTATTCTACCCCAGTGGTTGGGCCCTAGTCTGTCAGGATTCTCTATGAAGGTTTCCCCTCCCTACACTTGACAGGGGAAAGAAATTATTGTAGGGAAAACACAAAGAATGTGTCCAGATCATTACCTTACGTTTGAAAGACAGCACATACTAGCCAAAGAAGTGAGTAGAAACGCCACCCTGGTGCTGGTTTTGTTTCCAGAAGAATAACTTCTGCATCGAGAATATAAAGGTAGGTAGGTAGGTATGTGTGTGTATATAAACAGTTTGAGTAAACCTCAAATGGTCTTGCATAATAAAACATCTCATAGTAGAAACTTGTAAGGCCAAGGTTGATGGTATGAGCAATTTCAGTTATCCTGGCTCAATGCAGATTTTGGGCAAGCATATTCTAAAAGTGAGATCCTATGGTAATTGTGAATTAAGAAAGTACTTGTACACTCACAATTTAAAAATTACCATAGGTTCCATTAGTTATGAAACATCTACTGTAGCAGACACATATATATGGCCAAGTAGATGAAAAGGATTCAGAGAAGCCACAGACCACAAAGAAGAAATAATTCCTAGTGCAGAAAGTGAATGCAAGGTGCAAATATGGAACTAGACATTCAAAATCCAGTAAGGAAATGAGAGAAAGTTGAGCACAGCCAATATGAGATGAAGAGAATTCCAAGTGTATAAGAAATAGGGTTAGGGTGAAGAAGGAACAGGAAAACTGAGTAGCCTTCCGCAGGTTTGTTGGGAGGTTTATGGCTAGGAACGGACAAGGAGAAGCCTGTTACCAAGATAAAATGCATTCTCAAGAACATAAAGAAGACACATGAGAAGAGAAACAAAAAGCAAATAATACAGGGTTGCAAGTGTTATACGAAATGGAAGAGTATGGAACTAGAAATGCAATCCTGGAGAATGAATAGGAAAAAACACAAAGAGGAGGGGACAATTGGGATGTGGAGAAATGCATCCAAAGCACTTATCTTAGACATCCACAGGACAAGCTAAAATGACTAATAAAGAAAGAGAGAAAAAAATAAATTCACCCAAGAAAATTATGTGATAACCACAAAACAAAAGAGAGGATGAAAATTGAATGACACTCTTTGAATTTTGTGCAAACTGCATGAGGTCTATCTGCTACAGCCATCTTCGAATTTAGCAGTGATACACTACAGGGAAGGCAGATAGTCAACACTACCCACCATCAGCTTTTGGGCCACTCTTTTTACCAATGAAAGAGTAAGCATGTTTGGTGTCACAAAGATAAGAACCACTGGCCCTCAGATTGTGTGACTAGTGCCAATATACAATGCATGTCAGGTCTGACAACAGAAAGGTGGGAGTAAAAATACAGACAGGTGAACCCTCTTAATGGCTTGTAATTTTGAAATTTCCATCTCAAAGTACTGAAGATGTGTAGGATCAAGTGAGAGATGAAGGAGAGATGTTGGAAATGAAGGGGACAAAAAAAGACATGATGGTCTTTAACGATAAGGCTAGTAAGACATAGGATGGAAGTGGGATGAAAAGTACAGAAAGAAAAGGACACAGTAACAGGATAGGGAATGAGATAAGGACCAGGACAAGGTGTAAAGCTGTTGATTTGAAGTTGAGACAATGCAGAAAAAAAAAATGTGAAAAGAGATTGGTAGTTGACAGCTGAAGCTTTAATATCATAAATAAATGGGGCAAAATTAAGGTTCTGGAGAAAGGTGGAAGGCAGACAGGCGTGAGATCAAAAATTAGCCTTTTCAAAAATGTTCCAATAACAAAAGAGATGGAATGGGCCATGGTAGCAAAAAAGGTGAGGTATAGATTCCGAGGAAGGAGATCAGAAGAATCGAGAAGAGCTATCAGTAAGAAGTGAATAGAGGAGAGATATTGAAGAAATGTGGAAGAAATTCATGCATACAGGAAAAGTAAACATTAGAAAGGGAAGTACAAGATAATAATTTAACAAACATGGCTCACAAATTGGCAAAGGTGACTGCAAAGATTGAAAATCTGACTTAAAGGGTAGAACACTGGAGGAAGTTAGTGTAAGAAAATGAGATTGATTGATTTAGTGTTTTATGGCACAAAGCAGCTAGGCTATATGTGCCAAATGTCCAGTAAAAAGGTAAAAATAAATTAGATGTAGTGAAATACATAAAAGGAAATGAAGGTTAAACAAAACATCATTGAAAAACAGACAATGTTAAGAGAGAAAGCAGAGTAAGAGAAGTTGTAAAGGACTTTCTCTAGCAAAATGTTAATGATCATAACCTGCCAGGAAGACTAACAGGTAAGTACAAAAACCACCATCAGTCACCTGAAGTTGGCCTTTCCAGTCCTGATTCCAGGTTATGTTGTCATAACAGCCATTATCAAAAGGTAAAATAAGAAAAGTGTTAAAAGACATATAGCAAAATCGTAATTACGATTAATCAAATGTCCGGTTAAAAGGTAAAAGTAAAGTAAATGTAGTAAAATTCGTAAAAGGAAACAAAGGTATAAACAAAACAGAAATTAAAAATAGAAACTGGCATAAAACCAATGTTGACATCCAGTCTACAAAGTTGTAAAGGGCCTTCTGTAGCAGAATGGTAATTATCATAACCTGCCAGGAAGACTAACAGGTAAGTACAAGATCCATCCTCAGTCACCTGAAGTTGGTCTTTCCAGTCCTGGTTCTGGGTTATGTGTCATTATGGCCAGTACCAAAAAATAAAGTAAGAAAAGTGTTAAAAGACATGCAGTAAAAGTGTAATAACAACTCACCAGGATGACTAACGGGTAGTTCAAACAGCAGCGTTAGTCACCTGAATTTGACCTTTCCAGTCCTGGTGTCGAGTTATTTAATGTTCTGGCCATTTTATGTCAAACTGAACTAGAGAGATAGAGACTCTGAAAAGGGAAACACAATTAAAAAGATGTAATGAATAAATATCAAACACTTAAATGAGGTTAAAAAGATTAATGGCCATTAAAAAACTAAAAACTTTATCAAGGTGGACAGTGTTACCATCACCAAGAACACTGTCCAATGTTACAGACAAACACTGGGACAGAACATGTTTAAAATAGTGCCATCGTTGAGAGTCATAACAATGGCAAGAAAGTAAAATATGGCTTACAGTGATTTGAATGTTACACAAACTACACACTAGTGTATCAGTTACAGATAAAAGAAAACGATGAGTTAAAAAACTGACCAATGCGTAGTCTAGTTAGAACAACTTCCTCCTTCCAATCCTTATGGAAGCAAGACGGCTAAAGTCCAATATAAGGTTTTATTTGAAAAAGCTTGTTGTAATGTTGCTCACTCCAAGTGGACTGCCAGCTGGCACGGAGCCAAGCCTTGAATACAGGACCATAGTCCATGTATGGAATAGGCACAGTGGTGATAGTACCAGAGCAGATAGATTTAGCTGCCATGTCTGCAAGCTCATTCCCACGAATACCAACATGGCCTGGTATCCAGAAGAACTGGATAAAAGTAGATGTTAATGAGAAATGGGCCAGTCAGTTTCGAATATCAGTGAGAACAGGGTGTAAGCCAACGTGAAGTGATTCCAAGGCCAGCAGAGAACTAAGGGAGTCAGTATAAATAGTGCAGTCAGAGAACTGCTCAGCTTCAATATGATCCAGGGCAAGAGATATGGCATACAGTTCAGCAGTGAACACAGAAGGGGTAGAGGGGATTCTGCACGCAACCACTGAACCACAACAAACCATGGCAGAGCCCACAGTCACCTGATTTTGAACCATCCGTATCAATTGGAATAGAAAGGTTGTTCAAAAGATGTTCAGTAAATAAAAGATGGTACTTCCAATTGGGAGTATCTGCCTTTTTCAGATGACTTAAAGAAAGGTCACATTTGGGAGCTGTAATAAGCCATGGGGGAATGGGCTGACCAGTGGATTCTGCAATGTTTTCCAAGGACAGACCCAATTCATCCAATTGCACCTGGATGCAAAGGCCATAAGGAGCAATGGTAGATTTCTGTTTTGAAAAAGTAAGGCCCACTGAGGAAAGAAAACACATCCCCAAGTGGGATGCTTTGGTAAGGAGCGAAGTTTCGAAGAATACAGTAAAGACAGTTGCAAACGACAAAGGTGCAGAGAATGTTCATGAGATTCCACGTATAAGCTCTGAACTGGGGAGGTGCGGAAAGCCCCAGTGTAGAGTCGAAGTCCTTGATGATGAATGGGGTTCAGCATCTTTAAGGCCAAGGGTCTGGCAGAGCCATAGACCATTGATCCATAGTCAAGTTTTGAACGAATAAGAGCACGATATATCTTTAACATAGAACATCGATCTGCTCCCCAACTGGCAGTAGAGAGGACATGGAGGATGTTCAGTGCTCTTGTGCATTTGACTCGTAGCTGCTATAGGTGTGGTATAAAGGTCAGCTTACAGTCAAAGATAAGCCCCAAGAACTTGGTCTCAGGGACCACTGGCAGCGAAACGTCACCGATATGGAATTCAGGATCAGGGTGGATACCCCGTTGGCAGCAAAAGTGCATGAAAACAGTTTTAGAGAGAGAAATATTAAAGTTGTTTGCAGTAGTCCACTTCAGTACATGTTTGAGGGCAATTTGCAGTTGCTCCTCAATATATCTCATGTTCAACGACTGACACGAGATGTGAAAGTCGTCAACACAGAGCCCGTTTGCAACTGTGAGAGGGAGTTGTTCAGTGATGGCAGTGTGACACTCAAAACACAGCCCTGAGGGACCCTAAGTTCCTGTACAAAAGAATGGGAAAGTGTCAAACCCACACAAACTTGGAATCTCCTGTCCATTAAAAATTTTTTTAATAAACATGGGTAAATGGCCACGTAACCCATATATATGGAGGTCTCGCAAAATGCCATACCTCCATGTTGTGTCATAAGCCTTCTCAATGTCAAAGAATATTGAAACAAGACATTGGCATTTGAGAAAGGCTTTTCTGATTGATGTTTCAAGTTCAATTAGGTGGTCTGTGGTGAAGTGCTGTTGTCAGAACCCACACTAAGTGGGCGAGAGAAGGTTGTTTGATTTGAGGAACCAAATAAGATGAGCATTAACCATCCTCTCTAAGGTCTTACAGATACAGCTTGTCAAAGCAATTGGACGGTAGTGTGAAGGAATCTTGGGATCTTTCTCAGGTTTAGAAAAAGGTAAGATAATAGCCTGGCACCAAGCATCAGGAAAAACATTCTCCTGCCAGATCCGGTTAAAAACAATTAGAAGAATATCAAGAGAAGCAGGAGAGAGATAGTGCAGCATGTCATAGTGTGCATCATCAGGTCCATCAGATGTACTGCCTGACCGATGAAGGGCCATTTTCAGTTCCACCAGTGTAAAGGGACAATTATAGTCAAAAAGACAGTCAGTTCAAAAGGAAAGAAATGAATGTTCTGCCTGAGTCTTGATGGCCAAGAAGGTGGAGGAACAAGCAGAAGTGCTAGATACCCGGCAAAAGCTTTCACCTAGAGTATCGGCGATGCTCTGGACATGAGATATGCCAGGTGTGAACTTAATCCAAGATTCCTTCTGGCTTTGGCATCTTACCCACCTAGCTTGTGCACAGGCCCTTTGGAAAGCGATGCAGTTCGAAAGTGTGGGATATCTACGGAAAGTATCCCAGGCCCGTTTTTGAGCCTTCCGTGCCAAGTGACAAGCAGGATTCCACCACAAATGAGGATATCGTGGAAAACGTGTGGAGGTTTTAGGAATACACTGAGCAGCTGCTTGTATAATACAGTCGTTTACTGCTGACACACAGTCGTCTATTGATGGCAGGATCAAGTTCTGCGAAAGCAGTGAAAGTGGACCAGTCTGCCTGATCCAGCTTCAACTGGGGCACGCGGGTAGGGTGACATTGACCACGCCAGTCTCTCTCAAAAGTATAGAAAAATGATCACTGCTTAGTGGATTAGTGTCAACACTCCATGGAAAATGGGTAAATAATGAAGGGGAGCAAACCGAGAGATCAATAGCAGTAAAGGACTGACTAGGTGCATGAAAATAAGTTGAAGAACCAGTATTGAAAAGAGAAAGATTGTGATCTGAGAGCATACGCTCTACAGAGTGACCCCTTCTATCAATAACAGCACTTGCCCAGAGGGGATGATGTCCATTAAAGTGCCCCAGGATTAGAAATGGAAACGGCAACTGTTCAACGAGAGCATCAAGGTCTGATTGATCATATGTTTCTCCAGGGGGCAGGTAGAGAGAACAAACAGTGATGGTATGACCCAAGGAAACACGGATGGCTACAGCCTCCAAGGGTGTGTTAAGTGACAAAGACAGGGTGGGCACATGCTGATCAACCAAGAGTGCCACCCCTCCATGTACTCGTCCATCACACAGCCTGTCATTTCTGTACAGAGAAAACTGCTGAATGGTGACTGTATCAGCAGGTTTCAGAAATGTTTCTTGTAAGAAAAGACATACACAATGGTAGGAAGCAATCAGAGTTTTGATATCATCCAGATTAAAATGTAAACCTCAACAGTTCCATTGTATCAATGTGGTCATTTTTAACGATGAGTAGGCGAAGTGGCTGGAGAATCCTTCTGTTTACAACCACGTCTTTTTTTCCTTACTGTCCTTAGTTGGAAGAGGTCTATCGACCTCCATGGATCCTGCCCTGGGTCAATTGGGCAGGTCTTTGTTATTGGAAGGAGATTCCAGTGACTGAGGATGCAAACGAATGATTGTTTTGCATCTTAGGGTGGGAGAAAAAGATGTATAAGAAGAAATGCCTGTATTGGAAACTGAAGGATATGGATCTTAAGGTTTGTTGGAATGTATGGGAAGAACAGAGATGGGTGTGGAAGTCGATTCATCGACCTTTTTAACTACAGAGGTCAAAAGGCTTTTCATTTGTTTTGAAAACGATTCTCTTGGAGGCACAGAGAGATCTGTCTGCACTCCCACTGTAGTTGTGGAACAAAGTGCAGCAGCATATGTCTGAGATGGAGTGGCGGACAGCAATTCCCGAGCCTCAGGATAACTAATGTTATGTGTTGTTTTCAAACGCTGCACCTCTTTTTCCTCCAACCATTTTGGGCAAGAACGAAAGTAGGAAGGGTGAGAACCATTGCATTTGACACAATGTGGGTCCATGTCACATTCACAGGCATCATGGTCCTTGCCACCACAATGAGCACATGTCAGGGAACCACGACATGACGTCTTAGAGTGGCCGAACATCTGACATTGGAAACATCGGAGAGGATTTGGAATGTACAGCCGTAGCCTGCAAATTAGATAACCTGCCTTGATGGTGGCAGGTGCAAGTGGTGATGTAAATGTCAAAATGAGGTTATTTGTCGGCAGTGTAACTTCATCTTTGCGAGTGGAGATGCGCCTCACTGCAAAAACTCCTTGAGCGGAGAGACCAGCGAGAATCTCTGACTCGGGGATGTTCTTCAAATCCCTCTCAACAATAACTCCTCGTGACGAATTCAAGGTAGCATGAGGGGTAACCTCAAAAGGTATATCCCCAATTGCCTTTGAATTCAAGAGGAGTTCACTGTGTTGGGTTGTGGATGTTTCAACCAATATGTCTCCAGATCGAAGCTTCTTTACGGACTTTGGAGAGCCAGCAAGACCCTCTAGTCCCTTCTGAATATAAAAGGGGGACATTTGCCCTAATGGTTTTTATGAAAGAGAATGTAATATAAGAAAATGAGGCATGTGTGTTACAGATGTTGAATACTCCTGCTCAGTCTTCAAGACGTGGTCGTTTACCTATTAACTGTTTTTTCACTATTTTATTTAAATTTTTTGAAGGAGAATCCATAGGAAAAAGGAAAATTTCGGTACCAACTGACCCTACCCACCATGGAGCCCTACGAGAGGATGCACTACAATGTCATGCAAGGACATTGCAACAACGCCAGGGTTGACTCTAGCCCAAGTGGACCAGCCGATTGACCCAAGGAGGGGCCACCCAAAGGCTGCCCATCTACAGGAATTCAAGGCCAAAGTGGTGCGTTAGAGTTGGGCCCCTCAGCCACCAGGATCCTCTCCTCCCCTTCACGGGTTGCTACGCACGGCAAACACGTGGGTGGATGTTTAGAGCCCAGAGGAGGTAAAGTGAAAGAATAGAACCTTCCTTGGGAGGTCCCCTCACCACGTACAAGAATCCACACCGAGGGATATGAAAATGAGACATAAAACCATGTTAGCAAAGATGAACTCAAGGAGGAGAGATGAAAAAATACAAAGAAATCAGAAGTAGAAGGTTTATGCAAAAGCCAACAGAAAGTGTCAAAGGACAATGGAGTAGAAGAAGAATTGTACACACCAATAAGGTGATGAAAGTTAAGGAAGTATAAGGATCATTAAGTAGAGTAGTTTCATAAATGGTTTGAGGCTCAAAATAATGGGAATGGATGAGTGGAACAGACAGGAGCAGAAAATTTTGGTAGCATAATGGATCCCATTACACAAGGGAAGACAGTTGTCACATCTCCCACAAATAAGGTACTTCCAATGGGAATGGCAGTAGTTTGTTCTGTGTGAGAGGGTTCTTCATTCACATCAGCATTAGAAGTATTCATGCTAAAATGCAAATTTATATTGAATATAATAAACTCAATCAAGTGAGATTAGATGGGAATTTTCACAAAGCTGGCTGCTTACAAACCTCTTATTGTATAATGAAATGTATTGGATATAATAAAAGGTAATGATATTTTCAATTCTAAGAAGCAATGGATAAGAAGCTCCTTTGTCAAATGGATGTAGGCTGGGCTGCTTATATGTGAGGTTTTGAATTATAAACTGGACTCTGTCATAAGAATTCATTTGACTTATTACAGATTTGATATAAACATATGTTTTGTTAGCTTATTAATTTCATTTTTGTCACTAACTGTACAGGTTATGTGTTTAGTCAACTAAAAAACAATAAGAAAATTTGTTATTTTTAAATTCATATAAAAATAATTTGTTCTTGTCTGAATTATTTACTTCATAAATCACAAAGAACCTGGTCGTACAACTTCATTTGATTTCATTATTGATATCAGAGGAAAGAAGGAGGTATTTGTTTAGGAATTTTAGTTTTCAGCAATCAAACACACAACATAATTGCCAAAATAGATTGTTTTTTCTTAAACATCAAGTTAAATTACACACTGAAGATTATGAAAGAAAACAGATCTTTTGCATTTATTTTGTTGAAATTTACTTAAAATTCACAAGATGAAAATACATAATAGTAACAATTTTTCTCTTTTTGACAAAACAAAAGTGCAGTAAATGTATGCTCAAAATGAGGATGTAATTCAGCTAAAGAATAATATCTGATAGCTTTTATCTTGAAACATTCTTTACTGGTAATTAATAATTGTGTTACATGATGGGAGCTAGCATAAAATTGTACCAAAGAAAAAAGAAATTATGTCCAACAATCATAATATCAAATACAGGAAAGAAAATAGTTGTATAACAAAAAAAAATATATGAAATGAATAAACATTACAAATGACTGGAATTTCAAGTAAGTAGTTTAACTGAAGCATATTTCAAGTCGTCCCTATATTACATATATATTTAATTTTATTAACTTAATGAATTTTATAACTACTATATATATAGTAGGGTTTGTATTTATTTTATAGCTTTAGTTTAGTTTAAACAATGTGAAAAGCTAAAATAACCAACAGATACCTTGCAATTCATAAACATTAGCTTGTTATGTTATGTCATACGCATGTGAAATATTGTTTGTTTGCTTTAACAATACCCACTAATGATATAAATATACCCAGTTAACAATTTTAAAGCAATGTGACTAACTGTTTTTTGTTGGAAAGTTTTAAAAAAACAAGAAAACAATCTCTAAGCTCTTTTTGTGGTCCTGTTCAACAAACCATCAAAAATAAATTGTTAACTTTGGAATATAAAGTGTGTGCTTTGTGTGTGTATGTATGTGTAAAAAAAATAAAATAAAGAGTTTAGAACATATATTGCTAATTCAAATAAACTCAGAAGTTTTCTAATTTATGAGCAAAGTATTTTACCAAAAACATTAAACTTGTTATAGTTATAATACCAATGCACATTTTTATTTCTAGTTTCAATGAGAATACTTGGGAAATAAAGAATTCTCTATTTTTTGCCAAGGATTCTCAACACTGATAAATGACATTTGGACAAAGTGTTCAGGATAGAGGATAATCTATTTGCATTAAGTACTTTACTGTGGGTTATGAAATACTCTTACAAATTTATTTCAGAGAAAACCTACATTTGATAAAAAGGTAACTATTGACACTTCAGATAAAACTTAGTTGAGTTACACTAAATAAAATAATAAAAAAAAAGTTAAGCACAATAACTGTACTTACAATGATAATTACAATAATGATTATTGTCAACTTTATATTTTTCAGCAGCATTGAACGAGCAAGACCTCTACTGGATTTTCGAAATGAGACAGACTAGAAAAAATAAAAACAAAAAATAACATAGTAACAAAAAACTACTGATTTTAACTGAAACTAAATCACAAAATACAAGTTAAACTGAAGAAAAAATGTTAATACCACTGTTATCATCATGAAATATGATCAACTTGGAGAAAAGAAGGCAATCAAACAACAAACTTATCAAATAAATCTGAATATACACCCACCCACCCACACTTATACATACAACACATAAATAGAACAGATATGAAATAAAATTATTAAAAAGATTAAGTCTAAAAGTAAACTTTACTTTCATGGTTAATTTAAAGGTTAGAGGGAATATTTGTGCTTGTTGTAGGAAACATTTTCTTGTTGTGGTATTTTGTAACTGAATGCACAACAATTGTAAATTGTTAAGGTAGTGTTGTGTATTTAAAGTAATTCAAATATTTAAATAGCTACCTATACTCCTCATATATGAGGTGAAGCATGTGAATGTCTGAATGAACCTGGAAGCTTTGCAGGTTATCTCAGTGACTGTGAAATTAAATCTCGGTGGGTTAAAAGTTTTCCACATACGATGCCCACCAAATATCTTTCGTACAAAAGATACTTTGAGCCAGATTGATTAAATATGACAAACTGAACATGTTATCTAGTAAGACATAGCAATGCTTTCAAAAACTGGATATTAGGAGCAACCTTTAAAACTTAACAAGATAACTCTAAGATCATACTAACAAATGAAGAAATTCACACACAAAACCATAACACAACATGGCTGTCTAAAATGGGGGTCAGAGGGATGAAAGGTCCATTTCCTGAATATCTTTCTCTGTACAATCAACAGTACTATCTACATCCACCCCTCCCTTGTGTGTTTGATGTTGTTTGTATTTCCTTACTCAGAATTTCATTTTTGCATACATTAATAATATTTAAAAAGTTTTTCATGTAAATACAGTGATGTCTTCCATATTTCCATACTCCTAACTTCATTATTACAGTTTAACAAAGCTTGAAAAAAAAATTTCCCATGCATGCACACATGAAACTCTTGATTACCAGTAAAATCATAGTTATTTTAATTTATTATACAAAGACAAAACTTTAATTACTTTTTTTCTTGTATTCTTCCAGAGCAGGAGTAATGTCAAATACACACTTAAGCACTAAAATAAATTAGTTTTGGTAATGCTTCAGCGATATGAAACTTAAAAAAATATTTTCTAAAACTGAAACACAACTCTTGCTTTACACAATCACCAAACTGTTTTTCCCCATAAATGTTATGAGGACACAAAAAAATGAAATGTTTAACTGATCCAAATATTTCAAAGAGTAAACTGAAATCCAAAAAGGTATTTGATCAATCATGCATATTACACACAAAAGTGTATTAAATAAATAACAAGACTGTTTTTCATTACTTTAAACTATTAAATTGTGCATTTGTATAAATGTAAGTTATTACTAGTATTTTTACAGTTAAATGAAAAAGAGGAAACATGTAAATGTCCCTGAAGATTACAAATTTAATTCACTTTTTAAAAAAACTTCTGTTTTTGCTTATTTTTTTAGTTGAGAATACTATGTTTTGTAGTGGACAGAAGGAAACTGCAATTGAGGTGAAAATATAAAATCAAGTGTGGCAAAAACTAGGAAAGGCTCTCTCTTAGACGAACAACTGCCTGCTAGGACAAAGAGATCAAGTGGTAGCTACAGATAACCTCAGTTGCTGTTCCATCTCCACTTGTAGTTATATTTCTTATGTGGGAGATATGATAGCAAAGATGAATCATGGTCACAACAATCAATCAATCTAGATGTCCTGAGACCATCTGGGATGGCTACTATGGGTTTCTTAGAACAGACACTATGAGATGTCATGACAAAGCTGTCATGGTTTCCTTTGGGATGACAGTCATCCCAGGTTTAGTTGTCATGGCTATAATAAATATTAAGTGAAAGTGGCACCTACAGACACCTAGAACATAATGGCAAGAATCCCTTGTTCTAGCTGTGAATGAAGAGCTGTCAGCAAGTGGAATGAATGGATATTCCATCTAGCAAACAACACAGCACATTCAGGAAGGTCAACAGTGAGTTATAAATGCAGCTACTCCAACTACTTTGTTTCTGGATTGAAACACATGGTCACAAGCTTGCAATGAGAAGTGTGGTGATTAGATCAAACAACATATTTGACATCAAATGCTAGGTGTCTTTATCTCTCTCAACACAGGTTCAATAAATATGACCAACCATGTAAACTCTTTGTAGGTATAACACTTCTGACTTTCAATATAGCATGCATATCTTTCCAAAATTTGGCACTTTCAGTTAACATTGTCTTTCACATACAAATGTTATAGTTTTTGTGAAGTATTCTTTAATAAATTAAAATAAAGATTTTGTACATGAACATACTTAGTATTTGTTTTAAATAGTTTGTATGAAAAATAATTTTCATGTTAAGATTAATACCTTTTCTCATCTCAGATTTCCTTTGTGTAAATCTCAAAACCTCCTTAGTACATTTCAAATGTTTTTTCAGTAAAAAATTTATATAATTACCTATTATCTTCTGCCCTATTTCAAAATAGAAAAAATAAAAAATCTAAATAACCCTTATTTTCTTTCTAGAATGACTTTAAATCATACACAAAACTATATTCATTTATTCTATGTAGCTTTAGGCTCATAACAGTATACATATATTTATAATTAAATATTATTGTTTTATTGCACTTTGAACCTCATCGAATTATTGTCTGTGCCATCATAAGTTGTGAATCACTCAGGGCATTTGCAGCTCATATTATGCTATCATATCACATTACTCATGAGTTACTACAAGCTTGCATGTCTCCTGAAACATTTATTTATTTATACTAATCTAATTTTAACTAACCTATCTAGATTTATAATAAAAGTATAAAAATGAAAAACAAAAAATAAAATATCCAATTTTCTTTTTTCTTGCTGTTGATTATCAAAGATACTTATGCCTATTTTTTTTACACTAATAGTAGTAATGCACTAAAATTTTATTTATAAATAATGCATCAAAGAACATAGACTAATAACATGCAAAATGCAGACAATTTCTTCTAAAAGCCACAATTTTTCTGGCTTTGTAATTTCACATTACATATTCATTTTTTTTTTGCTATGTGAATGAAACTCATACTAAAAGAGAAACTGACAATTATCTGTTCAGGGAATGACATTATATGTCATTTGATAGACAAAAACCATAGCTTTTTATTGATTATATCTAATATAGCATTAAATGTACAGGAAAACTGTTAACAAATTCTCAAAGAGGGGAGAGGGGATGTGACAGGTGGGTATAGCAGGAGGGGTGTAATTTTCTATTTGATAGCTCTACAACCAAATAAAATTGAATGTTATAAAAATTATGGTTTGTCTGAGTAGTGACGATTTTATAGATGGTGATTTATATGTAATTTTGTACCTTTTCAAGGGGTGGTGAATAAAATAGGATTGGTGAAATACTAAGATAAAATGTGTCATGTGTGTCACACTAGAGGAAATTTAGGTTGTTTTTTTTTAAATATTGCCTTGTAGAGTTAAGAACATACACTTATACACTATTAAAACATGGTTTATTAGGTAAGAGTTTATGCTATACTAACTGGTATAACACAAACAAAATGTAGTTTAATAAAATTTTGAATGTAAGTCACTTACATTTTGTGTCATGTGCAGTAAAGGATACATGGAACCAGACAGTTAATGATACAAAGAGATGAGACTAAGTGTAGAGTAGACACTGGAGCAATTTGGACTTTTCCTTACCTTGTTGTGTTTCAAGCAGTCTCAGAGAGAGAACACTGCTATCCCAGTGAAAACAGTTTCATTTTGGTAAATAGTAATAAACTAAATGCAAGTTGAGAGGTGCTTTATTGATTTTGGATTGGCAGTGTGTCACAATGAATAAAAATCATTGTCTCCACTCTTAATTAGGCATTAGGGAAGGACCTGATGCAGACATCCTCAACTAGTTTCTCTTGTGTGACAAGTAAACTCCAAATATACACAAAACTACCCAAAGCCAGTCAGAGTAGACATGTAAACAGAAAACTTCAAGTGACTAAACTGATAAACAGGTTGTAGTGCTTCTGAATATGCAAATAGTGTGATATGCATGCAGCCTCGTATATTGATGTCATTTGCTTCAGTAAAGAATTGGCAGAAGGAACACAATTTCACATTGAGAAATTAAGCTGTAATTATTCAAACAGTTATCTGTCTGAGGGATGAAAACAGCTCAAGTGTAGGTCTATAATTATGAACTTTCACTTTTACAGCTTCTAGTTGAAATGGTCATTGGCATAACAATGGAAGCTGAAATTATGTTGACCAACCATGTTCAAAAGCACATGTATGGCTTCCCAAACATCTGAAGTAATTATATAAGGATTTGATTATGTATTTGTAATCAGTAAAATATATATAAACTAAATAAATTATTCATTGAAATTGGTAATATATTCATAGAATCATATGGCCATTTATTAGGAAGGACAACATTAATACACTACACAGACACAGGTGATGCACATCTAACACAATAAAAAATACTTTGAATACCAAAAATGTTGTGAGTATTGACATCAAGTAGGTGATAAAGGCTTGAATAACACAGAATAATCATCTTAAGTATTGTAAGGAAGGTAATGGGAACTCCAAGATTCATGGAGATGTCTGAACAAGTTGGAAGGATCATGTTGTTTTAAGATGCCAGATTTGGCTTTTGGTTTACTGTCAGTCAAACCAGGCAAGTAAAATAGACTTAAAAACACTTTCAGCATTTGGTAAAAGCAGTATAAATTCCTTGTCATATCATTCATATGTCACTTTCATGAAGTTAATGGAATTTATACTTCAAGAGGCAGAAATAAGGATAAGCCTCATCTATGTTGATTAAATTTTAACATCTGACTACACTTTTCAGGCCATTAGTGAAAATACTGAAATAGTATTTCAGTACACCAAAAGATATAAAATTAAGATTTAAACTAAAAAAGTGTGTACTGATATGCATGGATGTGGAGTTTCTGGGCCACATGGTTGGAAGGTATAGAATGTTCAATGATCCTTCAAAGGAAACCCAATTTTTAGCATTATAAACTCTAACACTGCTTAACCACCAGAGGTGATTTTGAAATAGTATAATCACAGATAAAGGATATTCTGAGTCATTCACCTGCTTATACAATAACAGCTTGTGAAAGATGACACATGATAAAGGAACTACAATATTTGTTAAACATTCACTAAATGCATAGATCATATGTTATTGAAGTAACTGTAGAAAGTATGATTAAAAATTAGATAATGATACTGCACCAGTACAGATTGTTTACATCAGCAGCATGAAAATGCTAGTGGATCATCTTGGCAATCGGAGAATACATGCTAGTTTGTTGAATGTCTGGATTCTGGACACTACACAGTGGTCAAAGCCATTACAACAGCATCAACACTTCTGCAATTGAATAGACACCACAATTAACTGATAAGAAACTTCTGAGGTCAAGTCCAGAGAGTCAGTTTGAATGCTGTTGGCAATATAGCTAGGTAGTGGTCTACAAGATATATGGAAATTGTTCAGTCAGTGAGGAGTGCACAGTGGTGTGTGATATTGATTTTATGAACCAACGACTAGAGGAAACCAGGAGATATCATACACCATAACACACATGTATGACCACACTGCTAATCCATATCCTGATGAGTCTCCCAATAATGAACCAATGACTAGAGGAAACCAGGAGATATCATACACCATTGTACACATGCTTGACCACACTGCTAATCCATATCCTGATGAGTCTCCCAATAATGAACCAATGACTAGAGGAAACCAGGAGATATCATACACCATTGTACACATGCATGACCACACTGTTAATCCATATCCTGATGAGTCTCCCAATAATCAGAGGTCAAAAGGCATATTATTATATTTATAGGCTTATATTCTAAAATTTATTGAACTACTATTTTATGAATGTATGCCAATAAGTTTGGTGTCAAATTGTAGAGTATAATTCCAATTTTAGTATTACATATTACTTAATTTCTTAAAGGTAAATATTAATTTTTTTGTGTCACATAATATGCTGAAAGCAGCTTTGGTTCAAATTAGACATTTATGTCCAAATACAAAGTCTAGAGATTTTTATGAATTAGAAACTCAAATTCCTGATATTTGCAAACTAAAATATACAAATAAGAACATCCCATCTTTTCTATTTTCTGAGATATTTAGTGAATCAACCTAGATGACCCCACCTAGGTCTTCCATTTTTGAAAATACTTGCTTACATACAACTACCTCACTCACTGAAGTTCAGGAGGATAGTTATCTTGTATTGAAAGTTGTAATATGAAAACTATAACCACAACAAGATGGTTTTCAGTTTGGTGCATAAGATTAAGGTCACAGTGAGAGAGTTAAAGATGCTGAAAAATGGTGTTAACACTGCAACATATGTGTTGACCAAAGGAAAAACTAAACAACTATTCATCTCTTGGAATACTCTGACAAAAGGTTAAATGTTATTCTTAGTGGAGAAACAGACCTGGACAGAGCTGGAACTCCACCTACAAATTAGGAAGTTAATCAGTATGTACTGGTCATTATTAATTACTTCGATTTGGAACTGAAGCTCAGTTAGTAGTCGATATTTCAATACAGTACATTGTTGATGTATAGGACGAAAAATAGATAACACAGTTTGAAATACCTGAAAAAGATAATTGAATTCAGCAGCCAAGTATTAAGTTTGATGACAAATTACGTTTCACCATTTAATACTTAGCCTGATGGTTTAGCTGAATAGGAAATACAGACTGTTGAACCCACATTTGATATATTTCTAAATAATTAATGAAACAACTATTTGTTTGCTTAATTTTGCACAGAGCTAATCAAGGACTTTCTGCACTAGCACTCCCTAGTTGTAAAATGATAGAGGGAGAGTAGCTAGTTAACAACATCCATCTCCAGTTTCTTGAGCTACTATTTTACTAACAAATAGGGGGATTGACCATAATATTATAATGCTCCTATGACTAAAACAGTGAGCATGTTTGGTGATGGTGATACAAGCCCATGACACACAAACTGAGTCAAGCATCCTAATCACCTAGTTATGCCTGGCCAAAGGAAATTGGTAGATCTAACAGTATACCACAGTACCATCCACACATCTATCTTTTACTTAAAATCCACAAACAAGGATATATTCTTCATTTCACTATAAGGTCTCCAACTAAATTATAAAATTTCCAAAAGGGATAAATAAATCTCATTTAAAAAATATTACCAAAAACGTTAATATTAACAGCACAACAATCAACAACAAAATATCTAAGTTATGGTCAGGAAAGCAGTTTATGTGAGATTTTCTGACTCTTAAGCAGTGAAGAACATGAAAGGTGTGAGAATGAAGAATTATGGATAAATGATGCATATTCTGCAGTGTTTGAAGGGCATTCAGATACGTAGAGTGACGTGTTTTTGGCAGTCTGGGTTCAAAGTGAATAATATTTACAGTGTTACACAGTTAATTTTACTTGATTTGAAAGTGAATACCATACTTTCTACATTAGAATGCTATAAAACTGAGGTGCATACATAAAATTTATAAATAAAATGAGCAACATTAAATTTTCCTTTATTATTCAAAACCAAAAGTGGTTAGAAATAAATAGTTTTATACATCTGTGCATAGCTAACTGAAAAAAAAACTTACTGTGGCATTCAGATTTTCCGTTTTATCCACCAAGAGCTCTAATCTTTCTCCTCTGCTTGCAACTGTGTCTATGAAGAAAAGAAATAAAGAACAAACATAATATTTTAGGACAAAATGTTTCCACAGATACAAGTTACGGTGGCAAGGGTAACAGGTTTATTTTAGATCAGATTGGATTCCTGCCTATTCAATAATTTCATGTTGCTTTGAGAACTTATGGCCAAGTGGATGTTAAAACATTTTGGAAGAGAAATGTTCCTTCAGTAGTACAGTTAAATACTTTAAAGGTAAAGCAAAGAAAATTCTGAAGACTTTTCAATGTTCTTCATAAATTAATTCATAAGAATCTTATGGTTTACTTTTGGAAAACTTTTTCATTGTTGGTTCAACACCTGACCCTATTTGGTTGATGTTTTGGTCTTTATAATTTGATTTCAACATTTAGCTGTAAGTTAGCATTTTATTAAATTGAAAATGTGTTTCCAGTTATAATCTCTTCTCACGTTACAGCTATCACTTGACTGCTAGAGTTTCTTTTCCTTTGCCCACCTCATCCGAGTTTTGATCTGACCTCTTCTTACTTGTTCCAGTCTTAGTCCCCACTTAATAGCTCTTGGCAGTACTTGTCTTATGACATTCTATACACTGATGCACCCTCTATCCTGGTATTGTATGTAAACATCTCTTTAGACGATATTGTCGCTTTTTCTCGGTTGACCCATTTTACAGTCTCTAACACTGGTTCTTAGTAGGGAGGAAGGGCAGTAGAGTGTAATAGGAGGTGAATATTATTGGAAATACATTTTCAACTTAAACAAATGCTAACCAAAACATACCTTCAGTCTCATTACAGCTAGAATTACCCAATGATAAGGTGAAGGGGCCAATGAAAGTATTACCAGACACAATGAATCTGCACTGGTTGTGGGCTATGGGAGAACTGCACAACATCCAGAACAAGTATACACTTCACTTGGAGCCTAAATCATGAACTGTGAATGGAACTGGATGGGATCTTTCATTACCATTTACCAGGTCCAAACAAAGTAGACAAGGTCTCACTACTCGTGGTTAGAAATATAGGGCTATAAATCCCACATTGGTGGCAAGGGTGTTTGGACTGCAATAGATATACTTGTAAAAATATTCCAATCTGTAGCTATAGACTTATGTGTTTTGAGCCACCTGAATTGCGACAAGAAGGTAAGCAATACTGAAGTGGACAAACCTCCTGCTCAAACTGAAGTACAAAACACCCAGAACTTGGAATGATGGGATCCTGTATGGCATACTCAACATGAAGAAATAGAACTTCTTTGGTTTAAAAGTATGCAGTCATCCTCACTCCTCAACCATGTGGGTAAGGTAAATTCCACTTTTCCCTATAATTACGGGGAGGACATGGAACAAACTGTTCAACCAAGTACTCAGAATGGGGTCACTCTGAGTTCAGAATTATGGGGAGACAATGGACACTCTTCCATGATCGAGCCAATACTGATCAAAAGAAAAAAGAAGGTTCACTCTCAATCCAACCAGACAATCAAGTGTAAAATCTTAAGTGGTATTATGAGTAGGCTGCCCCATAAGCTAGAGCCACTCCCACCAAAATCTCGATCTCAAATACTCTGGAGGGATAACATACCAGCCTGCACAGTGTCCACCAGCTGGCAATTGAAATGGGTTGCTAAGGGCATACAAATGTGATGATTATGATAAAATGTGACTTGCAGATGTCTTCTACCTGCAACAAAAGCACAAAATAAACAATATGGATCAATTTTAGTGCCTGCCCCATCAAGGTAGCTGGGGATAAATCCCAAGAAACTGAAGGATCCCAATGAATAGAAGGCAGCCATTTAGCATCTCCAAAAGCTTCAGTGCAAGTAACATGACACTTCAAGGCCCTTACTAAATATAACAAAAGATCAGGATCTGATCAGTCATTGAGGTGAGAAATAGGTGTCACATGAATCAGTAAAAAGAACTTACCTGTTTCAGTGGCTACCAGTGTATTAAGTAAGCAGGATTGTCTGAGTACAAAAGGGTGCGAGTAGAATGATAAAGCATCTTCTGCACATGTAGTACAAACAAGCCAGACCACTGATGGCTGAAGGTAAGGAGCAATAAAAAAAATAAACCTATGAAAAAGTTGATACTGGAAACTATGGATTCAAACTGACGTTGAGACAGAGAATGTAATGCTGCCTTTATATCCAAGTTCAGCAACAGAAACAGTCATTTTAGGAAAACAAAATGACCCAAAAAAAGTTAAGGAGGCTGGAGAGCACTAAGGATTTAAAGAATTTCCTTTCCTTCTCTTTAAGTATTGAAAGGTAGCTGATGAGGACAACTGTGTAAAATGTCAAACCCTTGTTGGAGAAACAGATAAAAAAATGTCTGAAGAAAGTGGGTTCAACTTCCTCACAATACACTATTGTGAATAAGTGTACTATTTCTGTTAATAACCATCCATTGTGGGATGATGCAGAGACTCAAACAGGTGCATGGCAACCTTAAAAGTTAGATACTAATACTGTGGGAAGAACCACACAACTTATATGTGGGATATATGTGTGTAAAATATGAGATTGTGGCTAATTCAACAGAGATAGCCAAAAATGAAATGGAAGAGGTGGGCACTCCTAAAGGTACCATAAGAGCAGAAACCATGGTTGAGCCAGCTAGTCTGATGTTATCAAAAGAACACAAGAGATTGCAAGAATCATAGCTAGGATGTTGGATAACAAATGAACCAGTGGGTAAGCATATAAATGCAATCCTATCCAGTTATGATTGAATAGATATGTTGCTAAAGCCTGAGGATGAGATATTAAAGACCAAAATGATAATGAGTGTCAAATACATCAATCTTTGATGTCTTGAACCAAGAGTAAATCTAACAGAAAATCCATCGATGAAGCATCCATTCTGTTAGAAGAATCCAGTTGTGCCAAGACAATCCACCAACAACTTCATTGCCCCTAAAATGCAAGTTAGTAGGATAATATGAAGAGAGTGGTTCAATACAGAAAATCCAAGAACTAAATGCAAAAAGGTCTTGGAATGAATGCTTCCTTGACAAGAAATGTAAAACACAACCATGGAATTGTGAATATGAAGTATAGTAGCCTTGTCATCCATCCCTAGGCTCTGGAATTTCTGACCACTGAGAAATGCACCTCACTCCTCAAGTGAAGCAACAATGAAAAATGGATCTCTGGACAAGGTAGTGGCAGAGGAAGACCTATCACAGTATTGTCACTACATAAGAATGAAGATGTTTATTCTGAAAAAGGAGACTATGGAATCCAGTGGATAGATGTTCATGATTTACTGGTCTCAGCCCAAAAGAGAAAGAACCATCCATGTAACAGGAGAAGGATACTCGAGTAGAAGTTGGACAGTTTATTCTCTAGCATGGGGCTTGATAGGAGATGGATGAGGCTGACTAAGATACATGTTGAAAAAAAATACCCAGATCGAAGACAAGTTGTTTTGAAGTAAGCAAAGATTTCTTGGCTCTAATAATGGGATCTGGTTGGTTGCTTTGGAAAGCAGTAACTGGGAATGAAATTTTGCCAACTGAGTAGATGGTGCCAACAGTAGCCAGCCATCCATGCAATGCTGTGTGCACAGACCCAGGAAAAAGAGATGCTGAGAAAAGGCTTATATGATTGAGCAGAACACATGATATTGATGCTAATCCTTGAACTGCAGCATCTGACACTTGCACACAATATGTAAGTAATGGCAAGATTATTCCACTATGAAAATATGTAGATAGGTATTAGCAACATGGAACTTCATCATTTACAGTCCTGGTGAAAAACGCTAATAGGTGCTGATGTTGGGAATCAGGATATTTGAACAGGGACAGAACTATAACCACTTCTAGGAGCAGAGGAAACTCAAGAAGCTAAAGATAAAAGATGCAGATGAGCATCATGAACCCTTGATTCCAATGACTATGGAATGCCCACAAAAGTCAAGGAAAGGGGAGCCTTACGTAACTCATGGAAGGTGGCAGCAGGTAGACAAATCCACTACAAAAACAATGCACCTCTACCAAATAAATCCCACTAACATACCAGCCAAGACAAAGGGAAACTACAGAATGGACAACCAAATCAAGGCTGATGCTAAAAATGGTCCTAACTCATCATCAAATTGATGTGATGATCACTGAGGCTTTCAAAAAAAGTTGTAGGAATGATAAATATCCCAGAACCATAGTTAGGGTCAGAAAAATCCTAGAAACTTGGTATCTGTTCCAGCTGAACACAGACTCTGTTCCAAAACCCCACTTTTTCAGGAGCAGGTTTATTCTCTGAAAGTGTTGATATACTTCCACTTGGTAGTATAGTAGGCCAAAGCATATTATTATGACAAATGTGATGGTCACAGCACAGCTGTCCCTTTATATCATGCTATATATCAAAGGTGGGATAGGACAGATTTGATTTGCCTCTGTATTAAACACAGTAATCTGGGAACTTTTGCCATATATCAGAGTGAAAAACAATTTTTTTTATTTTTTTTAAATAGGGAAGTCAAATAAGTAAGATGAAAAATGCTCAAAGTATCTCCGATGGTCATGCTACAAAAAACTCTTTAGAGAACACTATGTCATGGAAAAATGACAATATTATCTCAGGATGTTTAGATACAGTACCAGAATAAAAGGTGTACTGATGTAAGTCGAGAGTGTCATGAGACAGATATTGCCAGGGGCAATTGAATGGGGAATAAAAGACTGGAGCAAGTGAAAAGAGGTGAGACCAATGCTTAGGTGGGCAAAAGAAAACAAACAATAGTAGTCACGTAATAGCTTGGCCCTATAAAAAAACATTCTATTTGTTGCAGAGAGGAGAAAGAGGATGTATTTTCTTTTTCTTGTATTGTATTTTCTCACATATGTTTTCTGTTGTCCATCTTCCTCTGCTGACTTGTCTTCTATGTTATGGGTTGCAGAAGGTTTACACAACCTCTTTCTGTTGTTTCAGGCTGATTTTACAGTTGTGAAGGTTGTGTGTTTGCAATGGACTTCCCTTGGTTTCTGCATGACACATTCCTGGATCCTGGAATTAGGCTATCTTGTGGGTTTCTGGAGTCAAACGTTAGGTTTCTTCTTGACTCTGAGACTTGAGGTGAAGATGGTATGATCTTCATCCTACCACCACAAAGATATCAGTACCCAATGAGGTTCTGAATGTATTTTAATTACTCAAGACTGTCTGTTACACTCTTGTCAACTATACATCATGGGATTGAATGATTCAACTTTCTCTTTAACACCTCATTACTCAACTATCCCTTCCAACATGAATGTGCTCCCTTCATGTTCTGCCATGTTTTGGTTGGTTGATTTAGTGTTTTATGGCACAAAGCAGCTAGGCTATTTGTAACAAACGTCCGGTAAAAATGTAAAAATAAAGTAAATGTAGTAAAATTCATAAAAGGAAATGAAGGTAAAACAAAACAGCATTTAAAAACATAATTAGCATAAAACCAATGCTGACATCCAGTCTATAATGTTAAAAGAGAAACTACAGTAAGAAAAGTTGTAAAGGACTTTCTGTAGCATAATGGTAATTATCACAATCCACCAGGAAGACTAACAGGTAAGTGCAAGAACCACTGTCAATCACCTGAAGTTGGTCTTTCCAGTCCTGGTTCTGGGTTATGTGTCATAATGGCCATTTTCAAAAAGTAAAGTAATAAAAGTTTTAAAAGACATGCAGCAAAATTGTAATAATAACTCGCCAGGATGACTCAAGGGTATTTCAAAGGGATAGTTCAAACAGCAGCATTAGTCACCTGAAGTTGGCCTTTCCAGTCTTAGTGTCCAGTTAATTAATGTTACGGCCATTTTCTGCTTTTCAAATTGAACTAGAGAGATTGTGATTCTTAAAAGGGAACCACATTAAGAAAGGTTTAATGTGTAAATGTAAAACACTTAAACAACAATAAAAAGATTAATGGCCTTTACAAAACTAAAAACTTTATCAAAGTGGACAGTGTCACCATCACCAATGACACTGACTAATGTTACGGACAAACCTTGGGACTGAACAGTATTAAAATGGTGTCGTTGAGAGTCGTAACAATGGCAAGAAAGTAAAATGTGGCTTACAGTGATCTGAGTGTTACACAAACAACACACTGGTGCATCAGTTCCATATAAAAGAAAACGATGAGTTAAAAAACTGACCAATGCATAGTCTAGTTAGAACAACTTCCTCATTCCAATCCTTATGAAAGCAAGACGGCTAAAGTCCAATATAAGGTTTTATTTGAAAAAGCTTGTTGTCATGTTGCTCACTCCAAGTGGACTGCCAGCTGGCACGGAGCCAAGCCTTGAATACAGGACCATAGTCCATGTATGGAATAGGGTCAGTGATGATAGTGCGAGAGCAGATAGATTTAGCTGCCGTGTCTGCACGCTCTTTCCCACGAATACCAACATGGCCTAGTATCCAGAAAAACTGGATAGAAGTAGATGTTAATGATAAATGGGCCAGTCAGTTTTGAATATCAGCGAGAACAGGGTGTGAACCAACGTGAAGTGATTCCAGGGCCAGTAGAGAACTAAGCAAGTCAGTATAAATAGTGCATTTGGAGTACTGCTTAGCTTCAATATGATCCAGGGCAAGAGAAATGGCGTACAGTTCAGCTGTGAACACAGAAGCTGCAGTGGGGATTCTACGTGCAACCACCAAACTGCAACAAACCATGGCAGAGCCCACAGAGTCATCTGAAACCATCTGTATAAATTAGAATGGAAAGATTGTTCGAAAGATGTTCAGTATATAAAAGATGGTATTTCCAATCAGGAGTATCTGCTTTTCTCAGATGGCTTAAAGAAATGTCACATTTGGGGACTGTAATAAGCCATGCTGGGATGGGCTGACCAGTGGATACTGCAATGTAATCCAAAGACAGACCCAATACATCCAATTGCGCATGCACGCGAAGGCCAAATGGAGGAATGGCAACTCGTCTGTTCTGAAGAAGTATGGCCCACTGAGGAAGGAAAACATAACCCCAGGTGGGATGCTTTGGAAAGGAACGAAGTTTCGAAGAATATTGTAAAGACAGTTGCAAATGGCAAAAGTGCAAAAAAGGTTCATGAGATTCTACGTATAAGCTCTGAACTAGGGAGGTGCAAAAAGCCCAAGTGCAGAGACGAAATTCTTGATGATGAATACGGTCCAGCATCCTTAAGGTCGAGGGTCTGGCAGAGCCATAGACTGGTGATCCACAGTCGAGTTTCGATTGAATAAGAGCACAATATATATTTAACATAGAACATTGATCTGCTCCCCAACTGTTAGTAGAGAGGACATGGAGGATGTTCAGTGCTCTTGTGCATTTGACCCATCACTGCTTAATGTGTGGTATAAAGGTCGGCTTACAGTCAAAGGTAACCCCAAGAACTTGATCTCAGGGACCACAGGCAGCGAAACTTCACCGATACAGAGTTCAGGATCAGGGTGAATACTCCGTTGGCAGAAAAAGTGCATGCAAATGGTTTTGGAGAGAGAGAGAGATTAAAACCATTTACCGTCGTCCAGTTTAGTACATGATCGAGGGCAGTTTGCAGTTGCCGCTCAATATATCTCATGTTTAACGACTGACATGAGATGTGAAAGTCATCGACACAGAGCCTGTTTGCAACGGTAAGAAAGAGTTGTTCATTGAAGACAGTAATCCTTATATTGAAAAGTGTGACACTATGGAGGTCTCACAAAATTCCATACCATGATACAGTTGTATCATAAGCCTTCTCAATGTCAAAGAATACTGATACAAGATGTTATTTGAGAAAAGCTTCTTTGATGGGTGTTTGAAGTCGAATCAGGTAGTCCACAGTGGAGTGCTGTCGTCAGAACCCTCACTGTATGGATGAGAGGAAGCTGTTTGATTTGAAGAACTAAATGAGACAAGCATTAACCACCCTCTCTAAGGTCTTACAGAAAAAACTTGTCAATGCAATTGGAGGGTAGTTTGAAGGAATCGTGGGATCCTTCCCAGGCTTAGAGAAAGGTAGGACAATCACCTGGTGCCAGGCATCAAGAAAAACATTCTCCTGCCAGATCCAGTTAAAAACTAGCAAAAGAACAGTAAGAGAAGCAGGAGATAGATGGCACAGCATTTCATAGTGTACATCATCAGGTCCAACCAATTTACTGTCAGGTTGATTGGGCAGGTCTTTGTTGATGGAAGAGGATTCCAGGGACTGAGGATGTGAACGAATGATCATTTTGCATCATGGGGTGGAAGAAGATATATCCAAGGAAATGCCTGTACCCAAAACCAAAGGGGGAAGATCTTGGGATTTGTTGGAATGTATGAAAGGGACTGAGATGGGTGTTGAAGTTGATTTATCAACCTTTTTAATCATGGAGGTCAAAAGACTTTTGATTCATTTTGTGAATGCTTTTTTTGGAGACAAAGAGAGATTCATCTGCACTCCCACTATAGTAGTAGAATGAAGTGCAGCAACATATGTCCAAGATGGAGTGGTGGACAGCAACTTGCAAGCCTCAAGATAAGTAATGTTATGAATCATTTTCAAAAGTTGCACCTCTTTTTCTTCCAACCAGTTAGGGCAAGAACAAAAGTAGAATGAGTGAGAGCCATTGCAATGGACACAATGAGGATCTGTTTCACACTTTTTGGCATCACTGTCCTTGCCACCACAACGAGTACACGTCAAGGAACAATGACATGATGTCTTCGGGTGACCAAACCACTTACACTGGAAACACTGGAGAGGGTTTGGAATGGGTGGCTGTACTCTGCAATTAAGATAACCTGCCTCGATGGTGGCAAGTGGATGTGGTGATGTAAAAGTCAGAACAAAGCCACTGGTCAGCATCATAATTCCATCTTTGCAAGTAGACATATGCCTCACTGTAGAAACTCCTTGGGTGGAGAAACCAGCAAGAATCTCTGACTCAGGATGTTCTTCAAATCCCTCTCAACTATAACTTCTTGTGATGAATTCAAAATAGCATGAGGTGTAATCTCAATAGGTATATCCCCAATTGCCTATGAATGCAAGAGGAGTTCACTGTATTGAGATGTGTATGTTGCCTCCAATACATCACCAGATCGAAGCTTCTTTACCGACATTGGAGAGCCAGCACATCCTTCTAGTCCATTCTGAATGAATAAGAGAGACATTTGCCCTAAAGGTTTGTCTAAAAATTAATGCAATATAAGAAAGTGAGGTACAACAGGTGGTATAGATGGTGAGGATTGCTGCTCAGAATCTTCAAGACATGGTCATTTACCTATAGCCTGTTTTTTCACTACTTTATAAAGATTTTTATTCGAAGTATCCATAATGAAGAAAGGATAATTTTGGTGCCCACTGACCTCACCCACCATGAAGCCCTACAAGGGAATGCACTACAATGTCCACAACATCTGTTGAGAACATCCAACACTGGTACTTGGTTGACCCAAGCCCAAGTGGACCATCCGATTGGCCCAAGGGTGGGACCACCTCATGGCTACCCATCTACACGAATTCAAGGTCAAAGTTGTGTGTTAGCATTGGACCCTTCAACCACCAGGATCCTCTCCTCCCTTTCACAGTTCACTATGCACGGCAAACCTGTGGGTGTATGTTTAGATCCCAGAGGAGGTAAATTGAAAGAACAGAACCTTCCCTGGGAGGTTCCTTCACCACTTTCAGGAATCCTCACAGAGGGGAAATCTTGTATTTACTGTAGACATAAAATAACAATATAAGTTCTACCTAATTCTTTTGAATTATATATTCTAGTAATTAAGAAATGGTTAAGACTTAATAACTATTTAGAAAAAGAAATGTAATATTATCAAGTCTGTTTTTCTATTCAATATTGGGCAGTCCTTGAAAATTATCTTCTAAGAAATAAAACTGAAAGTATGTGGAAAGAAACAGATTCAAATTAAAAATAAACTAGTTTAATAAATGACGATGAAGTAAAGAAACTATCATTATAAATCAAATCTAATATTCAGAATTTCAAAATGTCATTTCTTTTTAAATAATGCTTTGTTTTACATTCTTACATTCACCACAGTTTCACCCAGACTGATTACATACTTCTTTCTTTCTATATTTTATTAAAGACTAATGTTTCACTCTAAACAAAGAAACATATGTTCCTAAAATTTTGATACATAATTTCAGAAGATAAAAACACATAATGAGCCTTGGTTATGAACATGAAACAATTATTAAAAAATACAATAATAGACATTACAAACTTACCAATATTTTTTATCATGATATTTTTTAAATCATCCAGTTCACCCTGCACTTTAGAAACTGTATCCACATCTCTGCTGTCTGAATAATATTTCTGTTATGAATTAAACTAAAATTGAATGTTATATTTCTCATAAAAAACATTTTCTTAATACAAGTACAGTGATTTTAATTAAGAAAAATAAAAGTGCAATTACAACTACTACAATGAGATGAGATAGGCTCACATAATTTGTTTTTTATGATCTATGTTTTCTCTTAGTTTTATTTATGAAGGCTAACCTTTCACCTCTTCCTGAAGAATGTCTGTCTGTTGCACAAAACTGCAGTTTCTTACAAACATTTTTACAAGCTAAAACAGATACAAATATCACTTAAAAAAGAATTTATCTGGTACATAAAAAACTAAAACAGTAATACTTAAATCTTTATTAATTTATACAGTTGATGCAGTAATATTAGAAAACCTTCACATTTGAAGTCTTACAACCTACCATTTGATTAGCAAGAGCCCGAGAAAACTCGCTATTCATGGCATAAGGAAGGGCTGTTTGTGCCCGAGCTCCATATGTTGTCTTAAACCTTTGTGAAGGGGAAAAAAAGTCATTTCACATTGTTATACTTTTACTGGGGTTAAATCTTCCAACTATATTTTCTTTCATGTTTTGTTATGCCCTTTTACAAGCTCAGCACTAAGTCTAAGGGCTCATGATTCTAAACTGCAAGATTCTATACTTGTGGTAGGAACAGCTGAGATAATTCATTGTGCAACTGTACTTAATAACACAAACAAACACAGTTACACAATGAATTAGCTGTTCCAACCACAAGTGTAGAATCTTGCTGTTTAGAACTGCTAAGATAATTCATTGTGTAACTGTGCTTAATAACACAAACAAACACAGTTAAATTAGTTTATATTTTAAAACTACTAATACTAAAGCATGAACTTATTCTTAGAATGGATGCAACATATCTTCAAATAAAAAATGAACTCTTAAGCCTTTAAGCACACAATGGACTCCTCACTTACAAATATACAAACAAGCATTTGTGTATTTGCAAAAAATCTAGAACTCCAGAATATGACTGCTATTTGCTTCATTCCATGTACTTAGGAGACAGAAATAATGTGAATACAAGGATGAATAGGTTTTTAATCCTTAACAGATGGAGTTTTGAAATATATTTGAAAAGCAGACAAATTTTCTAAACATTTGCTCAAGTAAGTAATCTACGACTTATAAATACTTGCAAATGAGATTAAGCCACATCAATCAAGATACAGTATATGTAGTATGAAGTAATGATTATGATATGCAAGCACGTTTTTACACACTATTTACAAGTCTTTAAAATCATTCATTTATTTTGTTTGCATGTAATTTTAGTATAAATAAATGGATTAAAATGCCATTAAATTGCATTGTTTTAGTTGCTTTGTGACTTTTTTCTCTACAGTAGATAATGTTTATTCTGCCAAGAGGATAATGCATTATTACAGCATTTGGATAAACATGATTAGCACTGTACTACTCTATGTTGACCAAGCTGACTTAGTCTAAATGTAACATCTAACCAATGCTTTCATAAAACAAAAATCATGATAGGATGCTGTCAACTGAACAAAGAAATCAACTTTGTGTGTTAAATTGACACACACTTTCTTATTTTGGTTCTATCCGAAGTTCGATAAACAAAGGATTATTTTAAAATCATTGCATTTAATTTGATGGAAGTATTTCCTGAGAAAAATAATGCTGTAGAGCTAAGTACAATCAACTAGAGGTAACAATGATTCTGTCTGTATAACTAACTATGCTGCATTTTATTTTTGTGTTTTGTAATAAAGATTTTATTTCATTTCCATAAATTTGCCCAGACTCTTTATTCCACAAACACTGATTTAGTTATCAGTTTCAGAATTACTCTTCTTACTTCCTGATCAAATCTGCTTTTATTAGAAGATCTAAATATCTGACACTTGTCAAGAAACCAGTTTTTACCTGAGAATTCCGCAAGCTTAATTTTAATAACACCTGCACACTGGAATCATAAGAGAAGTTAACATAAATAATATTAAGACAAACAGGTTTCAAACAAAACTACTGATGTTTAGCAATGAGAAAAAAAAAGAATTAAAGATTTTCTTTACATGAATTTTGTTGCATGTTATTTTTGTTTTATACATACATGAAAATAACAGAAAGATCAACATACATAAAAGCAAAAATATAAGAACCTTGAAACAGGTATCTATGTGCAAAAACTATGATGATGGAACTATGTCTACATAAATCATACAGCTAGTTTCTCTTGAATTTTATTAAAAGTGTACTACGAGTTTTTCAAAAACACTTTTAAAACAAGTCAAATACTCTTCTCGAGACATAATAAAGAATTTTACAAATACTATTATTTACGTTCCCGCTATTCAGTTTACACTTTCTGTCACAGCATTATTTATTGTTCACAAATTAAAGTTACTATTCACATTCAAACTTCAATCCTTAAAATATGTAACCACATATAAAGATAAATATGTCATGATTTAAAGATATGTCAAGTGTCTTTATAATGAACAGACATGCTTTTATAGATTATTGGTAAAGTAGAACCTTAAACTACTGTACCTTTGTCTGATCTCATTGAGAAAGGCAAATGCTCTTGACCTTTCAAATTCCTATTAACAAAAATAAATATCATCAAGTATCGAAATGAAATAAAAAGGTTATATCCACAGCTAAATGTTAATAAGAACAAATGGTTTTTGGAGGCTAAAAATATTTATATAAATACTATTTCTCATTACTGGGTAGTATGTATTATAAATAATTCTTCCAATAGAGTAATTTATCTACATATATAGCACAACACTACAAACATTTTTAACAAGTCACAATATGAAGTATACACAATTTTTACAAAAAGGTTAAAGATAAGTACAATACAATGATAATACTTTGAAAAGGTTTTCTGGTTATTCTAAAAATGTATTAGATCAGAATAAGTTTTTAGCTAAAACATACTAGTGACAAATTAGCAAAAGAAGAAACACACATTAAAAAATTACAAGTACTTTTGTCAGTTATATTGCCAATATTACTAACTGTAATGTTATTGACAATGAAATGTTTGATGAATCTTATTAAATCCCATAAATGCAATTAATAACCCTATATAACTTGTAATTAATTTCTTGAAAATCATACTTAAAATTACCCATAATATATCAATGTCCCTTACCCTCGTGACCTAAACTGTTGTGAGATCATGAAGTAGGATGCCTGTGACCTGGTCAGAACTGTTTTTGCATAAAATTATTGTGGTTGAGATTTTTTAACTTAAGGCTATATTGTAAGTACAGGACAATAAAAATGCTACTGAAAGCAAATCAGGGAAGTGTGTCAATCCCCTTTGCACATCAAGCTATAAAACACAATTAATAATGATAACCTTAAATAAATCCATAGTTAAGTAACATAAGTCACACATTTTGATACAAATATGTCAAATTTTTACACACAAATACAAAACAATTTAACATTTTTTACGAGTGAAACTGATTTCACACAGATACTGAAAAACTGACAGCCTTTAGTCGTCGAGTTTGCATTCATTATGTAAACATCCATCTGATTCAAAATTACGGATAACTTTGATGCATGCAAAATACATGCAACCAATATTCCTCCACTTTACCACCTTTCACACCTTACTGAACATGCATCGGGAGATCTCACGTGAGCCCTGCTTCACAGCATAAACCAGATTTCGAAGCTACAGTCATGTTAGAAAAACTACATATCAGGCAGTTCTGGAGAGTTAGGTGGTAAATTTTCAGAGATAAGTAACTGTTTGAAATTAAATTTTATTCTAAAAGTTTAAAAATTAGATTTATATTTGAAATATGGAAAAACTGAATATTCACACTTGCAGAGATGTAAACTGGGAAGAGTTAAGATGATACAAACACATATGTGCTATAAAAAATGAAGGTAATAACCTAGATCATGCTAAAAATGTGTTTAAGCTAAGCTGTTTGACAACTGAGAACCAAAAAAATTCATGAAACTGATTAAAAGGAAAACAAGCAGATCAGGCCAGCACTACACACAGACTGAACCTAAGGACATTCAGAGAGATCACACAAGAAAGGGGTTAGTTATGCTGGGAAAATGTTTATACGTGGATCAGTAACTTCAGCCAATTTATTAATGTAAATGGTTTCAAGATCCATGGAGCAAAATTCATCATATGGTACAGACAACCTATTTCATGCCCCTCTGTGAGATTCTGCTATTACAATACAACAATGAATATCCTTGGTAAGACACAGAAAACAATATTCTAAATAAAAATATGGGTCAATTAGAGTTGGTAACACAACTGGCTAGAAACATTGGTTACTATAGTCGTGGTACTTTGGAGAGTACCAATATTTGGTAATAAAACTTGCCAAGTAGGTTTGACTTTGTTTGTTGTTGAGTACAAAGCTATACAAGGGTTGTATTAAGATCACCATTAGTACTGAAACCTGATTTTTAGCATTATAAGTCATCACACCTACAGGGGACATCTTTGACAGGAAAGTCCTATCAGAATACATTTTAGTTTTTCATGTAAGATCTATTGATGCATGTGAAATAATGGTGGAAAATGGGAGAGCAGAGAATTATGGGTAGGTAGCACATGCTTTACAATTTATCAAGGACATTAAGAACTATAATCCATACAGTTCCTGAGGACACATGAGTGAACTCAACAAAACAATGTTTTGGCATATCAGATGCAAGTCCACATGATCAAAACATACTGAAAATGTTACAATATAGAAAATGTTTACTTACATCATCTGTTATACACAGATAGGTTAGTGAATCGTCCAAAATGTAATGAAACAAGTAGCTGAAAAAGGAAAAATTAAACAGTAAAAAAATGTTTCAGCCAGAATTGTGTATATATTTTGGTAATTATCCATTGATAGAAACAAAACATATTTTTTACAAGGAAATATATTCAAAGTGGTATCTCGTAACATTCCAAGTCCTCATTTCAGTACTTTCGAAACAATAACTTCACATCATATTTAGCAGTGAAATAAAAAAGATGGACAAACCTGAATACTGGATGTAACATCTGACAAGAGTCTATGTGAACGTGTCTACTCATAAGTGATGAATAATTACTTTGCCAATTGCTAACACTTGATATGTACTTTTAGAGCCATGCATTTAACATTCACCTAAGCTAATACGTATATACAAAATTAAATACATAATTTACTGTTACTTACGTTTTCATTTTTTTCATACACCTTCATATTTCCTACATAATCCATGCATCAACTATTTAGCTTACACTGTTCTGATACAATGTCAAATTACACATTGTTAGGTTCTGAATTAGTTTTTTAATTCTTTATTCTATATGCTCTTCAGTTTGTCTAAAGACCATGCTAAGAAATAGGACTAGAGCATTGCTACTAAAAATAATATTTATATGAAAAATTTATATGCAAAAATGGCTCGTTTGGGTTGAGAAAATATTTTACATAGAAGAGCAAACAACATTTCGAATTTGAATTATATATCACACATTTACATTACTTAAGTTTTATAAACTATGTTTGTATATATAGATTGGAGTGGCCAAAAAATATTAATATTGTTTTTTTAAAACTTATCTCATTAACTGTTGCCTAAAAATAATTATACCACAACATGAAATGTACATACATTCTGCTAACTGTACACAAGATACGTTTCATTACCTCTAGATCTGTGTAATAAGTTTTCTATGAAGTTCACTTCTTTTACACAATTAAACATGAATATAAGAATTATATAATGTACACTTTTTCTCAATATTTAACCAAATGTGCATGAGGCTTGTCCAACAAAGCATGTATTGGAGAAGTAACACTGCCTATCATATCAAAATTAGTAACTGTTTCTTCATGAAATGTGGCATGCATTTAGTAAAAAGTACAAGTCTGTTGTACACAGAAAACCAAATACATTAAAAAGGTATTTGTTTTCAAGATGTTCTGAGAAGTCAGACAGAAAGGTAATTTCATGTTAAGAATAAAAATACTTTTGTCCATTGTGCAGTTTGTGTTTTACATTTACAACACCTTTAGATCATCCAAAATACATACTGATAGTTCTTATCAGTATCTCTGTATACTGCACCCAGTATCTCCCAACTCTATCATAAAATATCACTAAATTACAGTGTCAACTGAATGATTGATAACTATGGCATAAAATATATAATATCATGTTGACTGGCACTCAGTAAACAACCACGAAATGAGCACTTGCATCTCTGCCTGTGCACATGAAATTAATTAAAAAAATGTTTTAGTTAAATTAACAAATAATGTTGCCATTAAAAAATATATAACAATGTTTTGGAACAGCATAGGGTTCCCAGGAATTATTTCCACACTGTTCTACAACTTGACTTTAAAAAATAAAAATTATTTTCCAAAATAAAACTTCATGATATCAACTACTCAAAATGCTCAACACGACAATCCTTAAACACTGACCATTAAAAAAGGAAAAAAGATAAATACAAAGATGCTTTCAAAATTACAGTAATCCATTGATATCTAGGAACAAATGGGGCTAATGCCATTCCAAGTTATCAAAAGATTAGTTATTGAAGTAATTTCCTCCTGCCCCTAAATCACAACATTGCTGATCTAAATACATAGAAAGATTACTGTTGTTTGAATTGTTTTTTTCAATTTCATCCAGAGCTACACAAGGGCTATCTGCACCATGTATCTCTAATTTAGGAGTGTAGAGGAAAGAACTAGAGAGAAGGTAGATAGTCATCACTACCTACCACCAACTCTTGATCCACTCTACTAATAAATAGGGGGATTGAACATTTCATTATAATGCCACCACAGCTGAAACAGAGAGCATGTTTGGTGTGATAGAGATTTGAACCCACAACCCTCAGATTACAAGTGTCCTAACCACCTGATCATGTCAGCCTAAATTAAATTTAAAATAAAATTAACAGCACTGCAACCTTGAAGGATGTGGTAAGTGACAAAGGTGATTGTAGGAGGGCTTAATGCACTGTGGTAAATACTGTACACTACTTAAACATTACTTTATCAATGAAAAACATTTTGAATGGTCACTTAAACAATAAATTATTCACTTAAAAATTAAAGATTATTTTGTAATTAAATTATTCACTGTCTGAAGACATCAGCTGTCACTGAGATTCTGGGATAAGGCAAGGGAAGCTGGTATTGCTGGAATTGATGTCTGAAGAAGAGTATCCAGATGCTTCAGACAGGCCTATGGAGGCTTCACTACTGGTAGAAGAAAGATTCATCTGGGTCTTTTTGACAGGGGCAAAAAAGTCAGACATTTTCCCTATTTGTAATTGCTGTACTGACACTTGATTATATCTGCCCTAATATCTCTAAAAGTTATATAATGTTGTTCCACATTAGGCAAATGCTCAGATGACTCCAAGGCCTTGTACAAGTATAGCTACAGATCTGGTAACTTGAGCTGAGGAATGGGATCTTCATTGTCATTGTTTGGCTCTTCCATGCCTTTCTGAGAGACACTAGTATCTCTTTATCATAACAAAAACCTTGATTTTCACTATCTCTCTACAGTGTTGTCCTCTGACACCTCTGTCTTGCCACCTCAGTTCATAAAGTCCTCAGTCCCAAACCTAACAAAGTCTACCTTCATCTCAGTGTCTTTGAAAAGTTTATTCCACACATTACTGAGGGTTGATACGCTGAGGCTTTTATACACTGGTAAGCTGCTCATAATGTTCTTGAGTACCCTTGGTTTTATTGCCTTATCCACAATCATTGGTTGCAGTTGGTGTGTGATGTTCTCATTCACATAGCAGATAATGGAGACTGGATCTTTTGCTAGTTTTCTACCAAGCTAAGTAAAACTCATGCCTAACAGCCTAGGTGTTGGTAGGTACAGCTTGCCAGAAGAAGCCTGTTTCATAATCTGTTGCACATCTGGGTGATGAGGAGTTACAAATCTCTCACAGTCTTCTCGAGCCACTTTATAAAGGGCTAAATACTGTCATTATCTGCACTTGCCGACTCCCCTGCAACTTCTCAATCCACTAAGCAATGATGAGCCCAAAAGCTAAGCAGCCAGCCACTACTTGCTGTAAAGCCTTCATTGTTTAGATGCTGTGCCAGGCATTTTGATTGTCCACACTTCAAATGTTAATACCAGAAGCAAGCTCTTGCTTCTACCACTTGAGGCTTTATCCTCTCTTAGGTCTTATTTGAACTGTTTGGAACATCCAAACTTAATGCATGTGCCTTAATCTTGAGCCTGATTTCTTAGTATCTCAAAATGTGCTTGTTTTGATGATAAATTCCTCACACACATTATACACCTGCATCCACCCTCACAGAAACTTTCATATTTTCTTCAAGCTTAAGGAATTTTAACTTCAATAATCCAATTCTATAACTTCTAGATGCCTTCTTTATAAGGGATGAATAACACATGGAACATGATAAATCATAGATAAGGCAAAATACACAGCAATGAATAATGAACAATGGACAGTGCACCAACTAAAGCTCAACTGAGGAAAAAAACTGCTTGAATACCATGTGAAATTCTGTCACTGCTCAGCAACTCATACCCAGTTACGTCCCTAATGCCTCAGGTATCCTTTCTGCACATGACACAAGATTTTAGTGACTTACATTCAAAATTCTGTTAAATCACATTTTGTTGATGTTATAACAATTAGTATAATATCTAAGTTAATATATACATATTTTGATAGTAGATACATTTTAAGTTCTTAATTTTATAAGGTAATATTTTAAAATATTCTGAAATTCCCACACTGTGACAAACAACCTATTTTCTCAAGGTTATTCTACTCTCTATTTTACCCTCTCCCCCAAAAAAAAATTCCTAGAAAATCCTCATTGCTCAGATGAACCATAATTTTTATAGCCTTCAATTCTGTTTGATTACAAATATCAAATAGAAAATGAGATTCCTCCAGCCACACTAACCTGTCATGTACTCACTTCCTTTAATTATATATCATCTACAACCAATAAAAAATCAATATTTGTGTCTATTAAATGATGTGGTATATTACATTGTGCTCTAATTCAATACATGCACATTACTCTTACTGTAAAAAAATTTCCCAAGAGAAAATTAGCCATTTGCTTGGAAGAATTTGTAAGGACTCTTCTCACAATGTTACCAAGGGACGAGTGCACTTTTCTTTAAGCACTATTTTTTATCGTGAAAGTTATTTTTAACAGGAAGTTCTTAAACACTTAATAAAAACACCACCACAAATGTAGACAGCATTGCATTTTTCTACTGTGCTTTTGCTACAAAGTATTAATTATGCCAATATTTTATCACACCAAACACAAATTTTAAACAGCAAACAAATTTAAATACACCCCCTTTAATCTGATTACAAACCTATAATTTGTAACTGCATACATGATATGTAACAATTCCATAAGACATATTCATTATGTTGATTAAGTAAAGTAACTTATTTATCAGGGTCATTCTGAAGTGCTCATAATTATGCTCAAGAAGATATTAAAAAGTGGATGAAATTAGATCAATGAAAAATACTGAATATATTACTTTAATACATGTACTTACCTCCCATGGGAATAAGTAAGTTTTGGTGTATCTGGTGATATCTTTGATAAAATCTGTTCTGTAACTTCCAAAAAATTTCCAGCACAGCTGGCATACTTTACTAAAATAGTTGTGCCTCTGGATACAACAGAATATAATATAGGCATCTTTGGTACCTAATGAAACTGAGAAATTTGAAAATTACTCAAACACATATATTTTAACACATCTGGTAATATGTTGTTCACGGTGCAACAAACATTTGATGATTTAGTTTTCAGTTGTTTTTCTCAAATACTACCTTATACTTTGCCTTAAATCTGAAAATTCAGGAATGCAGTAACCATTCACTGCAGTCAAATCTCAGTTTATGACCTATGAGGTACACATACAAATTCTAAGTGAAAGTGAAGAAAAATGTATGACAATATAATATATATAAACTAAATTAAATCTAACACATCCAGTGCCAATTAGGCTATCAGTCACAATAAAAATAAAGCAGTGATTAAGAAATATTTTGACTTGTTGTTTATTATATATTAAGGACATATAAACAAGTGGTGGTTTGGTTCAAAATGTTAAAAAATTGCTATTAAATTAGATAGTCTATTTTAACCAGTTTCAGTGATGTAATGAATAGCTTGAAAACTTAAAATATGAAGTGAAAAGATAAGTTTAAAATTTAGGAACCCAGATTGAAAATTTCATGCAATTTTGAAGTTTATTTTGTGGAATGAGGGGTAACATCAAAAACCTTTTGTCACCTTATTATTCTACACTCTTAGTTTAAGTGCATTTCTAAACATTCGTTGGGTAAATATATAGATAAAAACAAATAAATATCATTAACTTTGAAGTTTTAATTGGTTGTTTCGTATTCAAAAGTAGACTCAATGGACAAAATTTATTCATGCCACATTACTTTATCTAAATTTTTGCAAAACGCAACTGCCTAACTCTTAAAACACACTAGTATTAGAAACTGCAGTTCAATTAGTATGATGAAAAACCCTAAGATGTTTAAGAAAATCTACACATTTAATATCCATTGAAAAATATGAGAAAATTATAGTTCTAAACTTTTTGTATACAGCCAAAAAATAACAAAACTTCTGTATACATTAAAGCCAAATGTGTGTTGAGACAACTTAATGTTTAAAGTGCTATCTCTCATTGCTATATGTACATAATACTGTGTAATATGTCAAATAAACTGGCAGCTGTTCCTGATGAACATTTACTATTTTCAATAGTATTGATACAAAATATCCAGTTTTTTTTCCTTTTTTCTAATCCATAAGACTAAATTTAGTAAGTCCCACTTAACACCAGCCCTAGTTGCTGAACTAAATTGAATATACACACACACACACACACATACAAACCTTTCTACAGATTGCTGTACAGATTGAATACACCTCCTTCACTAGTAAACTATGTTATTTCATGTCCTAGAACTTCTATATTTCTTGATAAACACCTTAAAAATATAATGTTAAATTCTTATTTTGTCTGAGTATCAACATTTATTCAAGTTATGATATTTAAACCTAACAGCCTCAAAAAATATAAAAGGGATATAATATTTCACATAATACCTGTCCTAGCTTCTGCTTTAGTTCAAGTATGGAAATGTTATGGGATTCAATCCTACAAGTACAAGCAATATCTAGTTTAATATATATATATACTGTAAAATGTAATGTGTTTGCATCATCATTAAAATCTAAATTGTAACTTATAGATACAATTATATCGCTTATCAGAAAAACAAGCTCCAATTCATGAGATTTATCTCAATTACTCAAGATGTGTAATAACTACTTAATATTCAACGTGCAAAATGCGATAATTACTAAACTTTCAATTTTTGTAGGGGTGTGAAGTGTTTCATTCCTAGTCATATCACTTTTAGCTGTAATAGCTTCATACATAGTACTATCATCACTAATATAAGTAGTTATATTTTATATAAGTTGACGAAATCTTCGTAACTCTACCAAAACAAAAAAATATCTGAAATTTAGATTTATAACCTAATAATAATACTTTACTTTTAATAAATTGGTATTGTTATTCTTGTAGCGATTGGAAAAGAACAGTATTATCGCTGTTTAAAGAAAAATTCTTAATTAACAAAAGTCAGTGCACTGGTTACCTTTAAAATCACGTGAACATGACAGTACAAGCCGCCTATCGGAGTGTTATAGCTATATTAGGTATTTTCACTCATCTTATTAAATTGTAATAATGTATATATACATATATATGTGTATATTGTACAGTAGACATTCTAATTTGTCACTTTTGAATTAGCTTTTCGTAGAGTCGCCAGAAAATCAAGACAAACCAGTCTTTACAATTAATGTTCCACAGTAACTTTCTATCAGCTGTGGTTGCCATTTAACCTATCGACTTACATACTTAAAATCTTGTTAATATAACATACTGAAGATTCTGTATAATTTACTTAGTCATACAACATTTATCATGCTGTTCGTTCAAGTATGTCTCTATTATATCTTTGGAGAACAGATTTTAGGAGACAATATTTTTCTTAGTTTTCCAGAATTTTTCTATAATAATAGCTAGTTATAAATATACGCATATTTTAATTATTATTTTTAATTATTTTCTATTAAGAAATATATAATATGTCGAGACCTTTAACATTTATTTCTGCTCCTGTTCGTAAATTAAATTGTTAAATTACTTCTAAGTACAAAGTCTGTAAATAAAAGTTAAATCTCTCACACTTTACGGCCCGGCATAGCTAGGAAGTTAAGGTACTCGACTCGTAATCGAATGGTCGCAGGTTCGAATTCTCGTTGCACCAAATATGCTCGCCCTTCCAGCCGTGGAGACGTTATAATGTTACGATCAATCCCATGTTTGCCGTAAGGAATTTTCTGCATCATTTTTGAACACTGGTTTCAAAATAGCATATTTTGTCTGAGTATATTTCAGTTCGTGTGTTGATCATATAAATAATCAAGCACCGCTTATAGTTATTTATATTTACTAGCTTTTGCTTTCCCTTCCATTTTTTCACAATATTTTATGTTCTTCAATTAACGTATGGTTCACTGGATTATGTTTCAACGCTTTTATGGTTGCATTAAGAGTGATGTACAATATTGAAATGATAGTACTCGAGATTTTGGAACAATCTTGTTATCTGAGTATCTGGGTTGTGAAAATTCCCCAACCATTTCAATGCTACATATTCTATCCAAAATGTAAAATCCCTATGGATAATGATGAAAATTACGTCGGGTTCGAAAAATAGTTAGTAGTTCTTTTTGTATTGTACAGTATATAACTTGCTCTTCGAAAGATGGGAATATTAATGCAAGATCAGTAGTTAAATCTCCTTTTGGTTTATTGAACGTTTATAAATAATCAGCATTCTAATAAATTGTATTTGTTTTTTAAAGTTGTGTGGAGGATGAACACAATTATTTTACAAAACAATAATAATAAAAACACAGCATAAGAATTCCCCATACTTCATCTGGATTCTTTGATGTTGGTCATTATTGGGCATAGTCAATCATATAGACCTTCCATTCCTATTGTATATATGGCTAGGAAAGTCATAAGCTGACGAAGTAGTTCCCATTTTTTGGATTCAGTTTTATGTTATCTTTACTGAAATAATCTAGGAGCTTCCTTTAGATCAATTCAGTAAAGATAACATTAAGTAATTAACATTGTTAAAGGTCTTCTCGAGTTCAGCTACATAATTCAAGTAGATTAAAATGGTGTTCCAGGGTAATTTACACAGAGACCCCTGTGGTAGCCATTGAATTATAGCAGTTGCATTGCATAATCCTAATAATAACACAACAAATTATCCCAATATATTTCTTGAATTAAAGATGGTCTTTTTTCTACTTGCTTTACCGATTCACAGTTGATAACATTCTTAAGATCCATTGTTTAGAACCATTTTGATCCAGATAAAGTACCTAAAGTAGAGTCAATCCATGGCAGTCAGCAGACCTTCTTTGCGACTTTATTCACCTGGAGATAGTCCATACAGAACCTTGTGAATCTACCTATTCTTAGTACGAATAGTAAGTGATGTCCATGTACTAGTACACCTTGTTTTGTTTTTGCATGGCTTCTATTTCTATAAAAACCTCAACCTGTTTTGAAAATGGAAATTGTCTGACCAATTAGCATACTGGAACGCATCTTCAGTAAGGTGCTTACAAAATATCTTGTATAATTGGTCAACTAGAGAAAGTGTTTGTGAACAAGTGATGTAATCTATGGAACTGATTAACACAGAACTCCGCAGCTCCAGTTATACAACACTTGTAAGTGAGATAGTGAGCTGCCCTTGTGTGAGAACCTTACATCAACGTTCTACATCTTGCTTCTGAGGTAATTATTTCTTAAGTTCTTTGATGTGGAAGTACTACCTGTACAGCTCCATATCGTGCAATGTTCCATCTAGACTGGAATTGTATTATATGTTGTGATGACATTTTTTATTCTTCAGACCCACGAGAGTTCTTCTAATCATTAATCTCAGAAGACATTTTACAGTATTGGTCCTAACACAGCTCAATCACTAAATATAAGTTTATTGCTATTACATCATGGTATGAACACTTTACTTCATGATGGTACAGTGTCTACTTTTCTTGGAAGTGTAATCTCTGGTGGAGTGATCGTCAAGTAGTACACAGTAATTTGGTCATATAAAGTAAAGCTACTCGAAGGAAGCCTAGCCTCATATTCGTGTCTTTACATGAAGTTAGATATCAATACGTAGTCTTCTTCATTGTCAAGTACTTTTTCTGAAAAATTCTCTCTGTTTGCTTTCCAAATTAATTCATCTTTTTTATCATTGCTTGAAACAATTTTCCACTTTTCATTACTACATTCAGTTTATTTATTATAGCTGTAAGTCAATGCTAATAAACATACTGTAAAGTTTCCTGCTAATAAGCACATGGACTAGATGACTGATTTCTTTAAATGATAAACTTCTTATCTTATTTGAGGCAAGTGGAGTATTCTTAGTCGAGGTTTGCTTTATAATGTCAGTTAATTCCTAATTTTCCAATGTCTGATCAACTATTAGTTGTTTGTTTGATCTGACTGGACTTAAAGACTGATTCTTAGGGTTTTATTTTCTTGTTTCATTACTGAATGTTGATTTTTATAGTCTCGGCTGTAATGGCCACATTTTCCATAATTATAACAATTCCGTTTTACAGCAAACATTTGGAAAGCATCATTATTCCCTACGAGCTATAATATGAGATCCTAGCAAAATGTCCTTTCAAGTTTTATTTGAAACACTTTTTGTCTTGTGATTTATTTTCTATATTATATGTAACTTACTGTTAGATTAGTCCTTTCAGTTCTATTATACTATCGTCAACGAGAGTTGAGGTTTCAGTGCTACCCGATCTGATATCTCCATCCAATAATTCTAAATTTATATTTTAACATATCTTTATAGTCTGAGTTTTGAATACTTTTCGTCAGAAAGCCCTGTTACATACCATTTTAAAAGTGATCAGTATTTGGAGGTATCACACTACCCACGAACACCAAACAAGGTTAAAATGTAGTTTTTCACACAGACCCACCACTACTACAGTTTTATATTGGAAGTAATTGTTCCAGTTGTGTTGCTTTGCAAATTGAAATTAATTTTGATATAACATAGTCAATATATGATGTATGAACCCGTATGTCGTGGAAGCAGTTTTTCTATAGCAGACTTTTGTTGCTTTTTCGTACTGTTGTGAACTGTTGCCTGGGTCACATAGATAGACAACTTTTACCACTACTGTTTGTTTTCTCTGAGTCTCACCTGTTGCAAATTGCGACAACTCTGTTATCATATCTGGTATATTGATTGGTTCTGATTCTAGATGGTCGTAGAGCTCCACTTTCAACCACAATCCTTTGTATCCAAATTATCCGTTCTCATTTCTTATGTGTGTGATGCTAGTGGATTTTTTTATCTATTTCTAGTCATTTTCAGTTTAGAAAAATTATATAACTTACTGTATTATTCTTTCATTCTAGTGGTTAAAATATACAATTCAATTAGTGTCGTGTTAATATATATATAACGAAGGTGAATTAGACGTAAGTATTCAGATTATTAGTAATTTGTTTTTGACAGAAGATGTCACGTAAAAGACATATGTATTGCACAGAGAATCTTAACCAGTTATAATTATTTATGGACATTTAGGTTGAGATATATCAGTGTCAAAAACAAATTACGTTTATGATTGATTGTTAAAAATTGGCTTTCTTTCGTAAAGCTTTCCACAACTTTGGAAACTAATATATATGTCTTTCAAATCATTTACTGTGTATATCATAAAAGTAAGTTTCAAGTAATGATATCTCAGAAAGAAACGTTTATTCTGTGGTGGATATGATTTACGTACATTCATTTTCCATAATGATGGCATTATTATGAGTCTGAATATCATAATTTTATAAAATAATATTTAAATTATTCGTCATATTAAAGAGTTACTATGAAGTGTGATAACATATTTCTGGTATTCTACATTTCACTGACTTTTCCATGAAATAGGTATAACCCACTATGGCCCACAAAATAACAGGAGATTCAATTAAACTCAATTCTCTGGATTTTGGCAGAAATTTAAGCAAAAAAATAAAGTGAGCACAATTGAAACTAGAGCAATGAAGTATTTTTTATACAATACAAAACAGCAAGTGTGTTAATAGAAGAAAGTGCTATTATGGAATATCTTGGAAATATCCATATCAGTATAAGAGATTATAATAAATACATTACCATGATGTTATTTCTCTCATGATCACCGCCAATGGATCATCAGGACTTGCAACACCAGAAACCGGGTTTTTTATACCTGGGGTGAGCAGAGCACAGATAGCCCATTAGATTGCCTTGTGCTTAATTACAAATAAACAAACAATACTTGTGACTCATGTGATACATAGGCCATTGCCACAATTAGTTATTCCAATAAAAAGCAAAGGATGATGTAATCTCAAGGTTTCACTGTTACTGTAACTCTTTGTCCATATTTACATAATATACTGTACTTTTCAGTAATTTTTTCCAAGAGAAAGCTCACTTGATATCGTACGTGAATGATCCAAAAAGTCATTCAATAGCTCAGACACTAATGGTCACAATGTCCTTAAAACCGATTTATCGAATTACTAGCACTCATTCTCATTTAATCTAAAAGTTGATATTCTAGACTTTACATTGACTAATACCAGCCATCTGAACTGTGTAGTAATCGAGTATTTTATCGAATCTTCTTTAGGTGGTTTCTCAGTGAAACTGATTTTAACAGCTTGGAGAGTAAGATTCACAGTGCCTTTTAAATCCATTAACGTTGCAAATAACAAGTCACCATCATTTTGTAATAACCAAACATTTTACCATGAAATACCACTTTATTGTCCAGAGAGCAAGGAATGTCTTTTACTTTCAGTCATTTAATCTTAAAACAAATGATCGTCATAAATGCTCGTCCAGTAATTGAATCACAATTATATTGATCACGATGCTATTATCTGCATCTTGGCAGCTATCTTACACCTTCCCTTCAGGAGATAGCTGAACAGATGCGTCTCTCTCTTTTCGTCATCATATAATTTTAGAGGAGACAAAACAGTTCTTCCACTATCCTCTGACTTATCAGGTCTCAATATTTTACTCTAGATCTAAGCAGAACAAAAAAGGTTATTCAGTCTTAGCTTGTCAACATGTTAATACCGTAACCCATTATTTGATGGACCAAGTTGCTTTCACAGTGTTGCATTTTATATCTTCTTCTTAATACTGTATTATGTGAACCTAGATAGTATTCTGGTATGTGTAGTTTCACATGAGATGTGGCTAAGAAAACTGTTAAGTTGATTTCATTCTACTTACTATTATTCTGTGTTCTTTTAATGCAGTGGTATCTGATCTGCTCGTGAGAGATATGTCTGTAATTTGTTTTAAAACCTAGAGAACAGTTTCCTCAAATAATAAGTAAACTAACACCTCAAAGTTTTAAACTCTCTTATGTTTTAATGAGAATGATCAGTTGTCACCACTTGATTTAAGGTAAACTCAGTATTACATAATAACTAAGTAATATTCAGATTAATTTTCATCATATCGTGAAATAATGACTGTTTCAGTATGCTTAAAGCTTTGTATAATGTCTTTCGTTGATTACTTAGTCACAAACTTGAGACAAACCTGATTCATCTTCACAACACGGCATCTATTGATCCCCTATTATACTGTAATACTCAAGGAGGAATTAGAGACACAAAGAATACAAAATTGAATTGATGTCAGACAAAATACTTCTTACTTTAACCATAAATGTATTTCATGCACCTGTCTTTATATATTAAAATGTACAATAATCAGTGGTGAAGAACTACAATTGGTCATTTAAAAGTTTCCAGTTTATCAGTTTTCAGTCAACCTGAGATTTTGCATAATTTATATTAAAATTAAGATGTAAAAAGATTACAGGATTTGATATTAATTAGATATCAAGTACTAATGATTATTTGTAATAATTTTCTAGTGAGATTCTTTCTTTAAATAGGTTATTGTTATCGGTGGCTTTTAGTGCTAAGCCACACAATGGGTTATCTGCACTTTGTCCACTGCGGAAAATTGAACCCCAGCATCGTAAGTCTGGAAATTCGTCGCTAACTCCCCGGCCTTAATTTAGTTTTGGGCCAGATAACATGTATATATTAAGTTAAAACTAAGGTGTGTTTTCTTTGAATTTCTTTTAAAGCTATTCAGAGGATAACTGACCTATACGACCCAAATTTAAAAGTGAAAGACGAGAGGGAAGACAGCTACTGTACGCTACCTACTGCCTAAACATAGGTGACTGTAATCGGATAGTTGGATTTGATCACAATTGTTATAATTCACACACAGCCTAAAAGTGTGAAGCACAAATCATGGAATCTTGGATCCACTGGGCCACGTTGGGCCTTACAACTAAAGAGCTTTTATTATGAAAGCTACGTTAAAGGTATGCTTAGTATTTTTTATTCGCAATATAACGAGTGTTTATATAAGACACTATTTTTAGTAATTTAAACATTATTAATTCATTGTGCAGCTTTGTGCGACATTCAAAAAACAAACAAGCATATCTTATTTCAACACTTAAAGCTTTAAGATAACAGATAGGCGTAAAGACAAGATTATTCTGTCCAACTTATTCAAATTGATTTTTAACAGAAAAAAAAGTCGCTTAAAAATCAAAACCATTTACTATACGTATTTTGAATAAGGATATGGAATTTGTCCATTTTTCTTGAACACTTGTTAAGAAAATGACCAGTTTTTAAAAATATAACATGACTTACTCAAATTAGTGCCCTCGCTAGTACAGCGGTAAATCTATGGATTTACAACGCTAAAATCAAGGGGGTTCGATTCCCCTTGGTGTGCTTAGCAGATAGCCCGATGAGGCCTTACTATAAGAAAACACACACACGCACATTATTTAGTTTCTTTAATACATTATTATATAGCTGAAGCAAATGTTTGAAACGATTTCTTTTTTATTTAAATTGCATAGTTTAGTGTGGAAGTTTGAGACCAACTGGTTAGGAAGCTCTACTCGCAATTTAAGGGTCGCAGGTTCGAATCCTCTTCACACCAAACATGCTTGCCCTTTTACGCTTGGCGTTTTAATGTTTCGGTCGACCCCACTATTCGTTGGTAAAAGAGTAGCCCAAGAGTTGGCGTTGGATGATGATGACTAACTGCCCTCCCTCAAGTCTTTTACTGCTCAATTAGGAATGGCTGGCGCAGACAGCTCTCATGTAGCATTGCGCAAAATTCGAAACAAACCTAACTAAATTGCGAGTGTTCATTCAGTCGCTATTTGCAAAATTATTTAATTCAGGTTTCATTTGAATTTGTTTGTTTCAAGTTAAGCACAAAATTACACATTAGGCTATCTGCGCAATGCCAACAACTGATATCAAAACTCGGTTTCTAGTTTTCTAAGTCTTTGGGGGAAGGGGGCATTTCATATGAAGGATATTCACGTGTAGAATAGTCTCGTTTTCGACTTTATCGATTACTTTGAACACACTGAACATTAAAACTGTTTCTCAGGCCTTGATCTTAAGAATAGAACGTTCTTTTAATTTAAGCGTTCTTCCATTTTTCTGACAGTCAATCTGGCAAAAGCGCCCTCACGTGTTGGTCAGTAGGATTCATAGATAGCATGTGACTGTTGAGAAGTTCTGAATTCTCAAGAAAGGTCTAAACACATATTGGTAGTGAACTTGTGGAAAAAAAACTTTGATTATGGTGTTTAGTATTTTATTCAAAATTTATGACATCACCACCTTAGTAATGTTTCTTGATAATGAGTTAAGTTTTAAACAGATTTTATTCTGAATTCACAGGAACTCACGATACGATGTGCACATGACAGGATACATTTCACAAAGTTTTCATTGAAGTGAAGTGGAAGAAATTGTTAAAGTGGATGTACACTCTGGTGAAGATTAGCTTATGATAACGACCTACACTATATGGTTGTTGTTCATGTCAAAAGAAGTTAGAACATGCTAGTGTTGGCGTTTACAGGTGAACTTAATGTTAACATGTTTGTTGTTCGAATATTTTACAAATTTCACTACTTGATTTTCATTTTTAAATATTATAAATATGTCATCAACATAGACAGGGTGAATATGTGGTGTGAGGTCCGTAAATAGTGTGAAGTCAGTAAATAGTGTGAAGTCAATAAATTGTGTGAAGTCAGTAAATAGTGTGATGTCAGTAAAACAATCCCTCGACCAACTATTCTCATGAAAGGACATGATACTAAACTCTAATAGACGGTTCATAATATTCAGCATTGTACTGAAAAACTGAGTGTTTCGTAGAAAAATCCATCAGTTATCTGAAATATTATTTACGTAGTTCGTTAACAAATTCCTGGTACATCTAGGAAAAAGCTAATGAACAGACATCCAATATGTAGACTGTTTATTGGATGAAATTTTCACTATTTGCTTATCTTAGACACGATAAATTGATCATAGTTTGAGATGCAGTGACGTAGCTAGTTCATATTCAACATAGGTTGTAGATTACGAATTAGGAGTGCTTCCTTTTTCAGTATCCATTCACCTTTCCTTCAGTCTATTATTGTGAAGTGTTCACTGTTTAGTTTTTCTCACACTCATTCATCAGACGGTTGTAAATTTTAGAATTATTTAAAGAGTTGTCATGACTATGCTCCTTTATTTTACTCCGGCACTGTATTCCAAACTATCAACTCATCGTCCCTGTGTTGGACGAAAAGTAAAAAATCTGTCCATCAAGAAAGTGTCAATATCTTCTAAAATAGAAAACATTAATCATACTAACAGTTCCAAAGGAATCCTAGACTTCAACTCGCTTCTCAAAGATTAAGAAAAAGAAATAGGGGAGGGATTATGATCCCTTTTCACTTAACATAAATATTTACACTTGAAACGTTTTATTACTTCTGTTACAGTTCTGTCTGTAATGAGATAACAATAATTATTGAAAGTTTGGCTCATTTTAAGTTTAGCGCAAAGCTATACGAGGGCTATTTGAATTAAATGTGGTCCCAATCAAAGTATATTCAAAGTAACTGGTAAAGCCAAGAGTTGGCAATGATCGGTGTTGAAAATCTGACTTTCCTATACTTTATCACCTTTAAATTAGGCGAAATTCAAAATAAGCTCAACAAAACTTGTCACTTGTAACTCAATAACAATAATCTTTATGGGTAAGTTTGGATTCGTGAAAAAACCAACAACAAAACCTTATGTTACTGATAAAAAATAAACAAGAATTAAGAAAACTTCTAGTTTAAACAATAAGAAATACGCCTGTTTAATTAAACACTGTCATCTTGCTCTCTCAATATTATAAATTGTGTATTCCAGGTGTGGTTATTACTTTATACCTCCTTCGACACTTGACTTGAACAATGCCACAACTTCGGCTTTAGGTTACCGGGTAAAATCGCATGTTGTTGTTGTTTTAGTGTAGTTTTGATTTCTAATTTCTAACATAGTAACAATAATTAAGAACCGTGAGTTACAGTTATTTCAACATTTAGATTATGATGTCTATACGTCACTTCCTGTCTCGCGCACAACGCTTTTGTTTTTACTTTCGCACAAAGCTTTTCGAGAGCTATCTGCACTAGCCGTCCCTAATTTAGCAGTGTAAGACTGGAAGGCAGCTACTCATCACCACCCACCGCCAACTCTTGGACTACTCTTTTACCAACAAATATTGGGATGGACCGTCACATTATACGCTCTAACGGCTAGAACGGCGAGCATGTTTGGTGCGACCGGGATTCGAACCCGCAACCCTCGGATTACGAGTCGAACGCCTTAACACACTTAGCCATGCCGGGCCGCGAAAAACGAACCCACACAAACCAGATAAAAGTTGTAAAAGTAATAATATTGTCGAATATTTCCCCCAGAATAAGAATTCCTGAAAAGGTAAGCGTCTTAATAAATTCAAACAAAATTATACCAACTAGAAATAAAAATTTATTACTTCAATGCACAGTCCCTGTAATTTTACACATCTTCTGAAAACTCAAAATACAATAAGAGAAGATGCTTTTATAAGAGGTAGTATCTATATTTTACTTTATTGTACACTTACTTAGAATTTCTTATGCAAATTATACTGAAGATTTGCATTTCTTTCATATATTTTTAATAGTTGCTCACAAAAATATTTCAATGCCATTAGCGCTTAAAATGAAAATTAGAAAAAACAAAATCATTATTAATATTTCTAAATATCAAGTGTAGTATATGAAAAATACGCAATTTTATTATTGTGAAAATTAATAAATTATACGCACGATTTTTTATTTTAAAATGTCTGGCCAGAATTCAGGAATTTCAGTTCCTTTAAATTTCTCAATACATTTTCTTTTCAGTCGTTCTCTTTGTTTTTGGGTAAAGTGGTTTTTCCAATCACCGACAATACCTTTTCTAACAAAGGTAAATTCCGACTGTGGTTTAAAGTTAATGCTTTTCATGTACTTAAGAACGTGCTTTAGTCCTTCTGGAATGTTTTCGTTATCTATTTCTTCATCACTATGTACTGATCCAAAGAAGCTCCCAAAGTGTTTGTTGGTAGATTTCTTCATGTACTCAACAGAAGTCTGACGAATTATGTTCTCCATCATTTGTTCATCCTTCACTAACATGTCTTCGTACTCTTGACCCAGAAACTTAGCGATTTTTAAAACAGCAGCTCTGGTGTCAGCTTTTATTTTCTCATAGACAAGAAAGAGCACATTAGGATCATTTCTGTGTTCATACCAGGACAGAAGATGGTCGAAGTAGTCCCCAAATTCAGTTTCGCCGTTGATGAAAATCTCAAAAAAGTCTTCAAATGTTCCATCAGAGTATTGATATACTGGCAATGTTCTGCTGTGGTGAAAAAGAGAAACGCAGCAGTCGAAGGGATTCCTTGTTACGTAGATGTATTTGGCTTGAAGAGAATAAGGCTGCATATTAAACGGAAGGTGAGTTTTGATAGCTCCAGGTCGAGGCATTGTTTCTACAATACCAGTTCCTGTAAGTTCCATAAAAGGACTTAGCCTTTGAAACTCTTCAAAACTCTCTGGTGGTAGCCCTCTTTTTAAAATGTTGATTACAATATGTTGTACCCAAGTTGTTCCACATTTAGGAAAAGTCACAATAAACACATCATTATCCTTTGGTTTATAACGGAGAGAATCTCGAAGGCATTTTGGTGAAAACGCTTTGGGAATTATCAGTCCTTCGATTTCTTGGTAGTCGGGACCCTTAGGCATTGTCTTTTATTTCGAACGAACCTGAGGAATGCATATTGTATTTTTATTAATAAAGGCAAAACGATCAGAATTTTTTCTGATAAAAATATAATAAAACATTTTTGAAATCGGTATGTATTCTAGGATTATAAAATTGTTCTTCGTTTTAATGAAGAAACATAATTGTCTGAAATTAAGAACAAAACAACACAATGGGTTATTTGTGCTCTGTCCGCCGGAAGTATCGAAATCTGGTGCCTAGCGTTGTAAGTTCGTGACTTTCTGCTGTGATACTGGCGGTGGGGGTAGGGGGAAGATTTTTAAACATTAGTATTTTAATTATTTCCACGCCTTACATGTTCAATTTTCGACCCATTTACATAACAATAATATCAAGACAAATATTATTTTGCAGCTGAAGCTATTTAATTTTCGAACTCAAAATGCATTTTCTGTTGAACCACTTATTATTCTGTGGAACTTGTTTGTTTTTTAGCTTGCACAAAGCTACACGAGAGCTATCTGCGCTAGCCGTCAATATTTTAGCAGTGTGTGAGCAGGGAGGACAAATAGCTAGTTATCACCACCCACCGCCAACTCTTTGGCTACTCTTTTACACGAACTGTCACATTATAACACCCTCATGTTTGAATGGGTGAGCATGATTGATGTGACAAGGATTCGAACCCTTGACTACCTGGCCATCTGTGAAACTTACTCGATTACTCTTAATGGAGATTTGTGCATCAAAGAATAATGCTGACATCTCTTCTTTTGATAATGTATATACGATGTACCATAGCAGTTTATATAATGCCCGTTATTTGGGCTTTATGCAGTCCCAAACTGTTGGGACTCGATTCGTAATTTGAGGGTGGCGGGTTCGAGTCCCTAACACACCAAACTTGCTTGGCCTTTCAGCCGTAGGGGCATTGTAATTTGATGGTCAATCCCACTATTCATTGGTAAATTGGCGGTGGGTGTTGATGACTAGCTGTCTTCCATCTAGTCTTACACTGCTAAATTAGGACGGCTAACGCAGATAGCCCTGGTTTAGTTTTACGAGAAATTTGAAAACAAACAAACGCCAGCAATAAAATCTGATCGCAAAGAAATAATTGATTCCTATTGCTGGAATTCCCAGTTTCACTGCGATATATCTGCGGACTTTCAACATTAGAATCCGGGTTTCAACACCCGTGGTTGGCAAAGCACAGATAACCCATTTTGCATTTTTGTGTTTAATTACAAACAACATCTAACGTGATTACAACAATTAATTAGAACAGACAAAAAAGTTTGAAATTTATTAATCTAGGCTATTGTTTGGGAAACTTTACGGACTATCTTGTTTATACATAATTATTTTAGAGTCGAGTTTCAGACTGTATTTCAATAACTTAACTAAAAATATATTAGGCCTTACCTTACCTTTAACTTTACAGAGAACTTCAATTTCAGTGTTCTTCATACGACGCCTTTTACTCTTATCAACGAGGTCGAACTATCATAAGAACCTGTAAGCATATTTATTCAAGATAAATCACATGATTGGCTTTCCTGATTTATTTTACTACTTGGGCGTAGGCGAAAATGCTATATATCAGCCTCTTCAGTTTCAAGATTTCACTTATCTGTTTCTTTGGCAAGTTTCCAAACGTTCCCCACGTGACAAATTGCTGGGAGAAGCTTTTTTGTTTATTAGTTAATCACGTACAGCAAAGAAAAACACATAAAGATATTCCAATT